>NW_011369947.1:27065005-27069160 GCF_000735185.1 Notothenia coriiceps | reverse complement strand
GGCAACGTATCGAGATGCGCATCGCATCGGCCTCAGTGATGGAGATGCACATCCCTAACGTGCACGTGTCTCTTGTGCACTTTGACTATCAGCTAAACACCTTCCACCATCAAGGACTAGAGACCGTAGATGTTGTTTCATCGCTTTTAATCATGAACAAAGGGTGAAACTAGGAAATAAACACAATACAAGAAGTACATAAATATGCGGAAGAATATTTACACACATTATACGTTGAATCAACACCAAAGAACACACACGTGGCTGTAGCACAAAATTATGGCTGTAGCTAACGGTAGTTCTACAGAGGAGTTTACAACACACATTAACTATCATCTCAAAACTATTCTCTATAAACATATTCATTGGAAATGAAAAAACACTACGTTTATATCAATTGTACGTACCAATAATGCGACCAAAAGCACGGAACGTCAAGGATTAGGGCAGATTGTAGTCACCAAAAAAACATGTCGCTGTCCTGTTCACATGCAGCTTCCTTATGCACTAGGTCACATGGTACCAATGGTACATATTTTACACATTACGACAGCCAGCAGGGGGAGACAAATCCAACAAATGAACAACAATGTCCTGATGAGGACAGAACAATGGAGTTTGTCCTTTTTCCATTTTCTCTCTGCACGCCTGCAGGTGCATCTGAGAGCATGAGTACAGTCATTGAGCCACGGCTCAAGAGAACTTTGGTGCGTCTAAGCGTAAAAGGAGCAACGGAATCCAGTATTAGCGTACATTTCGAGTCAAACATGGAGATCAGCTCATCCCCACTAAGAGAACAGTTCACCTCTAATTTACAGATCGGAGAAGCATTAAAAACATCAGAAAACTGTGAGGCAGTCAAGGGGTTAATCAAACGAAGACGACGTGCAGGGGCACGTGATTCGACTCCTGCGGAAGGGATCGAGGTTGTAAACAGAACCGGTAAATGGTCTGAGATACGCGTTGCTGCACAGATTTCATCCACAGAGACAGACAGTCCAAACGATAATACTAAGTCCAAAGTGTGTCCTTTTTCGTGTGTTGGGCCAGCCACGGACTGAACGAGACCAAAATAATCAAGGAGATTTAAAAAGTCCCTAATATGTAAAAAATAGGTTTTCTGTAGAAACATTAGCGAAAACAAATTACGTATGATGGTTGTGGTATATTCATTTTAATGTCACCTGATATATAGAATGTGTGTTTAAACACACTGAACAAGTCTATTTTTTCCTCTCAAATATAGAGAGGTTTTTTATATATACTCTTAAAACAAATGTCCCATTTTTAGTATAACCTGGGACTTCTGCCTTGAGTGAAAAGATTACCCTTGAGTATTCTTGAGAAAGTCCTGTTGCAATTTCCAGATATTAAAAGAGGCCCCTTGAGTCTCTCTGTTAATTATCAATAGACTGTGCAATTAACAGTGGAATTCCCAGATACATTTTCCTCAGATTATGCAGTTAAAATGTTTTAGGGCTGTTGCAGCAGCTAGAGGGGATTGCTGCTCAAACTATAACTGTGTGTGTTTTATTTGATTTCTTTGTTTTTATTATTTCATGTGTGGGTACTAAATTGCGACAACATTGTGGAGTTGTTAGCTTAAACAATGTTTAAAATTACTGTATGAAATAGGGGCAGTTTGCAGGACATACAGTAGATACAGAGAGGGGGGAGAGGAGACATTCTCATTTAGACACGGCTCGAATCTCTGGAATGTGGCAGGACAAAATGAGTGTGTGTTCTCTATAATGGGCCTGTGTAAAGTTTAACTATTTGAAAAGCACTAGTAGGACTGCTTGAGAGCAAAGGTAATGTTTTCCTCATTATTATTTGATATTAAGGTAACTCACATGTGATATTTGTATAATCCAACTATAAACAACTATATCGTAAAAGATGCCAAGAGTATGTGAAAGCGAAATGTGCTTTAACAACTGATGGGGGAGGATAGGAGAAACTCATGCAAGGAATACAAGACGAACGGACACCAGATGTGTTTGTCTTGTCTCAAAACTAAGGGACTCTTGTTTTCCGGGTCTCCTGGCTGGCTCGTGCTGATTGGCTACGGCACGCCATCGTGTTTGTCTCTTCCAATGGGTGACCACTCTGGGGGGAGCATCCACACACCTCCTCCTGTGTTTTTTTGTATGAAAGTTTGTTTTCTCTAGTTCGCTCTCTTTTTTCTTCAGGCTGACCAGACAGTAAGATAAGAAGAAAGAGCAGGAAGTACTTCCTTTGTATTGTATTGTGTTGTTACCTGTTATCATTAAAGCAGATTATTGTTTAACTTGTATCCTGGTGTTCCTTAATCCCTTCTTTTAATGATTTTACCCAGCTCACCAATGACACGCGGAGCTGAGGTGGGTGTTAGAACCTCAGACTCAACATGGTGCCAGAGTAGGAGGGGACTTCACACAGCCGGCCGAATGCCTGATTGGAAGGTCGTGTGTAAGAGAGTCTGCGCCCTCCAAGAGACCAAGTCTAAACCATGGTATTCTTCAGCTAGCGACCCATCCTAAATGGTATGGCAACGCCTGTTTTAATAAAAATGTGTGGTGCACGAGGTTCGAGGCCTTTTTCCGGAATAGTGGTGCATATTCACTGCTCGCCTATTATTCTATGGACGTGACGGAGTCTTGGCCAAAGTGAATATAATAATAGTTATATGTTGCTCCTCTAATAAATAGTTAAACTTAGAAGGTTGTCTGTCTTTTCCGGAATGTGAACACAACATGAAGGATTATTTGAATATTTTGAAGTATTAAAGTAACGGGTAATGGCAGGAAAAGTTAAATCGGTATATTCATTTTAATGCACCTATATATATATTGCATGTGTGTAAATTTGAAGGGACAAAGTATATTTTCCTCCCAATATATTGAGGTGAAGTCTTTGTGTTAGAAAAGGAGGAGCCAGGGGACATCTAATTGGGGATAGCTCCAAGACTCTGGTAATGTTTCCCTCATTAAAGAGTGGTGCGTTGACACATGCGGCAAATAGAGGTGGTTTTCATTGCAGTAAAAATATATGTGCTACAGATTACTGTTCAATATACCTCTGTTCTTATTCTTCATGTGCGGGTACCTAATGGCTACACAATTGTGGAGAAATAGTCTAAACATGTTTTATTACTCTACTCCCAAATGGAAGCAGCTTTTAGACAGGGACGAGAGAGCTGGGGGGAGGGACATTCTCCAGGGTTTCAGCATTGTCAATTATCAGGGAATCTACTTGTTTTCAATAGACGGGTGTGGTTGATTACTTGTATTAATAATAAACAGTATGTGTAAAGGGAGCTGGAAATATACAATGTGAAACCTTTTATATTGGAAGTAAAGAGTGTGAACAATAGCTCAACAAATGGAAGGGCGTAGGGACAAATTGAGTGTGTTCTCTTATATTAGGCCTGTGGAGTTTGACTATTTGAAGAGTCACTCTAATACTGTATAGAGCATTAGGTAATGTGTTCTTCGTTACTATGCATGGAAAGTGATTTACCTGTATACGTATAGTTAGCCAACTATAACAACTATATCTTAAAACATCACTTTTACTTGGTTGTGGTGCTCGAGGGGGGAAGATGGACTCAGGGACAAAGGGCCATACAAAGGGGATGTGTGTTGCGGCTGCAAGATGGGAAATTAGATAAGGAACTTGTTGTGTTTAGAGCGGTTCGTACCAGACACCAAGAGGTGTCGGTTTTCGTCAAACAAAAGGCCTTTGGTTCCGGGTTCTTCTGCTGGAGCACACTGATTGGGGGGCGAACAGGCCAGTTGGTCTCTCCAATAAGATGACTCTGGGGGAGAACGCCACACACCTCCTCCTGTGTTTTAGTATGAAAGCCTGTGTTTTCCTTTGGTGGGGCTCTGTTTTGACTTGCCTGCTGAGACCTGCCACCACGGTGTTAGAATCTGAGCCCGGGTACTCTGCAGAGTGCTTCCGTGATGCATTAGGAGATTGGTGATGTGATGTATTTGGTATGTTTACATTAAAGCACATTATTGTTTAACTTGTATTCTGGTGTTTCTAATCCCTCCCTTTAAGAATACCCGCTAATCCAACGCCGCGCGAGACGCGGTTGGTTTTAAACATCCTCAAATCTCCAACAAATGGTGACCGACGTTTCTAAGTGGTGTGTTTTAGGGAAGAGGC
>NW_011369947.1:27058787-27064991 GCF_000735185.1 Notothenia coriiceps | reverse complement strand
GAATGTCAGAGAACAGGGTTACGTTGATCATACTCCGCATATTTGTCCGGGTGTTTTGATTTCAAGTGGTGGAGTAATCCCGAAGTGGTGAAAGTCTTTGCAGTTACACCCCCCCGAGAAATGTCAGCTGAACACGTTTTACAAATCGCAATCGGCGCCTCTCTCTCTGATATTTTGAAATATCTCCAAGTGGCAGACATGTTGGCTGTGAGCCAGCCGCGAGCATGGTCGCGCGCCGTGCTTGTCACGTTTTGATTACATCATCACAACAACACGTTAGGTTACCAAACTTATAGGTGCATTTGTTGTTGTTGAAGGCCTGTTAGTCTTTATTTACACTATTTTGTTGTAGGCCTACTGGCCTAGATGTTTATGCAGTTTTAAAGCACCTTGGCTTTGTTCTGAATGCACTTTGTTGTAGTTATCCTACAGAGAAAAGAAAATGCACTTGACTTGGAATTAATGTACTGTATGCATTCAAAAGTGCTGAATAAAGGTTTTATGGACCCATAATAGTGATTATTATTTAAGTTAAGTTAAGTTTTGCCATAATCATGTCTTTTTCCATAATCAGGTAGCTGAACAACATTGGTAAAAAATGTATACATTATATATATATATTTCTATTAATCATTTTCGGCCTTTCGGCTTTCGGTTTTCGGCCAACTGTTTCCTATTTTCGGTATCGGTTTCGGCCAAGAATTTTCCATTCGGTGCACCCCTAGTCAGAATAAACTCGCCTTTGCCATTATTGTGTGCTAGCGCCTTGTCGATAAAGTCAGCCCCCTCCTCAAAGAAGGCACTGATGTTGAACTGCATCGTGTCGTTGGCCTTGATGCCGTGGTACGTGATGCCCGTGCCCGTGTAGAATTCCACACTGGTGTTGACATGCATGAAGGAGGTTCCCTCCGCCAGGTTGAGGACGTGCGTCACTCCCAGTTTCTGCAGGCGCATTGCATTCTGGGCTACGAACCTGAGAGCGAGAAATTAGATATAGAATCAGAGTGGAAAACAATTCGTCAATAAAATTCTTTTATGTCTGAAACAGCATTGAAATAAAGTCCTTACACCAGTCAAATCTTATAGAGCAACCTCTGTTAATCTCTCACAACATAATGATAATTTAGCAGCAGAACATAACATGAAAAAAAACACCCCTAATAATAAAAAGACAGACTACAGCAAAGTTGTATTTTCACAATATAGGTTGCATCTTTCACGACCACTCTGCATGGGTTTTAGTGCTAGCAGTAACCCAGCATGATTCACAGCCAAATACTGTATATCTGAGAAGCACTTCTGCATGTTGTTGCTTTTAAACGCTACTCACCAGTCGATTTAAACATGTTATCCTGATGTCAGCTAATTTATTGATCATTTCTCTAATTTATGATTTAATCTAGATATTCAATATCCAGCTAGAATTCTCCCAGCCAAATGAGACATTACAAAAAAAGGCACACACAGGTGTATTCATTTATTCTGCTTGATAAGACCTCTGTTCAGCTTAGATGAGTGGAGCTAATTCATCTGATCGGGTACACCTGTTCAATGTCCAACAGAGTTACTAGAGTAGATGCACAAACATGTGGCTTTAGAAGAGCAAAACCCCTGCTTCAGTACGTGAAGGCTACTGTATACAGGGAGGAGCAATCCAAAAGAAATAGCAACAATAAAAATGGAGGCAGGAGGAGGAATATTGGACCGTTGAAAGCAAGATAAAGAAAGTTAAATAGATGGATACAAAAGGAGAAAGAGGAATGGCATGCAAACCAATCATTTCACATATTTAAAGAAATAAATGGCTTTATAGCATCACCAGCAGATACACATACAGTTGTGTTCCTCCTCTCATCTTTAAGAGCCTCACCTCCATCTTTATCTAATCAAAATACAGGACAGAATCAATCCCCCCTGTAACGAGACGCAGTTACTGGAGCTCTCGTTAACGTGTTTATGTAGTCATTGTACTGTGTGGGGTATATTGACTACAACTTCCCTGTTCCCTATGTATGTTGTTGCTGGTTGTGTGCACCTGGTGCCCTGTGTTGTCTCCTCCTCCCTCACCTGTGTCTAATGCTCCCCCCTCACCCTTGTCCTGTTGGTTTGATTAGTGTGGGTGTGTATTTAGGCTCTGTTGCCCTGTCTGTTTGGAGGCTGGTAGAGTGAGTGTGTGTGAGATCTTTGTGGCTGCAGTATGTGTTCACGGAGAACAGCAGGATTGAGGCTGTGAACTTTGTGCACATTATTTTAATAAATGCCCACGTCACGTCGGGTTATATTTTTGGACGTTCTGCCTCTGCTTCCTTGCTTGGTCGGGCCGCTCAACGGTCAGTCTCACACCCCCCCTGCTCTACTGTAAATTGTGTGTAATAATATTGCATTTAGGCCTGTAGAGAGCTTTGGCTGCCCCCCTGCCTGCTGGCTCCATGCCTGTGTCCACTGCTACGATCCAAACTGGCTGCAGGCCATTGATTCTAAATAAAATGCCTCTTTAGTATGTGTTGTATTCAAGTTTATTGAACATTTAGTGTCACTAATTGGCTGGGCTGAATTTATGTTTAAACAAAAAAAAACTGCAGAGTATTTGTCACTGTTCAGCTAATAGAGACACATAGATGAGGACTAAAGAGTAGAATAAACTTGAGAGTACGGGGTTTTTCAAGACAAATATAGTATGAGGGCAATACTGTGGCGCTGATCTATAAGATATATCAATTCTAGCGAAAACATGACGCCTGTTTACAATATGGCGCCGCGGACATAAAGAACAACGCAACATCGTAGCTCTGTAAAAATAAAGCTTTCTGTGCCGTCAGACGGTCGATTGACACGATCTTCATATTGTTCGAGTAATTAAACTTTTTTTGAAGAATAGAATCTGCATTTGGTATGTAAGAGGGCGCAGCGCCACTGTTACCCGGTTTGGATATAACCCTGGTGTATGTGCTTGCCACATGTCTTTTTTTTTATCATGAGGATTATATTTTCCAATAAACATTACATATTATGCTTAGTGCTTATGACTCTTAAAAGGTCATACTGTCATTTTCTTAAGTTTCATTGCATAACCTATGGGTTTTTATTTATTGAAAACAAAAACAATGTAATATGAAGAAATTGTAAATTATAAAGTCCCCCTGCATAAATAGAGGATAAATAAATCAAATGTGTCTGTTCTTTCTTACATGAGAATTCCTTTATTTTTCAATAAAGCTTACCACCGAGAGATGAATCTTCATGTAACACGCTGACCCTGACAGCGCTGTGTGCTTTTATTGCTTTATCTACAGTCAATATGAGGCTGGTAAGGCGAGGCTAGGTGACCCTGAGCAGCTCCCCAGAGGTGGTGGCAGCAAAGCTCCTTCTGCACACATTAATTACAAAAGAATCCTCCCTGCCACCATTTTTCTTTACGGCTATATGAGGAGGGATGAAGCAGCCATTTGTGTTTGCAGTGGCAGAGATTGCTTCAGATGTGAGGACTCATATTTTTTTCCTTCTAAATATGACCTCATATTTGTGTGCATAAATGATTGGGTAAATGCTGACATGTACAGTGTGAGCACTTACAATGCCACATAAGTAATGTGCATTTATGTGTGTGTAAGAAGAAGTGACTGTTCACATTTACTGTACACAACACAATGAAGACGCACACACACACTGCGGTTCAACGGAGTTCACAGTCAATGGCTTGAAGCTTGCTTCCTTCCTATTTACCTGCCCTGTCCTCCACCCTGGGATCTGCAGTCCCAATGCATCAATTATTAAAGACCCGCTTCACAAAGAGCCAAAGTGTTCCTCAAAGCAAACAAACCCCACCTTAAGTGTGGAAGGAGTTTGAGTTCAGGAAAATACACTCTTAACGCATTTAAGAGAGGCTCAAAGTTACATTGCCCACAGGTCATCATTTTTAAAACTTTTTGTATAATCAGTTGTTGTTTATTTTGCTTACCTGTCCCAGATGGTTTTTTTCTATAATCTCTTTAGGATAATCTATTGTTTTTGTTCTTAAGATTAGTTATCTTTATCTTCAAGAGTAGGTATACTTGCAGGGTGATACTAGACTACCAAATATAACAAATGCAGTTGCTCCCGTAGGTTTGATGAGTATGAAACTGTTTTTTTTAACGGTGCTGCATTAAATGGGCCATATTATGCTCATTTTCATTTTCAGTTTCATATTAGTATTTAGGGCTTCTACTCTGACATGTCTCCATGCTTTAATGTTCAAAAAGCTCTTTATTTTTCTCATACTGCCTGTGCTGTTGCTCCTCTGTCTGAAACCAGAGCCCAGTCTGCTCTGATTGGTTAGCTGGCAAGCGCTGTTGTGATTGGTCAATAGCTTAGAGATGTCTTGCCCTCCATCACGTACAATGTGTTGAAGGTCTAGCCAATAGAAGTACAATGGAGGTGTTTCAGGCTCGGGGGAGTGTGTGGAAGAGAAACTCCCTCTGGTGTGAACTTTGGGATTTCAGCCTTTGGAGGCCATTTACATACAAAAACCTATATAACACACAATAAAGGGAAAACCCCAAAAAAGCCTAATAGGGCCCCTTTAAAAAAACGGGTACATGAATGGAGAGACTTAAAAAACAATCCAGAGAATCTTGTTTTTCAGACGCCACAACACTGGACAGTTGTGTTTGTAATACGTATGTAATATAAAAGTAAAACTTAGTTTCAGCAACTTCAAATGGCTCTAGAAATATTTCCTCAGTCAGCCATTTTCACTATGAGTAATGGGTCCCTACATCAGCCACCACAAATATTTAATGATGTAGAGAAAAACCTAAAATCTGAAGCAGGTACAATGTCAGTAAACACAATGGGTCATGAGATGATATTCCAATCTGTCCTATTGTTAACTGAACTACAATGTATTTGCATAAGTGCCAGAGGAACATATTTAAGTTGTGTCCTGGTTGTTGCTTTAAAAATATGGATTATGGCCCAAAATAGGTCATGAGCCAAATTCCCTATGGGGGATATCATGATGAGAGACTAGAACGGACATTTTCAAGGACAAAGTTATATTTTCTCATTCGAGTCATGCATTGCGATCAAATAAGTGTGTGAACTACTATACCACACACAAACACACATAAAACATATACACACAGTGTTAATCAGTGTGTTTGTTTTGATCTTATTTTGCCGACCAGCAACATTTGTAACAGGGTACACCTAATAAACAGGATCCATCAGCAGAAAGGCTTAGTGAGTCCCAGTGGTGGAAAAAGCGGACGAGGTGCAGGCTTTCATCAACAATCAATACCACCTCGCCCTGCCTGAGCCATTTGTAATATCACATTACATTTTGCTGCGCTTTCCACTTGTTGGATATACTTTAACGGTAAGACCTCCGACTAATGACCCTACCATACTGCACATAGCCAGCCATGGATTAGAGTGAGCAAAATGCTTTGAATGATTACAAAGAACATATTTATTTCCCCCAGGAATCAAAATATCTTCTTCAGAAGCATCCGTAAATCTGAAAGCCCATTAGAGCCGCTCTTTCAGCCCGCAGCACTGTCTGATCAGTCGAGCACACGGGCTGCCAGCACTTTGTTTGGAGACTTGGCACAGACACAGTGGAATATTCAGATTGATTTTGTTGTAGCAGCGAGATACAGTAATGTGCTTGTATTCCTCCACCACTCTCTTGGCAGGGGCTGGAACCAACTTTAAAAGCCTATAAGTGGCGAAGTTCCTCCCCTTCCGGTGGACCTCCATGCGACCTTATTTAGAAAAAATTATGTATTGAAGAATGGAGAGAGAAAGATTATCTTTCGATCCCGTTTGAATTGTGCCACGAATTACACATATGATGTTTGACAATTACAAGATAATTTTGCATGTCAAAAAAAAAATAAGTGTCGTAAAACTGTGAAGTAACACATTTGTTTGTGTGAAACTCTCAATGAA
Organism: Notothenia coriiceps; assembly: GCF_000735185.1. NCBI lineage: Eukaryota > Metazoa > Chordata > Actinopteri > Perciformes > Nototheniidae > Notothenia > Notothenia coriiceps. Next base: position 27,059,057 of record NW_011369947.1, on the reverse strand, counting down.
CTACATCTCTAGTCTCGCAGAACAACACACGTCACTAAGATGGCCGTCACTACTGTCTTGTCAACAAAACGATTGACTACCCTCACTATCACCACAATGAAACACGTCCAGAAGAATGTCATGCAAAGCTACCTTTGGAAATGATTTTTTAAAATTGACAAACATCATATGTGTAATTCATGGCACAATTCAAACGGGATCGAGAGATTTAGGTTTTATACGTCCTATATGCACGACTGTCAGGAATCCATAGCATCCTATTCCGGAAAT
>NW_011369947.1:27050658-27057623 GCF_000735185.1 Notothenia coriiceps | reverse complement strand
CCGCACCTGTCCCCTCTCCGGTCTGTCCCCCGCGGCAGGCTTCGCGCGCAGGCTCCACTTGGCACTCGGCGCCATTCTCCTCTCCGGTCCGTCCAGGGCCTCGCGCGGTGGGGTGCCCGGCTACTTCCGTACCCGCTGCAGGGGTTTTGGCGGCTCCGCTTCCTTTCTCCGGTCTGTCCCAGGGGCTCGCGCGGTGGGGTGCTCCCGGCTACTCCGTAACCCGCTGCAGGCTTTTGACAGCTCCGCTCCCTTCTCCGGTCTGTCCCAGGGGCCTCGCGGCGTGTGGTGCCCGGCTACTTCCGTACCCGCTTGCAGGCTTTGACGGCTCCGCTCTGCCCCAGGGGTCCTCGCGCGGTGGGTGCCCGGGGATGCTGCTCCTGCTCCCCGGGGACCTGGCTCTTTCCTCCCGAGGACTTCATGCACGCCGCCGCTGTGCCCTCGCCCTCGTTGGGGCCCCTACCCTCTCCTGCGGCCCCCTTTCGTCGGCCCGTTCCATGGCCCGGCCCTCATCTGCAACCCCACCCTCCTCTGCCCCTGTGGTGCTTCCTCCCGGACGCAAGGATTTTTGCCGTGTCTGAATTCTGGGGGGGCTTGTGTGGTGACCACCTTTAATACACTGGGTCATAATTCACACACGGAACTGTGGGGTAGGGCTATTGTTCCCACACGGACATGTTTGTGTTTACTATATGTTGTGTGCCCTCCTGACTTCACTCTCTCTTCTTCCCGGACTGCAACCGGACAACATGTCCTTTGCGGCTCTTAAATAAAGTACCCTTTTACACCATCATTGCACCGCCTCTGACTCCCTATCTCTCGGCACTACAATAGCACCTTTATAAAACAATGACTACAAAGTGCACTTGCAAAAAGACATGAAGCAGAAACAAAAACAAATAGAATTGAAGATTTGCATGAGGTATGCAGACTAACCAACCATGGTAAAATTAAGAACAAGTGTGTGCCAAAACATTTATTTTAATGGGTTGCAATCGGTTGCAATCTATGGTTGCAATGCAGAGGAAGAAGACCTAGGCTACCTTTTACTGGCTTATATTCTCTGTATTGCTTTTAGTTTTTTCTCTTGTTATGTTTGCTAATGTGGTTCCGTGTGGGAATACAATTTATTCTAACTTTTCAATGATTATGTTTTACATTACTGATTCGGTTCTTTAGTTGCAGATGCAAAGGCAGTGGCAGGTGTTTTGGCGCTTTTATTTTAAAGACAAACTCATGCATCTTCCGGTTTTTCCTGTCTGTTTGTGGCCCACTTGACGCAGCTGACTCTCTCCAGCTCTATCTCCAGCAGACACACCCCACCGGCAGTCAGACTCTCAGGAGACTCGAGCTGGACCCGAGGACAGAAGTGACAAGAGAGAGAGAGCGTGCTGCCTTCAAGGACTTCGCGTAACATCCTAAAATAAGGCATTTGAGCTAGGTTTCATCACGAAATGTTTTCGATTTTCATAACAACTATAAGTCCCCGCTTTACAGATCCGATGTTTGTGGATAATACATATTTAAGTACAGTTTAAAGTTCGAGCCTGTGCGACTAAAGGGTGTCTATGCTGTGCGCACAACAAGTGGTCAATTGTTTTGCTTCTTAAAACTGGCAACATGAAGCTGAAACAACCAGAAATTGAAAAGTTCAGGAACATTTGTCAAAGACATGTTTTTATTTTAAATAACACTCACAACAAAGGCCACTAATGAACGATTTCAGTTGAGTTTTGCTCATAGTTAAACAGTCCATTGTCCAGTCAAGATTAAGGTTGATTTTATTTTCCAACATATTGTCATGCTGATGCTGTCTGCTGCTCTAAGTGTATCTTCCTAGTGAATGCCATTATCGTTAACCCTGTCATCTCCCCAACAAGTGTTCGATATGTACGTGTCCCTACCCATACCTACAAAATTAGCCCCAGTAGAGACACTCTTCCAATTGGATCACACCAGCCACAACACCAAATTGTACCATGTAGCATCAAGAGGTGGGCCAATGTCCCCCCCCCCCCCCCCCCCCCCCCTTCATAATAATATGAATATCACTTTATCAGCCAATGATGTGATGATCTGCACCGAGTACTGTAGATTGTGCATCCTAATCTTAAACAGATGCATTGACTCTGTCCACCTCTAGGTGGCAGCCCATGCCTGTAGTAGGCAATGCATTCAGCTTTTGTAGGGTGATGATACTGTGCACTGAGATGGAAATACTATTTTTAGCTCTTATTAATGTATGCCTCTTGTCATGTGTATACAAATCTGAAAAGAGCTGAAATGTATTTCAAATGTCAAACTTATATTAGGATCTAAAATAATTCTTTACAGCAATATGGAGGACACATTTGGGGCATTTTGAGAGACTTGGATGTAGTGTCTCTGCTGTGAATACTGTGAACTAAGGCAGAGTGAGTGAGCTTAAACAGCATGCTTAGTATTCACTGAAATATTTACAACCACAAGATGGAGCCATTTTTCTATCAAATCAACACAGTTAATTAACACACAACACACAATTAAAAATAAAACTGTAATTTGAGGGAAGCAAGTGAGGATCTTTTAAACAAAACAGTAATTATGACAAACCACACAGTGAAAACAAGTCAGTAATGAAGTGTATTTGACAGAGTTTGGGGCTTAGGGAGTGAAAGCTCCTCTGAAACCCATGAATGTGAGAGGCTTAAAGTAGGTTAATAAGTCAAAACAATTCAGGTGCATTCAGTCATGTTAAGCCAGTGGCACGCTAACAACTGATCTAATTCAGTGAAACACACTTAATAATGAATGTTTGCTGACACAACCTTTGTAAGTCTTTAAAAAAGGGCTTTGTAAGTCTTAAAAAAACTAAAACTGCATTTAATGTGAATGTATGCCGCTCACTGCATTAGACACAGTTTGCAGATGGGCATGTAAACAATTAAGAAAACTGTTTCTGAGTTTTTACACAAAAAAAACTCGAAATCTTGCCAAGTATATTTGTCTAATATCTAGTCAGAATATGTCTTTACACCTGATATAAGACATCATAACTTCAGAAGTAACACTGCAGTGAGATATCTGGTCTTGTTTTTAGAAGTAAAACAATCTTATTTTGAGTTTTATCTCAGATGAAACACATTCTTTTACACATTTATTAGAAAATCACAGACTAACCTCAGAAAACAGAAAACTTAGAGCATTTGCGGCAACACAACATTTCTTGATTCTGGGCAAATATAGTTCAAAATGAGTTCTCCCAGCTAATTGCAAGATCTGATTTATCGAAATATTCCATCTTGTTTCAATAAATCTTACCAAGCTAATTTTCACTTTTTTTGTTGTACTTATTTCAAGTGAAAACAGCTCGTTTTCATTATTGTTTAACTTGTTTTTGGAGCAGCATTTTTTCCAGTGTAAAAGTAGATCAAGTGGACAAATAGATTACATATTATGTAATCTATGAATTCCTAGTTTTTCTTAGTGCTCAATTAACTTTGAGCTATATTTAATTATCTTCTCGAAGATCCAGCTCTAGCTCGGGTTAGCTGTTTGATGTCGATGGGCTGTTAATCCCACTGAGACATTGTATGTGATACACATGTAATTTGTTAGATTTAGACTTGACTCAGTTGCTCTTGACCCACTTCACTTAAAGCCCCATGCCAGTCATAATTTTTGTGTTTCCATGGCGATTTAGGGGGATGCAGTGCAATACCATGGCAACAACAGATCTTGCGGAACAACATTTGAGCTTCCTGTTGCGTGCACACCTGTGTGTGTGTGTGAGTGTGTGTGTGTGTGTGTGTTGTAACACAGGCCTGCACTTAACATTTTTGAGGGTAAATTAATGGAACATGGTCATTACTCAGTAACATATGCCATACGTCCAAAAAAGGAGCCACAATAAATGCTATCATTACATTACATTGCATTTAGCTGACGCTTTTATCCAAAGCGACTTACAATAAGTGCATTCGACCAATAAGATACAAACTTGTAGAAAACAGAATCATATAAGTACATCAGCTTTCATAGAGCCAAAACATTTCAAGTGCTACTCAACTCGCTTTAGATAAGCCAGTGCTTTGTTAGTATACAGTGGGGCAAAGAAGTATTTAGTCAGCCACCAATTGTGCAAGTTCTCCCACTTAAAAAGATGAGAGGCCTGTAATTCTCATCCTAGGTATACCTCAACTATGAAAGACAAAATGAGAAGAAAGAAAAAATCCAGAAAATCACATTGTCTGATTTTTAAAGAATTTATTTGCAAATTATGGGTGGCAAAATAAGTATTGGGTCAATAACAAAGTTCATCTCACAATACTGTTGTTATTACCCTTTGTTGGTAGATGACAGAGGTCAAACGTTTTCTGTAAGTCTTCAAAAGGTTTTCACACACTGGTTGCTGGTATTTTGGCCCATTCCTCCATGCACGATCTCCTCGTAGAGCAGTGATGGTTTTGCGGGGGCTGGTCGCTGCGGCAACACGGACTTTCAACTCCCTCCAAAAGATTTTTCTATGGGGGTTGAGATCTGGGAGACTGGCTAGGGGGCCCTTACTCCAGGTTCCTATAGCTGAGGAGTTACGTTCATCTCCGGTTCACTTCCAATTGACCACTTTTTTACAGCATGGCGGATCGTGGAGCCTCCTCAATCGTTCCCCAGAAGTTAGCGCAAGCTAGCAGGAGCTGTGAGTTGCGCATAATAGGACCGTTTCGTGACGGAACTTTAAAAGGTAAGAAGGAGTTTAAGATTCTATATTGCGTGAATTTCAGTTACATCTGATTCAAATTAACATGTTGTGTTAAAGGGATGTCAATGGATGATTATCCCTACATTGTTAGATTTAGGGAACGTTTACACTATAACAGATTAAAGCCTAGCGATACCATACCATAGTACCACCACTATTCCATAGTGGTTGAATACACAGGTATTAGGAAACCACTTTATACTTTACTTCGACATGTTATACTCATTCATACTGTATATAATAATGACCAACGAATGTGAGCCACTTTATAGGAAATTCATATCACATCTGTTAATGATTGCATTTGTCATTACTTTGTTAAACTCACAAGATTAATAAAGTTTCATAATTTCAGTTGGCGAACAAAGACAACCCTTATTCTCCAAAGGCCAATTTCCCATCCATAGGTGTGCGATATATTAGGTGTGTATAACCATTTCTCCTGTCTGTTACTCCCTCTTTTCAGCACAAGAACCAGGAGGGGGGAATTCAATGGGGCCCTGAATACCTGCACTGAGACCCTCACCCTGCACCCTGAGTCTCAAATCTCAGTGTTTTTTTCAAGGCCCTTCCCTATTTTTTGTATTAACAACACATTAAGCATTTCAATTGCGTGTCGGTTTTCGTTTTTGCTGAAAAGCTGCAAATGCAGTGTTGCTATATAATACCTCACATTATTTTGTGCTGTTCGTCGCGGAATGCCTCCTGCTGCTTGAGCCAGCCATTTTTTCTCCGCTCTGGTCAGGGGGGAAGCCTGTACATTCGATACTCCTTTCTCGGAGCGGGATTTGTTCCATCCCCAGGCGCCACCAGCGAACCATGGTGGCGACTAGGAGGCCCAGCCACAGGCAACCAGACACACGGGTAGGAAAGCACAGGACAAAACTGCATGATATGCTATTCAATGTTTATTGCATTCCATGTATTTGCGAATGGGCATGCTTCCTTAACACAACACATTCTAACATCATCTCATCATGCTGCTGCTGCCTGCCTGCTGCTGCTAGTCCTGTCCTTTCTGAAAGCCCATAAAGATGACATTAGTCATTTAGATACTTTGTGTCCTCAAATTACATTGGGATTACTGAAACTACCATGAATTTAAGCAGAAAATGGTATGAAATGAATCTAATTCTGAATTTTGAAGCATTCCTTTAGATTCCCCTCCCTCTAAAATATATCAATATTACATTAGAAAGTGATGCTCCTGAACTACCATACAAGTTTCAGAAGATAATATTGGTTTTAAGAATTCAAAGCTAGTAAATTAACAGCAACAGGCTCTTTACAGGCACTGTTAGCCTAACATGTAAATAGTTGTTCACACTAATCCTAATATATCAATTAATATTAGAACATTCTTTTTATTTTTTAAAACACTATTGATGTAACTACATACACATATTGATTTGTTTTATAAATATGCAAATCAACCTTTATTCACTAATAAATTACCAAAAATCGTATTCTATCTCCTGTTATCATGCATTCACATGCCCGCCTATTTGAACTTCCGGGGAACGATCCCTCGTCACATGAACACGTGACGATAACCGTTTTTGACTTCCGCATGTCGTAACTTTCTTCTATATGGCGGCTGGGCCCACTCCAGGACCTTGAAATGCTTCTTACGAAGCCACTCCTTCGTTTGCCCGGGCGGATTGTTTGGGATCATTGTCCATTGCTGAAAGACCCAGCCACGTTTTCATCTTCAATGCCTGCTGATGGGAAGGAGGAGTCATTCAAAATCTCCACGCGATACATGGCCCATTCATTCTTTCCTTTTACCACGGATCAGTCGTCCTGGTCCCTTGCAGAAAAACAGCCCAAAGCATGATGTTTTCCACCCCCATGTTTCACAGTAGGTATGGTTGTCTTTGGGTGCAACTCACGCATTCTTTTCTCCTCCAAACACAATAGTTGAGTTTTTACAAAAGTTCTATTTTAGTTTCATCTGACCATATGACATTCTACCAACCTCTTCTGGGATCATCTAAATGCTCTCTAGCAAACTCAGACGGGCCTGGAACATGTACTGGGTCTTAAGCAGGGGGAACGTCTGGCACTGCAGGATTTGAGTCCCTGGCGGCGTAGTGTGTTACTGATGGTAGCCTTTGATTCTTTGGTCCCAGTCTCTGCAGGTTATTGACTAGGTCCCCCGTGTTGTTTCTCGGGATTTTTTGCTCACCGTTCTACTGTGATCATTTTTGACCGGATGGGTGAGAGACTT
>NW_011369947.1:27017823-27050613 GCF_000735185.1 Notothenia coriiceps | reverse complement strand
ACCAACATCTACACCCCCCCACACACACACACACCACAAGCATCACTTCACCCGCCAAGCTCTCGCTCGCTTGCAGCCGGTGCCGCTTCATGCTGCCTCTTGCCAGTCATCCTCTGTTCTTCCTCTCGCTCTCTCTCATCTCTTTGCTCCAAACGGACAAGGAACCACCGTACATGCCACTTTACTCCACCCGCAGGAAAATTACGGAAGACTCTTCATTGTCAGACCATTTATTCTCTCCTCTCTTTTTTATCTTCCTTCTCTCCCGTCTCCTCCTCCTGTCATTTCTCTTCTCCCCCCCCCTGCCAACTTGCTTTCCTTCTTCCCTTCCCTCTCCTCTGCTCTTTTGCATGCTTCACATTGAGCTCTATTGCAGGTCACCGCTCCTTAGCCCAAGCACGCATCGCTCATAGATTACAGCACAGAGGCGCGGGGGCGCCTGTATTCATACTCTCTCTAAAGGCCTGAAGACTTTTCTCCCTCCTGTTTCCAACACAAGGGACTTCTCTCTCTCTTCTTTTTGCCCGAAGGAAAGAGGCATCGGGAAATTTCCTCTGATACTGTATCTCCCAGCCATAGAGCTTTAATGAAGCCTTTCAGCTTGGCGCGCTGTGGAAGAAGGATGGACAAGAAAGTCACTTGTCCGCAATCTCTGTGTGACTCAGGCCCCCCGCTCTCAGCAAAGCACAGTCGAGCCAGGAACGAAGCACAGGCAGGGAAGGAGATTTAAATGCAACGAGTCTGTATCACGATACGTGTATGTGTTCACTTTTGGCTTTTCTCCCACAGCTTTCTCTCTGCGTCTTTTAAACTATGTGCCACCTCCCAATGGCTGCCACACACATAGTGGGAATACTGTTATATGGTGCATCAGAGTCACGCAGAAGCCTCCACTATTACAGAGGGGGAACTGCACTACTACGATTCACGTCCCAGCTGAGACAAGGTCAGGGTCTTTGCCTCCTTTTTGCCCTAAACCAGCCCACGTTGAAACTACTCGCACTCCAGTTTCTCGATGCGCTACTCAGACAGCTCAACTTACCTTATAAAGTAGGGGGTGTGGTGAGACCTGGACTCTCCTCGTGGTTATTCCATGGCTGTCAACACCTCCATTATTTGTCATGCGGATGCATGTCGCATCTTGTGGTTCTACAGCAAATATTCGGGTTTTTGACGCCGGCCAGTGCAATGCAGTGTTACGCCAGAATAACGCAGCATTCGAGATCAAGTGTGAAGCTGCGCTGGGTTGCCTGCATGGCATCCTGTGCATCCCATCAGTGCAGAATAGAAATAGGCTTTTAGTGTCAAATGTGGCTCTGATTTCAATCACCACAGTGCGGATATGATCACATAAGATCAGTTTTTTAATGACTAATGCACCATTTGGACAACGTGCCTCGCGTGTCTTTGCTGAGTATAGAAGGGCTAAATACCTCTCCTCAGTACAGGAGCTGTGACCCCCATGGTGGGTGTAGCAGCATGTCTGAGTCACTTATGGAATCACTGGTATTGAGTAATGTGTGTCCAGTTGTGTCACGGAGCGCCAGGGCCTGGTTGGAAGACCCAAGGCAGTGCTGAGGGCTTGTCGTCGGGATGTACACGGCCTTTCACAGTCTCCGAGTGAGCCCCAGTACTGGCAGCACTCACTTGTGCTCACGAGGGTAAAACAATACCGTTGTAATCGAAATAATCCAACTTCATATTTTTTTTGTTAATATTAGATGTTCCTCGCTATCTTTTAATTTGTGGCTTTTTTTATGGCTTAGTTACAAGCATCTGGCTCGTCTGCTGAGACCTATTTCTACTTATAGATCTCTATCAACCTTATTTCATACTATATGCTGATGGCAACCTTAAAACAGTTTCAAGGTCTATAATGTTCTTGTAGTTTAACTTATAGCGTTTGTAGATTTGACCAATGATTTTTTTCTTTTTAAATATAGTTTTGTATTCGAATCTTTCATGTTTGCAGCAAACAATTACAAGTGTTTTTCCAAGACATAGGAAAAAACACTGAAGGTACAATGGTGTGTACCATACACCACACATTCTTCAAATATTGCTCTCTCCAAAAAAAAAAAAATCTGGCGCTATGAGGGTTTCTTACGAAATCAGTCCACTTTCTCCATCGTGACAACAATAGTTCCCAGTTTGTGATTGACCAGATGATTTTGTAAACTGTCCATTGCTAATATCCCATCACATGTGTTTAGAAGAGTTGGTCTATCTGGTGATCAACACCTTCTTGTAAGAGTTTTTAACTGCCACCCAGGCAACAGATTTAATACATACTTCTGCCTAGTTCTTAGTCCATTCTTGAGGTATGGAGGTCAAAAAAACAAAGTCTTATCCTCCATGGCGCCACATGACCATTTGAAAAATATCTTTGTAAGCGCATTATGTATATCTTCCAAATACTCAGATTCTGAGAGGCGTGGTTGTAAAACACTCTTATCAGCCGCTTCTTCCAACAACAGCTCGACACGCATGATTTCTGCAAACTTTCTTTTTTTTTTTTCAACACTCTTCTTTATTGCCCAGCACAAAGTAGGAAAGACAAAGGTTTATTTAGTGGGCCCCATGAGCGCCACTCGTGTGCTATTTTTTGCCATTGTAATTATTCATATTTTTTCATCATCATGATATAGGCAAGTTCTTGAACATCTTTTAATAAAACTAAACTCTTGGGATTTCATGTTGATCATTCTTCTAATTTTCCCTTCCTTTTGGTTTTCTTGAGCCATTTGCAGTTTGCCCAGCCTGCTCTTTACCTGTTTGACGCACGAACATATTCTTACAACTGGACCCAACATTTCTGCTTACCTCCTACAATATGTGTAGGAGCATCTCCTCTGCTGTGGTCACCCTCCCGCCTGATTGACAATGATTTGTGTGGAGCAGGAGGGACAGGGGGGATTGAAGAAAATGTGGTGCGCAAACATAGTGAGAGATATATTCGCTGATTTCTGCAGCCACAGACTGTGCCTTTTTAGGTTTAGAGAGGGCCCCTTAAGCCGTAGGATACCGCAAGCTGGTTTCAGCTGGCCGTCCAGACCTGGGGAGTCTCTCAAAATCTTACGGCTCTACCCCACACGGCCGCTGTGTCTGTAATAAATCTGTGCTGACATGGTTGAAAAGCGGTCCCAGCCGCCCTACAGACCGGAAGCCTACAGTCATTCACACTACCGCATCACTTCTGACATGCCCTCGGCTCACACCGCGACGCCAGTGACCTCGCGAGAGATTACGCTGACCCTCTGTTTGGTGTGCACACTGGACCTACACGACAGGAAATACAATCTTGTATACGGCTGTAACAGTCAAGTGGCAAATGTCCAGGTTTTATTCAGTAACAATAACCGAACTTTAACAGCTTTCCCATGTCACAACATTGCCCAAACATGGAGCACTTTGGGTTCTGTTGCTCTTCACCCCTAGCTTCAGCTCTTTCTTAATTTCCATACTCAGCAACTGAGTCCAAGAATACGACATACAACCACCGAGATCATAACCAAGTCTTAATTTCGGACTCCGCAGGGGCCAAGGGTAGCACAATGAGTTTAGAACCCACCTAGAAATAAGATGCTGCACCCACTAATCAACCTTTGCATATTTGATTGTCGCGCTCTCCAGATCGGGCTGGGCTTTCAAATGTACACACTTTTGCCTGCACACTTAAAATCATTTAGTGGCGTCTTTCTCCCCACCTTGAAAAGGCGTATCTTTGACAACAACTACAATCACAAGGTGCTCAGCATCCCACCTTACGCAAACATTGGCCCTTCTGCAGTGGATCGGAAGAAAAGGCGAGAGAGGTAGCAACGTTGAGAGTGGTGCGGCCAGCAAGTCTTTTCACTAATCAACCAGTGAACAGTTTCAGAGCGGCCCTGCCTTACGCCGACACTCGCGGCACACCCAGACACCCATAAACCCCCTCTCGGTCACAATCACGATCACAACCAATGGCTCATTGCACTTGGCAACCGGCACAGTGGGCCTGGGAGGCGCTGGCTCCTGACAAGTGATGCATGCCACAACTCTACTCCTTGAACGGAGCCCTCTGCTCCTCCCTGTTGGCCCTGCTCACCCTCACAGCCCGTCTGCCTGTGCTCCGTGAGACGCCCGCCCCGCGATTCTCCTGTGAGCGTCCTTCCATGCTTACAGTTCAAGCACGCCAGCACAACCACTCGACTGCTCCTGCTCATGCCTCTCCCATCCTCATCCCCATTCTGTCAGTCTCTCCTTTTCACACCACACCCACACACCACACCACACACACACACACACACCACACACACACCACCACACCACCCACACACACACCACACACACACACAGTCTCAACGAACCCAACGCGCCCTTGTCATTTCTCTCTTGGGTTTCATTTGAAGAGTCTTTCTTATTGCTTTATCTGGATAAGTGCAGCGCGACTACAGTCTGTCCACCCTTCTTGCAAAAAAACAGCGTTCCTGTACATTACAGACACGACTAGCCAGTGCTTTCATGAGCCACAAAGAGCAGAGACAAAGGGAAGGAGAAAGCGACCGCCACTTAGAGGCCTGGCGCTAGCGACTGTTCCTTCTGATACTGTTCTGTCTGGCCAGAGCAGTGTGTGTTGGGGGGGGGTGTGTGTTGTGTTTTGAGTGCGTCGTGTAGGTGCGGAGCTGGTCTGCAGGTTCTGCTACGGGAGGTGACGAGTAAAAGCGAAAGACAGAAACGCAAACAAAAAAAGCACTCCCCATTATTTCCTACTCTCTCGCGCTCGTCCTACTCTCCCTCGCGCTCGCGCCTCCACTGCCTTCCGCTCGCTCGCTCGCGCGCTTCTCTCTTCTTAGCGCGCGCTCTCTTCGAACCTCTCCTTCCTCTAGTGACCGCTATCTCGCGCTTCGCGCGTCTGGCTTCGCGCTTCGCGCTCGCATCGCTGCGCTCGCTCCTCTCGGGCGTGCTCGGCTCACGCGATCCGTCGAATGTTGCGCTCTCTCTCCACTGATCCCTCCGCTGCTGCCTTCTCTGCTCGCTCGCGTGTGGGGCTTTCTCTACTCGCTCTTCAGGGGCAGCACCAAATCAAACACTCGCGCTCGCGCTTGCCAACAACACCTCCGCTCTTCTCTTCCAGCAACTCTCGCCGCTCGCTCGATATTTTTGTCAACTCCACTCTCTCCTACGTCGTATTTCATTGATGAAGTGAAATGTTTTATTTTAAAATGCAAAAAGGTACTGAGTGGGAGTGTTATCTTTAGAACCCCTCACTGATACCATGAGTGTCTCTCTCCCTTCTCTCTCTGCTCTGCTCTCTCTCGGCTCACGCTGCTCACGAACACGGAAGCCTGTGAAGAAAAATCACTCTATTTCTTCTGTATGTCACATCAAAGTTAGCAGATCACAACACTTCAATGGCGCAGAGCCCAGTGACTGGACTCTACCTACTCCTAAGGCTTGGGTGAATGTGGCAGACATTGCCATTTACTCACAGACGAGATGCAGAGGAAACCTTCCAACCGCTCGCTGGAGAGTTGTTGAAGAAGGATGACCAACGATATGCGTCATCATGTGGTTTAGCGGAAGCTTGTGTGCTGCTTTAGTTTTTTTGTTGACTTGTTTCCTGCCATCCTCCTCTTGAATTCACCAGATGCGTATCTTTACACGGCCTAAAACCACATCCCTCGCTAATTACAGGACAATAATACACTGCTGGCTCCTATTACACTGCTGCTATTTCCCCTAACCGGCGTCTGACTGGTAGCATACGCCCCTTTCTCTACTGCACAATATGCTTAATCAGAACTCCTTCATCTCAACGCGGCTCCATCTTTCTTCCTGTTCTCTGCAAAGTTCAACGTAAAGAGACCCTCTTGCCCTCATGTCCCCAGGCCCGTGCCTATCCTCCGTTCTGCAGGTAGGCTTTAATCGATCTTCGACCTGGAACGCTTCGCCACCCTTACTCGGTGCTATCCAAACCCATTGCATATTCATCTTCAAGTGGAGGGCTCATCACGATGGTTTCAATAAGGAAAAAATGGTCGTGCCCTCTTGACTTTTTGATTGGCAAAACTCAAAATAAACGTGAGGGGCGGCTAATTGGTGGACTATCTCGTCATTTGTCAACTTAAAGAAGAGGAAGAGTGGTAGGGCCATCGCTTAAAATGTGTGCTCAAAAGGATTGTTCACAGCTTCTGAAAACACTTTGGGCTTGATGTCGGTGTGGAACTTTTATTCGGAGGGGGGGAGTCGTATGGCAGATATGCCCACCGCAGATAATAACGACAGCATCGTCATCAAATCCTCTGAGGAAAGCTATAGGCTGATATTTGCTCATTCCGTCAGGGCGGCGCACTGTTTGCTGCTGCAGAAGGGAGATACATATATATACACAATATATTCTTTTTTCAAACAAACACACAAAAAGCAAACCAAAACAAAAAAAAAAAGAAAAACAAACAAAAAAAAAAAAAAAACATATCTTAAAACAAGAGAGAACATAAAAGACAGAATATACACTTTATATACATCATAGAACAGCATAAACAAGGCAACGAGGCCACAAACACAAACAAAACGAGCTTTCAACCGCGCAGCTCAAGTGTGAACTCTGTAAACGCTGATGTTTCCTTAAGAGAGTAAGGTCAGGATGTTATACTCAAGCAACTTGTTCAAGTTTTGTCTTTTCATTGTTAAGTGAGAGTAAGAAAAAATAAATAAACCATGATTTAATTAAACGCCAGACTGAGGGACAGACTGGAAGGAATGAACAAATATAAAAGGAAAAAAAGACGGCGTGTGTGTGTGTGTGTGTGTGTGGTGTGTGTGTGTGTGTGTGTGTGTGTGTGTGTGGTGTGTGTGTGTGTGTGTGTGTGTGTGTGTGTGTGTGTGTGTGTGTGTGTGTGTGTGTATGTGTACTGTGTGTGTGTGTGTGTGTGTGTGTGTGTGCTGTATTTTCATTGTCATTGTCGAGGGCCCCAGTTTGCAGAAATGTAATTTTTACCTTTGGGGCCGCGGGCGGCTTACAACAGAGGTGTGTGTTCGTGTGTGCACAGCTGTTGGTCTGACAGGGGCAGCTTGTTTTACGCATGGCAATCTGGTGCCTCCTTTCAGCCTGCAGTCTGCCCCGCCTCTTAAGGGCCTCCGCGAGGCCCCCTCTGCTCTGCCCGCGCTCTGTCAAGAGGAGCTAATTAAACAGGGCTAAATTACAACACGTTTCATAGACGGAGCGCGCCTGCTCGCCTGTTTGCTCCTCCCGCGCCCCCTCCCCAGTCACCCGCTTTTGCTTTTCTTCTCTGTACCTCAATGCACGCACAGACACACTCCTCCTCCCTTCCTTCATCACCCTATATCTCACGGAGGCTGCCGACTGCGGGAACATGTGTTTACCTTAAGGGGTTTTATGGCAATTACACTCCTGTGCTTTCTCTGCCTGTTTTGTTTTCCATTTATGTGTTTATTTAATTGGCATTCAGTGTGCTGTAATTCTATTAATTCCTGAAAAGGTCAGGGTCATAGGGGATTGGCTTCTGGCAGGCTCGCTTGTGAACCACGTATCACTCAAACCGCTCCATTGATACACATAGAGAGATAATTAAAAAAGGCCATGGAAGAACTTTACTCACGCAACCCTTAAAAAAAAGCAAAACCCAGCAAGACTCTCAGGAACTCTGGATTTTAATCAATTTTGAAAATGTACCGTAGTTAGAATACAAATATTGTCTACAGAGAAAATCTGAGTCAGTTTCTATTCATGGTTTCTCTATCCAACTTAACATAGTTGAAATAAAGATTTTAAACATCATTACAAAATAGATTTGGAACTAGACAGTTTTCAATAAATCTATATTCCTATGAGCAACCACCAGCCCTATTTGCAGCTGCCTTATATTTGTTTGCCTTTGAGGGGCAATGTGTAAAATAAACTTAGACTTTTTGTTTAAAACATTAAATAAATGAACATAATTTGAAGTGGTAACAGTGTTAACGTTATGTCAAATACGTCTATGTAGAGGTATCTGCTGAAATGAACCTGAAGCATGCTAGGTAGCACACATCACACCTTTAATGCAGTCTCCACTGTATTAGCTGTACATTTCTCTGAGATTGTGTTCAGTCGTCACCTTTCTGCTTTCAGGTCATCGTCCAAATTACTAAGAATTCTGAAGTATTTAATTTTTAAACTTCCATAAAGTGGCCTACATGGCCCCGGATGAAGACGAACACATCAGCATGTGTAATAGGAACTTGGCTGGAGACGGGGCGTGAGCTGACTGGGGATCTGCCAGCATGTCTCCTGACCTCGATGAGTTATTACAATTATGCAAGATGAGGTATAGACAAATGATGCAGGCAAGACTTGACAAGCCTTCAGTGTGCTTGTGTGGTATTATTCAAACCGTGTAAGCAATAGCACACATTTCTCAGCTTTAGACTCACCTCCTTAACATATACAGTGTAACATTCTGTTTGTCATAAGTGGTTTATTGTGAAGGTGCACTGCAGGCACTTTATTGTTCAGTTCATGATGAGACTATACAGAGGCAAGGCAGACCTTCAGCATTAGTGAATAATGAATGCTAATGCATTGATAACTGATGGACCGGTGTGTGTTTGGCATCTTACGTCCCCTAAACAGCAAAACTGCAGTAAAAGGAATCAAATATTCAACAATAACTTTTTTTTCACACCAGCTTCGCAGTTCTGCCACCCTCAGAACATCATTTTACTGACAGTCTTTTTCCCCTCCATCATCCTCCTCTCCCTCCTCTCTGCGGATGGTGCTGATTATGGTTAATTATGTTGATGAATGGTAGAGCTGAGGGTACTCCATCAGTGTTTCATAATCTGTCTTCTCTCGCTGCTCTTTATCACAACTGAGCTGAGACACAGTGCAGGATTGGGCAGGTGGTGATCAAATACTCTTACATGTCAGACTTGTACTGTAGGAGTTTTTGACAGATAACTCGAGTCACTCTGCCGAGCAGCAAGAGGAAACAGTATCTTTATAACGGCAGATGAATCAGAAAGTATTTAAATGTCTGTGGATGTGCTTCTCTACATTTCTTATTCTTCTTTAGCACCACATTCACTGATTACATTTTTTTTTACGTAGTTAACGGCAATCGTGAAGCCTCTATAATTAAAAAGCAGAGGGTTTATTTTTAGAAAAGCACACAGACTGAATTTGTTTTTGTGTGGATTTTTTCGCATTTGTATTAACGTTGTGCTGCTGAAGTAAACTAAAGCAAAAGCACTACATACACTTACATGTGGTAAACCCAGGCTGACAGACTCTTAATGATCTTTTTCGATAGTTTAGTTAGTCTTTGTTACAGACCCTGTCGGAAACTGCATTCTCTTTTTTATGTTGCAGAAGAGCACTTGGTGAATAAATTGCAAGCAAGCCATGCTGCTGTTTTAGAGTGGACCGGGTCCTCCTTTGACATTGCTCTTGAATGTGCACTCTAACATTCAAGCAAGGATTATAACCCATGCCGAACGCGCCTCTCACTTAATTGGCTTAGATGAATATCTAAAGGGGTAGAGCTGGGTTTAAGCCATGCAATTAGTAGAGTGCTGTTATTGAATTTACACAAATGCCATGGGTACTGATTGTGATTGTGTCATATACAACCTTTAAATTGTAGCCGGTGTGATGGATACTTTACATACTGCAAAATGTTTATTTATAGAAAAGAGGGAGCTAGTCAGTGTGTGAAAATTGCTCAAAATTCAATATGCTGTGCAATTATCAGGTGTAATAGCCTGTAAAATCCTAATATCTATTCAGCCACTTGGAAAGGCACAAGAAATGGCTCGGCCACTTAGCCCACTTTCTCTGCCCCCTTCCTGGCCATGACAGACGGCCCTGTCTTGAGAGCAGAAAGAAATAATATAGGCCATATTTCATTCAAAGGCCCCTCCATGTAGCCCCATTCTTTCTGTTTAACCGACTTCCCCCCCTTTCCTTATCCTGGGCGATTTCTCCAGAGCCATATTGGTGATTACCTCCGGTGAATCAGCAGAGGTAATGGGGACTGCATCCTGAAGGCACAATGTGCTGTGAGGACGTTGTTTGCTTGTTTTCTCACTACTCAGTCCTATTTATTACTAGGGTTTGGAGCCAGCTGAAAGTGAATGTGGGACCTGTTGGGCTGCATTTGACAATGTCCATGTGTAACCACTGAGGCTGAGAGTAGTCATACACACACAAAACAAACGCAAATTCTTTCTTGACCAGGCAATTACTGCACCTTGGTACTACTGTATGCACAAATCTGCCAATGCTAGCACATACACGTCAAGTAGAAACATATGTACAATAGCTACTTGTGCATAGTAAGAAAGATTGTATTTTATTTTACCAAACATATGAAAAAACACATTATAAGATAAGATAAGATGTTTTATTGATCCCCAATTGGGAAATGTTTGTGTTGCAGCACTATAGAAAACAAGGCATTGCACATAAGTAGAAATTAAGAGTAAAACTAAACAATTCTAAAGTTTAAACATTTCAAAATAGAAAATAAAACAGCATTAAAGTATACCATATTACAGTTACAATGTTTATTGTGGCTACATTTCTCACAAAATAATGCGAAAAAGAATCTGAACCAGATTCTTTTTATGACTTAACTTCTATTCATTTGGCCGATGCATTTTGTCAAAAGCGAGGTACAAAGAAGATTCAATCCAAGCCACAGCGGAGCAAGGAGAAGCATTACTATATAAGTGCTTCAACAGTCATTTCCACATTCTATTGCACACAAGTGCCTGTGAGTGCATTTTTGAAAAGAAGACCTAGAGAGGCACTGAAAGAGAAAGAGAAAGAAAGACCTTATCTGGTAAACTGTTGTAAGAAGTAGGTGCTTATGCTGTTTCTTTTGAGGCAGCAAGGGATTTTGCTGTCTGAATCAAGTTCAATAACCCCTTCCATCACCAAGGGAGCATATTGAAATAATATTTTGGCTTGCAGTGATGGTGGGACTAGTTCATTTGCACATTTCAGTGAACACTGAGAATCAGAAAGCTAGATTAGGAAATGAGGTGCTGTTAATACTGGACAGTCTGTACGGGAGCATTAGCACATGGAACTCACTGTTAACAGCAACAAGGTTTTATTCTGCGTGTCGGCAGCCTAGGGTGAGAGTCTGACCTGTAAATGGAGTTGAGCAGCATACTCAGTCAGATAGGAATTGATAATGATACATACATACATATATCATATGCTACCATCTCTCCTTTTGATCCCAGAGCCATCACTAGTCTTTGGGAAACATCAGAGGCAATTTATTTATTTATGTGCATGCATGTGTCTCTTGCATATAATGTACCAAGGCCAAGCAGTTTGCACCTACTGTGTTTGCAATAAACCTGTCAGAAGCATACCCATCTTCATCTCCTTGCTGTTCACTTTGTCATCTGACAATGCCTGTCAAACCTCTCCACAGGATATCCTTTAAAAACAATATCTCCACACATCGTTCACACCGACGACAGGAGCGGAACAGCAGCAAAGACAAGCCGCATTAACTGTTCCGTTGTTGGCATGACTTGTAACAAAGTAATACACCGTGGTAAACAGTTTATCGTTTATTTACCATATGACCGATAGTCACAACAAGCAACATTTCATTTACTTCATTCTCCATATTTTCGTTGTGCATGACATGCCAGGGGTGTCTAAACCTTTTTCACCGAGGGACACATACAGTACAGAGGTGAGGTATATTGCCTCATTAGCAAAAATCAATCCAATGTAGATACATGATGCTTGGTACTTGCATATGCTTTATGAAAAAACATGTTTCTTCTGTTATTGTAGTGTGCTTTTATTACATGTACAGCACTTTGGCTCGACCAAAAATCGTTTTTAAATGTGCTTTATAAATAAAACTTGATTTGATTTGATCACAGTTCTCCATAGGATTTCATTTATTTTGTTGGCAGCTCATTCCTTAACACAAAAGCATCAGATTTCTTATAATAGGAGGAAAAAGGAAGGCTTGTTATACGTTATTGGGCTTTTTTCCTATCAATTTAGATTTTCTAGAAATGGTTTTCAACTTTAATTGACTGAATTTGAAAAATGGGCTTATTAACACATGAATACTACTGTGTAATATATCTTTACATATATATAAGTACAATACAAGACAAGCACAAGTTTCATTCGTGGTCCATATTTCATTATACTTCTTGAATTTGCTGAGGGCTGATTCAAAATGTAGTGGTTTGAACACCCTGACATGACGACTGGAATAGTGCCGTTATCTGCTTCAAATCTCTCCTCCGGGTGCCGACCACAGATTGCCTGCTACCATGGAGGAATGAGGGACTATTTCCTTATTTGCTGTCGTCTTCACTTAGAGCCTAACAACCAGCTCCACCACCACCATCATCTTCCCAGCGTGTCACATCAGAAAGGAGCAGGGAGCACTTGCCACCTCTGCTGGAAGATTTCCCCATTCTGTGGCACGCTGATAAGCTCTGACTTACTTCCTCCATGTGGGTCAGAGAGACTTGGAGACACACGGCTTGTATTGCCTTTTGTAATTACATCTGCTTCACCGCACTGTTTTCTGCTCCCCTCACTCTCCTCGCCTTCCGAAACCAAAAGTAGATTTGTGGGTGTGTGTGCACGGCCGTGTGTGTGTGGGTGTCCCTGCACTCACACACTAGAATGAACCAGAATAATCCCTGTAGACCATCTTTGGGCACCAGCTATTTTTCTAACATCCGGGCAAACAACATTAGATGGAAGAAAGGCTTTTGTCCTCCCAAGTACATATACTCTGTATATTCTCTCCATCCATTGTAATGTCACACACCACCTGCTGTAAGGAATCCTCCACCGTGACTCCAACTGGTGCATTCAGAATGTGGGATTTATTTATGAAAACAAAGTCAAATAATACTTATTGTTTTGCAAGGTCAAATTACGTTGGTCCACAAACATTTGCTTCGCTGCTTGATTTTTCTTCGGAGAGTTTAGGTATACTACTGCTGTTGCTCTACTTTACTTTAAATTATCTCCAGCTAACATTAAATATAACACTAAATGATGCTCGGTATTACTTCCAACACCTACTTCATTTATGGATATCAAACTTGGCCTGTCTTGCCATCACCAAACCTTTTCGTATGCCTCATTTGGATGAGATTTATTTTGGTAGAGTATCTTGGATAACTATAATATTGCACAAACTGATCAGTGGTTTTGTTGGAGTGTATATTCATGTGACTTTTCTTACCTTCTCTTGTAGACATTACAGTCCCAAATACCTGTTTTTAAGTGTGCTCGCTACACAAAGGTATGTGTATTGTTCTATTGAGTTCTTAGGCTTCTGGTATCTCCCTCTGCATTCAGATTGTGCTTCTTGTTTCAATTCAACTTGGCGAAAACCTCAATCCTGGTTATCTTTTAATTTCAGTTTGGATGATATAAAGAAAGCAGTATTTTTAGTAGAGCTGTGTATTTCTTTGCATTTATTTCTAAATATCTAAAGATCAGGCTTTACTGAAATATTGTTCTTTCAGTAGTTGTTGCAGTATTTCTGTCTGTGTGTGTGTGTGTGTGTGTGTGTGTGTGTGTGTGTGTGTGTGTGTGTGTGTGTGTGTGTGTGTGTACCTCGAACAAGGCCATGTTCTTGCCGTCATACTGCTGGCTCTTCTCTGCGGCGGCATCGCTGCTGTTGATGAAGGGGCTGCTCTCCTTGGGGTTAATGTCACCTGGAAAAAACAGAAACACACACCTTTAGATTTAGACTGGACTGAAAGGAAGAAGTAATTCACAGACCAGACATGAGCTTATTCGTGCCAAAAGAGCAGACCGGCTTTTAAATATTTAAACATTGTTGTTCAAGTAAAGAAAGACACACAGACAGAAAAGCTGAAAGTGGGAGAAAAAGGAGAGGAGGCTTTTATTTCGTCTCCATAAAGCGCCCACAGCCAGAAATGCAGGCGAACAGAACCATAACTAATGGGGTGTGCATTCCCAATATGTGCAGCGCTATATATTCCATATGGTCATGGGAAGAATGCAAACTGGAACATCTCAATCAGTTTTTCGCTACAGTGACAAACGAGGAGATGGTAGGGAAATAATAAGAAACATTCAGCAGCTTTTTACCCTCAAAACAAAGAACAGTGGAATCGGTGTGATGTTATTTAAGTGACAGCTCGCCGTAGGCATCATGACTCCATCGAGTAGCATCTGTCCACAAGTTCACAGACTGGAGCCAAGAGGCAAATCTCCAAAACAAACAATATGTGCAGGGCAGCGTCCGCCTCTTGAAGAACAACATTGACGAGCTCATTGATTACCTATTGAGCTTTAAATGGATCGCAAACAGCATTTTGCATGCCGGTTGTTCCACTCATACAATGTGCAGAAAAACAACAAATGAAAATTCTTCTTATTTTGATATGATGAGCTAATTAAGGCTTGTTTGATGTGAAAATACCGATCGTATAATCTCACCAATTTCTAAACTTTCTTTTTTATTATAACCAGCAATTAAGCGTGTTCATTGCGAAGTAGCCCAGGATTCATTTGGGAGGCGTAGTAGAGGTTGGACATTTTAAACAAGTGTTTGTTCAGCTGGCTTAATGGATTAGAACTGCATGTGCATACTATAAT
Source organism: Notothenia coriiceps (assembly GCF_000735185.1). Classification (NCBI taxonomy): domain Eukaryota; kingdom Metazoa; phylum Chordata; class Actinopteri; order Perciformes; family Nototheniidae; genus Notothenia; species Notothenia coriiceps. Next base: position 27,035,987 of record NW_011369947.1, on the reverse strand, counting down.
ACACATAATTAAGGTAATACACATTTGCCTGCACTTCTGCCTGGATTTTAAAATCTAATTGTGCTTCTACATCAGATATATGTGGTGGTAAAACAATATAACTACACGATCCTTGGCTAAATGGAAGCTACAACATCAGTAACGAATTTAAAATAAGAAGAGAATCTAATTATCACATGAAAACTATTAATATTTAGGATTTTTTCTGGAAGTATGATTATCGAGATAAATTGACCGAAAGTAATCCTGCAATCATCATCAAAATGAATGCATAACCTTGTCTTGTCATCCACACAGTGTAAAAGCAGTGCTGCAGAGTAGTGTAAATCAACCCCTTCACTATTAACAATCCACCACCATGACAGAGACGGAGAACAATGCAGATGATTGCAGACATCCCTTTTAGGAACCACGACTTGTTCCTGTGGCTCCAGTGAAAATCACGTCTGTTATTTGACACCAGACCTTTTTGAAGCTGAAGTCTTGATTAGCACAAGCACTTGAACTGCATCCTGACCACACGTTTGCTCTTGTCTAGAAAAAATAATTGAATTCAGAACCACTTTGTTCACCAAGTACATTGAAGGTCTCGGTGGCGAAGGCTGCTCTGAGTAAGCTGTCTTATTTGCGCCTTCTCTTTGGAGCGTCTCTTGAGGGAGACGGCAGATTGCTCTCCCTCTGGCTCTCTGTCCTCTCTTGGACTGAGCTCCACAAGTTATTTATAGCCAGGGCACTGCAGCCATGTGCCATGACGTCGGGGCATCGCTAACAGCCAGCACACTGTTCTACAGAGACAGAGCAATAGGGCCACTCAGACGGAGATGCAGAGAAAGGAGGGCCACGCTCAGATATTCGGGGCACGAAAAGAGCACGAAAAGAAAGTGAGGAGGAGGCAGATGAGAAGCTAATACAAAGAGAGTGAAAGCAAGGGAATGAGGGTGCAGATGAGAAGATGGAGAGCGACACAGATAGATGGGGCCAGAGCGAATTGTGACAAGGAGAGATATGGACTCAGACAGACAAAGACGAGGCAGCCAGACCTGAAATGGCAACCCGCAGAGAGAGAGAGAGAGAAGGGGGAGAGAGGGGAGAGAGGACAGAGGGAGACACACTTATGTCTCCCTGGCTGTGGAATGTAAAAGCTTCTGCTGCACTCAGGGTTCAGCTCTCTCCGACCGGCAGGTTAAAAAACATGCACAAGCGGTTAAAAGACGAAGCCAGAGCATCCTGCAAAGGGGTTTTCAGAACATTTTTATTATTTAGACGTATGTTGAAAAAGTGTGGTCTTTTTTTCCCTCTTCAGACCGTGTGAGGAGGATATGCCTCTCGAGGAGTGCTACACGCATCTGGGAAAACAAAAGATATCCGGCTGGTTGTGCACGGCAGATGAGATTCACATGCATGAGCAGAGATGATGACGTGAAAAGACTAAACGGAGAAGCATGCACGGAACCAACTTGCTACACTTATTATTTACTATATACTGTATTTATGTTATCTCCTTGTCCTACTTCGAGGCCCATATCACATTTACATACACTTTTAACAAGACATGTAGATCTTCTGTTGATTTAGAAGAACATTCACTACTTTTCGATTTGCAGATTTGCTCATTTTATATTATCTTTTATAATCTCCCTTTTTTCCATTTCTCTTTGTTGTATATCATTATATGTAGAAAATCAGTGAAATGAGACACACAATATAAAATATATAATGGAAAAATTGAAGATAATTGTAATGGCCCTCCCAACCAATTGCTCACATTTTTCAAAGTGTTCTCCAGAAGGGATAATTGGGCTGTTTTTATAATCCAAGCAAATAGATTTTTTGGGCGGGGGGTTTTAGAAGGTTGGTCGAACAAAACAAGCAATTTCAAGGTGCACCATTGGTGAAATTGCAGACATTTTAAAGACTTAATGATAAATCAATGAATTGATCAATTTGTTTGTTTCCCCCTGGCGCCTCAGATCAAGGTGAGGAATCACTACACTGACTGGATCACAGGACAGGGTTTTTAATGTTCCTCACACCAAATCCAATCCGGGACACGGCAATGTGGTCAACACAACAATATTTGTTTGTAATTGGAAGGTTCGTTGGGAGATTGTTTTGCATGACAGACTAGTGTTGTGTCTCATTTACAGCAAGTGGCTATACAGTTAATGTTGTAGTGGGGGAGGAAGCTGTGACAGCAAACTATGTTGGCATGAATCAGCAGCCATAGTAAAATGTGACAGCTCATATCGCTTGAATATGATTGGATGTAACTATTCAGCTGATACCCAAACAGCTGATGGATGTGGTGAGGGATTAATGAAACAGCTGATGTTAATTAGCTAATGCACCCACAACTTGAGTGCTTTTCCTATATTACCTTGTTTAACATATAGCCTTTGTTAGATATGTAAAATTACACTAGATTATACAAAAATATATTATGTCTCAGTTGATTACTTACTATCAACCTATAGAGGGAATGGGAAAGAGCGTCTCGAAGGATCAAAGCACAAACACACAGTGCTTCTTATTTCAAAAGGGACAGTATCTTAATGGGAACACACACACACAGTTGTAAATCTGAAGGGCTAAAGCCCAAAAACAACTTTTCTATCCTATCACTTATCTCTCCACGGCCCATTTCTCCTCATCGCCTAATGATTAAAACGGCGCCATCAAAGGAATGATGAATACCCCCGTTTTGGAAAACTGACAGTGCGTTTTGCTCTGACCGCATCCCCCAAGCAGCTTATCCCCCTTCAATCTGATTGGATCCGTCCAACAATGGCTCTCGCTATCAAAGGCTGCAGCCACATGGAGACAATACGGGTCGTATCCGCTACAGTTCTCTATCATATACGGTTCGGCCACACGAGGCCGACAGGGAAACGCAGAAACGATAACGATAACGGGTCCCAAGGTGGGTAGATCTGCAGACGCAACGCTCTGGGGGGCCAAACGGCTCCGTGATTACGCCCTATACGATCATTTACTGATAAAGAAAATACTGACGGGCTGTCAGGAGAGGGGGAGGAAAAGAGAGACTCCGTATATATTATTCTTATATTATTATATAGAGTCGTTATTCATTTGTTTTAAAGCTCAATAAATAACAAAGAAGACCTTTGACCGGCACTTATAATTTTGTCCGGAAGATTTAAACTTTAACGGACATGTCGTTTGGCGGAAAAAAATTATAACTGGAACTCTGCCGCACAGTTCCCTCGTCCCTTGGAAGAGGCGGAGAAGTGGGTGTTTTTCATCTGCTGGTGGACTGCCGGGGAGATTTACAGCAGGAGCACACGCTTGCCTCGGGGAGGGAGAAAAAGAGCCAGAGACCTCTCCCCACCTCTGCTGCTAAGTCCACCGCGGAGAATAAACAGAAGGGCAACCATGGCAACCATGCATGCTCGTGAAGTCTCCTTCGCTTTGGTGTATTTTGTGGTGGAAGTACAGCACCACTTACAGGCCCGGCATATGTACAACAGCGTCTGCAGCGGGTCGAGCGGTCTAGTGTGGGCGAACACGTTTCTGGTGCCGATTGCGTGTGGACGGAAGACTTTTTTGATATAGAATTCGTTCATTTTCGTTATCGTCTCCGTGTGGCTAGGGCCAAAGCCTCTCCCTATCTTTGCTCAAAATCCAGAGCCTTACTGCTCACTGAGCAGGCGATCCTCTTCCAAATCTGTGAAAAACGAAAACTCTGCATGTACACTATTCTCTCATATTCTTGTTCTGGACTTCTAACGGTTAGTCGTGAATATTCCTAATATTTTACGTTATTCTATGTGCTATGTAGCCTAGTTAATATAATAAAATGATGTGTTTACTATATAAATATGCTAGTGGTGTGCTAGTGATTTGACCTTGGGATGTATCGATGGGCATCCTCAACATTTAACCACCATGACATTTTAATGACTAAATGTTCTATTGATTCATGGTAAATAGCCAATATTAAGGTTGCAACTAATGATTATTTCCATGCATTAATCTGTTTAATTTTGGTAGCAGTTAATCTGGCAATCAACAACTATATTAATTGTTTCAGTTCTAGATAACATATTAATCAAAAACAGAGGTTATGATGGGGTCAATTTGACCTCATCATTCATTTTGTGAGTCTTTTAATTCCCTAAAGTATGTAACGCTACTGTATTCTGTTTGAGGATTGGGAATAGGATACTACATGTTTTATATACTGTATTATTTACTATTTGTAATTAGTCCATAGCCCCTTTCTTGGGCGTTTTATGTTATGCACTTTTTACTTGGTGAAACAAGCATTTAGATTATATATTTTAAAAAGTGCTTTCCTAGAGTCTTATCCTATTGTGTTTTTCCTCACCAGATAAATTCTCTGCTTTGATTGTAATTATGAACCCGGAGTCAGGACACTTCAAGGGTTTGAGAGTAAATATGACTTACTACAAATGAGTTGAGGTCTGGTCCATTCACTGTTTTCCCGCAGCCCTTTGAACAGAGGATTAGTTGGTGCAAACTATTTGACTTTGTTTTATTGATCCTCGGTGCACGACTCTGAGGTGGCGACAGTCACAGTTATTGCTCTCTCTCTTCTATGTCACACGGCCACGTTGCTCTTTCTCTCTGCGGACCGGCTTCAAGGGGAAAGCCAAAGCGCTAGATGGTGATTCTTGAGAAGTTGACTCAACCGGGGCTCGGGGAGCACTTGTTGATTTGCCGTACGTGTGTTTGTGTTTCTAAATATGTTATAATACATATGCTTGGCTCAGACCCCACTCATGGTGTTGTGCAGCAGCAGAAAAACGGACATGGCTAATTAATCTTGACAAGAGTTTGTTTACATAACCCAAAATGTATTCAAATGTATTTTGTCATGTATGAAAGTAAATACGGATGATCCCTTTGGCTGTTACTCAGGCTCATAGTGGAGGGAACTGTGAGTACATTTGCTAGCGGAGACATTTAATTTATTTCCAGAGAGAAATGCTGTATCTAGTGGAAGAGTGAGGCATTGAAATGGAATTAGTGGGATGGAAACAAACAATTAAGAACATACAGAGTTGGATTTTCCAGCTGCGTTCCCCGCCATTGTTCCCCTGGTGCATCGCCAAATACCAACAGGTCATGGGAATCGCTCACTGAGTCCCCTCCAAACATCACGACAGAAACACTTTCATTTATCTCCGGGAATCTTTGGCAGAGTTCTCCCATCCCCATCCCCCCCTCCCTTCCTCCGTCCGTCCGTCCCTCTCACTCTCTCTGTCTCTCTCAGCTGTGGGATGGTGGGTGGTGCCAGGTGAAGGATTAAGGTCACATTAATCTAAATTCCAGTCAAATCAGGATTGACAGCGATTTAACATCTAGCCAAACATATCCATGTGCAATTCTGGAAGGAGTTTTGTCTTAAATGTACCTACATGTAAGAGCTTTGAGTTCACAGATCACACAGAGGTACAGCGGTATGTGTTACATTTTACACCAAATCTGAATTGAATATTAACAAGATCTTTCCAATATTGAAACAACTAAATATGACAAATGTACACTACGCAACATCTAGTGCATAGCAACAACGTCTCCTCAATTCATTTGTGCACTTAAATTATAAATCAAATATTCAATCTAGTATAATGTATTTTACTTACATGTTGTATGCAGAACGTATGCATTTATATTTCTGGTATAACTCATCATATCTTATAAAAAACAGCTGAGTTTTGCGGGAGGATGATTATAACTATTGATTAATCTGAGGATTCCTTTCTCAATAGAGAATAACACTGCTCCTCACATACTCTAAAAGCCCAGAATAATGCCTTAAAATCTTTTATTTTTGTTCAACTAAGAATCGAAAATCATATTCTCACGATGGTTGATTAATTTTGGATGATCTAATTATCTAAAGAATTAATTGACTTATCTTGCCAACTTAAATAATTAATTTTATTAGTTTTTCAAATATAAGTTTCTCCAATATTTAAGAAAATGATGAAGTTGTGATCATGTTATCAAGATACAATAAAGGTCAAAGATGATAGATGATAATATTAAATTACTACCAGCCATAGACCTTAAATTGGTTTAACCTTTCCAATCGATTGTTACCGATTGCAACTGCCTCCATCAGCACAAAGTCAGACAATTTGTATAAATGCAAAATACCGAGTTTGCCCGGTTTATGACACAAACATTGATTGTGTTCTCTCTCAGACATCTATTTATAACGAGGTATTAAGGTAGGAAGAAGGGAGAAAATACCTGTGAAAATACTGCGAGCAATTTACACTCTTTCAAAAGCACACGCATAATGTACATAGAGAAATATAGCAACAGCATATGGTTACATGCCCACATGTGCCCCCACACACTGTCAGAAATAGATATTCTCTCACTCGTCCTATCATGGCTGCAGCACTACATCAGAGACACAACAGCCTTGTATAACGGGATCTCACACTCGGTTTTCTCTCTCCTTCTCCCACTCTTTCCATATAACTCTTTTATTCTTGTTCCCTTCTGCTCTCACATGATGTCTTTTTATGGTACATATATGTCAGGAAATAGGCTCTTTCTTCCCTCAGTGTTGCTGCAGGACAGGGCCTGTGCACTGCTCAGTATTCAGGCTTGTGCCTCGGCTCAGTATGAATTTTAATGTAGCCTTGCCTCACAGGGTACGACTTTGACACAGTCCCTTCTCTTCAGTCACTCAACATCTCTAAGAATCCTTGGTCGCGATTGGCTCCTGAGCTGGCAGCAGCTGGTTGGCTGGCGGCAGAGGGAGGCAGAAGGATGCCTGTGCATGTACATGAGGTTGTACAGCAGCTTAACATGGTGAATGGGCCTCTCCACACATGTCACTGTCTGACGATGAATGTGTATGTTTGGTCCAATTTCCCCCGCTCTGCCGCTGCCTTGCCTCTAGCTGTGCGAGTCAGAATTAATTTGTGTTTAATGGCTGGCCACTGCGACGCCTTCCCAGCATCCCCCTCCCTATCTGACATCCGGTATAGAAGGTGATTGTATGCAGGAGGAGACTGCCAGGCAAAGCCGTCCCTCCCCTCTTTATTTGTTCATCTCTGTGAATAGTGGCTGACACGAGCTATATCTCGACAAAGAAGAAGATGAACAAACACTGTTGGGAGGTCACAACAGCCATGAAACGATGTAGCGAAAAAGCACATTCAGAATTGTATTCACGATACACCATAAGGAGTGGGTACTTTTGTTCTTATCGGTGTCTCATCATGACAGAATTCAATTTATTTCTCTGCCTCTGTTTTTGACACTATCATAGAATACCGTTCAATAATCTCTGGCGCTAATATTTGTTGGATAAGAATCTCCTTTCATTTGACCCAAAAAATAGATTACAAAACATATTAGTGTAAAGAGTCTTGAATGTATATGCTTAAGATAAGAAGAAATAGAGAGCTGGCAGGCCTAAAGTCACGACAACAAGAAAAATCATTTTAGATAATAGAAATGAGTGTCTGTTTATCACAAACAGCCTCTCCCAAAAGTAGTTACACGCTCGCACATCAGCGTTTAAACTTTTTAAACCAAAACCCTTAAACACTCCGCAGACATGCTTTGGCTTGTTCGCCTGTCCACAAGCCTTTCAGCGTGTTTACTTGACAAGAAGAGTGTCAGGCAGGCAGGAAGCCGCCTGGTATGAGGCGCAGCGAATGGCTAGTCATGTACAGACAGTAACACTGAGCCCCCGGTGGAGCCTGGCTATCAGCCTCCCTCAGGGGGCGCGCTGGCTTTGGGAGAACACCCTGTGTCATGTCAGCCCGCTGCATGCCTCCTGCATGCGTGGAGCCGGCCTGTGGGATTCACTGTAGCTAGCTGCTGCTGTAATTGGTGAGCCACAGAGCCTAACAGGGTTGGCAGGATAAAGGAAAGAGATGAAAAAAAACCAGAAAGAAGGAATGGCGTGGGTGGAGGTGAGGGAGTGAGAGCGTCAAGGAGGGAAAAGGATTGAGTGGGTAGAGGGGTGAGGTTGGGTAGGATTATACACTGGTGAGGTAATTGGAAGAGAAGCAAAGGTGTCCCACACCTGCTATCTTTTACTTTTAGAAGAAAGGCGTAGCCAGAAGAAAGACAAAGGGGCAAGAAGCAGGGGGAGAGAGACGGAGGTGACGGGATGGGAGAAACGATAGCAGCTGGGAGATTGACATATTTTCATGAGGTCATAGATTAAAGATTCACCCTAACTTATCACATGCCAGGAAACCAATTCAACTCGGAGACATCATTTCCGTTTGTGGGGCCCTGGTGCCAGGTCCGGACGAGAAGCCAAGTTCTATCACACTTTTATTACATTTGGCACCATTTTGGACAAGGGGCTTCCTATAAGAGGGTTCAGCAGCCTGTGACAGGACGAGAAGAGAGGTATCTTGGCTGAGTCAGAGAGAGGGATGGAAGGGAGGGAGAGGGGGCTGGGGGGGGGATCCAATCGCCTGCAGCAAAGTTTTATAGATGGCAGGGATGGTTTATGGGATGGCGCGGTCTGATGGAAGGTGACAGGGCCATCATCTCGCCTGCTCTGCAGCTCTCTGCAGCTCTCTGCCTCTGTGATGGAATGCAAGAGGTGAGAATGGAGGTGCAAATTAACACCTGAGTGCCTTCCCTGCTGACCCCCCCCCAGGCAGCGGCCATGTTCTCAATCCTCCCCCACCTCTTCTTCCAAGTCAGAGAGAAAGCAATCTAGCCAAAGCCCCAAAGGACAACAGGGGTAGGGCACGTCCTCTTCTCTTTCCTCAGCACCTCTCCTCATTTATTTCATTCTCTGGTCTTTTTCCTCCAAAGTGTGATACCACATCCCTGTAGTCTCTTCTCTCCCCACACCTCTCTCTACCCCTTCTGCTTCCTATTCTTTCCTTCATGCCTTTATTCTCACCCCTCGAGCCCTCTCTCCTCCAGAAAAATAACAGGCAGGCAGGGCTGTGGTGGACACAGACAACCAATCTTACACACAGGGGAGAATCGCCGTTCCACTAAGAGACGGAACAAAACTATTAGAACTAGAACGAGATATAATGAAAGGAAAACGACAAGGGAGACAAACAAATAGACACTTCAATGAACAATCAATCATCAAATTCTTAGTCGTGAAGATTTGTTGCTTGTCTTTGTCTTACGTGATTGTAAATTACAGATCTTGAGTGTGTACTTTCTCACATTTTCTTAACCAACCAAACAAAAAATTGATTAATAGCAAAAAGAAACGGGAAGATTCCACAAAATGTAGCAGTAGCATGTCGTTTTTTCATTTGAAATATGTCACAATTCAGTATCTTGTCGATGGAAAGAAGTGCTTTTAGTATCTATTAGATTGCATTGTATTTCAGGTGAGGTGGTTTTGTAGATTTCTTTTAAAAAGCAGCCTAATGTATTTCACCAGGCAGGTCCACGCTGTCATAGTTCATGCAGAACATTATCGAGTTGGCTGGTTTATCTCATGCAAATTCACAGCATGAGATTTTTTGTGTTTCCTGGCCCCACTTCTGGTACACAGGTCGATTCGTCTACTGGGAAAACTTCCACAGTCCCAGATGGTTTGTCTGCCTCCACTGGCCTGATAAGCCTGGTTCCAACTGCTCAAAAATGACAGTCAGTCCCACTCAGGCACACATTTATCATACCGTAAACGTCTCAAGCGATATTCTTGACCAGCAGCTGCGGGTTGGTGCTAAAACATCCTGAAATATCTCTGTGATACGCCACAATTAGTACCACAGTGCTGAGCTTTCTGCCAAGTGCGCAGCATCGTACCACTTTATCTGAAGAGACAGAAGGAGAGACGCATTATGTAACGTGGCCAAAAATAACTTCAATGAAACGTTTCACCATCATCTTTGAAAGTCAGGGCAAGCTGGCATGGTGGGGCGAGAGGCTGAGGGGGATAAATCTACATCAGACTAATTTGCAAAGGAACTAACAGCATAATTCAGCTGATCTGCAAGGCAACAACATCAGTGAGCAGAGAGGGGCATATAACTCAAGCTACCAAGTCAATCCCAGTCCTGACAGGCGTGTGATTAACAAGATTTATTACACAACTTAGGTAAATACTCGATTCCGATTGGTCAATTTGGACATTCCAGAGGTTGTTAGTACTCGATAACACACCTCTTCTAAGCATAATATTACTGTTGCTAAGGAAGATCAAGGGAGGGAAGGAAAGAGGTTATTTAGTCATTATTAAGGAAGTTTGTTTATTTAGTATGTGTTTGTGTACTTAGCGGGATAATGTACAACGAGGCGGTCCTTATTGAAAAAATAACTTCCTTCAGGAATACAATATCAGTTTTTTCTGCAGTAAAAGTTAGCAACAATATTGCCTGTCACTCATTTAGTTTGTATTACCGACAATTTTCCTTTAATGAATACATTAAAGTGATGCATCTGTAAGTGATATGTAGTTTGAAAGGAACCATTACAGTACAGTTAAGGGCGGTAAAACCAAGACAATGCAAAGATGCTAAAACGCTCCATAGAGCTGAGGTTGAACTGCATTGCCGAGCGATAATGCTCCGTGTTTGTCACTACAAGTGTAGCCTTTCATGTTACACCCGTTGTTAATATAAAAATATTGATTAGCGTTGCAGCTTTAAGTTTCAGCTACGACATCTACGGCTGCATCAGCAGCAAGAAACTGACATTTTAAGGGAAATAAAAAGAGAACGAGAGGGAGGGAGTAGCAGGGAGCGAGGGATCACCAATAATGAGGAGAGTTTACAGCCTATCAACTTCAACTGGAAAAGCAATGGAGTCAGGAAAGACAGACTGCAGACTGAAGCACTGCAGCAGGCGCAGTGAGACACACACAAACAGACGGACAGACAGAAGGAGCTGCCTGCAAAAAGATTACAGCCTTGTTCTTCAATCTGGCCTGGGCAGATAAGACTTCAGCATTCTGGGATTTATCCGGTGCCTCAGTACAGGTGCATTACCTGGACCCCGGCTGAGCGCAGTCCCAGTCATTCACTGATAGTGTACAGCATATGTGCCTCTGTGTGTGTGCATGTATGTCAGTCTCCAACACTTGTGTGCCCGTTTGCCCATTTATTTCTGAGTGTATGTGCGTCTCTGTGTGTTTGTAACCGTTCTGCCAAGAGACCTACCACAAGGCTAAGGCTCATCTTGTCCAAAGCCCGGCAGATCTTAGCGGATATTTCTGGTCTCTGGTAGATAAATAAATAATGGAACATTGGTTTGGATTGAGACGTAGATGAAAGCTTTAAGAGCGGAGCTTTTTACAGACGTGCCCTGAGAGAGAAAGAACATGGCACCATGCAAACATACATACATAAGCCAACACTCATCCACGCCTCATCACCCCCAGAAATAGGGCCAACTCTTATAGATGCACACCCTGGACCGTTGTAAAGCATAATGTCAATGCTAAATATGGCTTTTTAAATACTCATGAGTGCTAGTCATCTGCAATTTATTAAATATGAATGCAGCCAAGAGACACTTTTCAACTTCTTCTCTACTTTGGATTCACTCAGGAGAAAATGTACAGAGGAAAGAGAGGGGGCAAATGAAACAGGAAGTTATAGCCAGTGAGCTCTGGGAGTTTATCTCCACTCTACTCTGGCTTTTTGTCTAGACAGAACTATTTTTTAAGTATAAAAAAAAAGGGAGAGGAAGTTGTAAGAGAGGGCTTCTAGGCAGAGGAGGGAAGTGAATGGGCTGTTTGAAAAATTCATCCGCTTTTCTTCTTATTCACCTCCCTTTCTCTCTCCGTTATCCTCTGTAGATTACTGCCTGGCTGGTAGGAAGCACTGTTCGATTGTGTGTGTGTGTGTGTGTGTGTGTGTGTGTGTGTGTGTGTGTGTGTGTGTGTGTGTGTGTGTGTGTGTGTGTGTGTGTGTGTGTGTGTGTGTGTGTGTGTGTGTGTGTGTGTGTCAGACTGTGTCCTGGTGGGCCAACAGACTCAAAGACTGTGGCTTTTGTTTGCCTTTGATTACACCTATGAATTATGCATCGTGCACCTCTGTTTGTGTGTCCATGTGTGCCTTTGAGTGTGTGCGTGTGGCACCGAGCCAGCGACTGCAGTGTTTGGTGACAGTGACTGATACCGCTTCGCCCTTCTCAGACTCTCCTCCTTACAAGCCCACACACACATATAGACATGCATACTCACACAGAAACACACTTACACACCTTTGTACACACATGGAAACTCTGTTAGAGTGACTGATATTTGTCCTTGTCTCCGCTGCACTCTCTCATCTCTCAGCGGCCGTCAGAGATCTGAGCCCCAACTCCAGAAACACTGTGAAGGTCGAAAACTGTGTAACACGAACAAAGCTGCATTGCTTTAATTAAGTCAGGGTGTATCGTGAGTATGTGGCAGAGTCTTTCACAGGTTCATACGAGAGTTCTTGGCACAGTTTAATTGCTTAAAATATAAGCTTTAACAAGATATTAAAAAAACAAAAGATAGTGCATCTACGATGAAACAACCAAGAAAAAAAGCACCAAATCTTCACCTTTCAGAACCTAAAATTTGAAAAATTTGTCATTTCTGCCTTAAGAAAAGTAATTATTTGTGAACTGACAAATGGATTAAATTGCTGCTGCATTAGTTTTGACATGACATGGTATGAGCGGTATGAGGCGGCGCCGGGGGGGTTATTGATATACAGACACGGACGGTTCAATCTACAGATCCTGTGGGCGGAAGTAATCTCAATGAGCTGCCAGCCTGTCAGACAGATACGGAGCAGAACATTGAGCTGCTTAAAAACCCCACTGTAAACCAAAACAAAGCACTCAATTAAGGTTTTATCCATCCAAAACAGGATGTTACAACAGACTTGTGAGGCTTGTTTTTCCCCTGGACCAGCTTTATCATGTGCAAACTTTTACAAGATGGTTACATGATAACAAGAGATGTTGTATTATGTTGTAGATGATGACATTTTTTTCAAATAGTGTCCTCATTTTTCTCCAGTTCTGTCCTTAAATCGTTTGGATAGTGGGGAAATGTACATCAGTGTATCGACAGAACATGATGTACAGCAACATCTGCATGATTAACCTAGGTAAGTTACAACTTGAAAAGGTCTGTCAGTTGTGTTAAATATCTTAGAATTTTGCTAACAAACCTAACATTAGTCCACATTGGTCTCTATTGCCAGTGTATTTCTATTTTGAGATGTTTCTATTTTAGAATTGTCCTTCTCTACTCTTTTACTTTCTTATTATGTGTAAAGCCTTGTTTTTTTATGCTGCTGCAACGAAAAATATTTCCCAATTTGGGATCAATAAAGTACATCTTATCTTATCATAAGATATCTTTCATGGCTACACATCGCAGTGCAAGGGGACAAAAGTATGTTTAATTGCTAATTAATATTAGCTTAACATACACTACAAGTGTTCTTTCAAAAGTATGAAGTCTCGCTTCAATACAATGTTTAAGATGGGAGGAGGCTGTGGCTCAGTGGCTTGGTGCGTTGATCTTCGGATCAGGGGATCAATGGTTTAATCCCCACTGCAGTCAGCGTGTCTTTGTGTCCCTGGGCAAGACACTTCACCCCTAACTGCTGCTGTGGGGATTGCCCACAGTATTGAGTGTATGTAAGTCCCTTTGGGTAAACTAGCCCCAAGTGACACGTCATATAATGTAAAATGCAAACCCACCAACCTCTTATGGGCTCTATGAGCACTGTAATGATTACCATTAAAACATGTGTCAAGAACTGAAGAACAATACTAATATATTTGGTGTTTGTAAGGGGGAAACCATGAACAAGCAAGTGCCAGAGAATGTGTTTCATTTATGGGTCCCTCCTGGACTGAGCAGGTGCAAATGTCTCGATCGAGTGCAACATTGCCATTTTTCAGATCGTAACTTTTGAATAAAGTGACCTTGTGCTGTCTCAGTTATATCACCACATCCATCAATCTCCTCTCTCATTCCCAGAGGAGTCCTCCACTGCTAAACGGGACATTAAGGAGAGCCCATATTCAGAGCTGAGGAAATCCCTCAAGACAGCATGTGCTGTGCATACAGTATAGACAAATGGGGAGGGGTGTGTTTTAAAAAATATATGCTGCGGTATACACTGTAACTCATGCTTCATATTGATAAGATAGCAGGTGATGCATTCAGTCAGCTCAGTTTTTTTTCCATTATCGTAATTTGTCTTCCTTTCCTACGCTATCTCTGTGCCAACGGCAGGATATTCAGTGAGGGAAAAAGAGGAAAATAAATAATAAAAAAGTTATATTGGGATAAATAATAAAAGAGAAGGAAAGGTTGTAGGGGTGGTTGCCGTGTTGTTACAGTCGTGGAAGAAAAATGGCTGCAGTAGAGAGAGATGGAGTGTCGGATACGAGCTCACAGGAGGAAACCAGAACAGAGATAGAAATTGAGGAAGAGATCAACAAAGGGAATCTATTCAGTCCAGACATTAGTTTTCACACTGACATTGTGCTGCTATCAGGATCCATCCATCTCACACACAATGCACCAGTCTCTTCAGCCCACACCACCATTTACACTGAATAAAAGATAGAGTCTTTTAAGATGCTGTGAAGCATCCCAGCAGCTCAGCGGGGGGACAGCACACAATGCCGAGCCTCTTACTATGTTATGAGTTTGAACCATAGACTGTATATATAAAGGTTTGAACATCCTCTTCGCACCTGTCCTCGCTCTCACCAGCTCCCATGGTTCCCATTATCCGCTCTCAACAGGAGGAAGAACAAGGTAAGACGAGCAACTTGAAACCTATTTCTGCCCTTATTGCAAAATAAATCTGGATTTATTACATACAAACCATTTCCCGTATACTTTTTTAGAGAGATAAAATCGGTCTTACAGCCCAATTTACCATATGGCAGGGGTAATAAAACAACAAACCTTTGAAATAAACAAATGATCAGTATTTACAGACACACGGGCTGAATGAAGTGAATCACAAGCCGGGCCACATATGTTGTAACCATAAGCAACGAGGCAGAAAAATGCTGCTTTTGCACAATTACAGAAGCAACACATTTGGCTGAAGCAGAGTAAAGGTACATTGAATCCACTGAGTTTTAAATGTTACATAACTTTAAAACTTTACTTTGCTATTTGTACCTCTTTAAGCATGCAGGAGCAGGATTTTACTCTCATGTACAAATGGTCTGCTAGTTTTGCATCACGATTTAACAAAAGCACAAGGTTTAGTTAAATGAATAATGGTCATACTGTCTCTCGACTTAAAGGTTTAAACTGCACAGCTTGGCTCAGTGCACCTGCAAGCTGAATATGTACAGTATGTGTTATGTGCGGGAACCTGTGCTGGTTACGCATATATCAAAACTTCACCACATGATATTGTCTATTTTTTGTTCTCTTGTTGCTCATCAGATTGACCTTTAGATGTTTCTTTAGTTAATTGTATGGACCCTTCAGAAGGAAAAAAGCCCCTATACATCTTAATGATACAGCATCTAAGCTGAACTGTTTGAACAATAAAGTCAACCCTTTAAATTCTCTTTTCAACATGGAACTTTTCCTTTAAAATAATAATTGTTACTCAAGTTCAGTTTTTTTCAGAGCCTTCAACTACATTTCAAAGTCTTTATTAGTAAATGGAATTTGTTCAGGTTACTGAAAGCTTCTAAAGAGGCGACATGACCTTGAGTTAGTTTTAATTGAGTGAGAGCTTAAAGCAGCTATTAGTTTATACTTGCATATGCAGCCATGCAGTGGGGTGGTTTGTGAACTACCTCGCTGAAAGGTCCCAATGTGTTCAGTTTGATGGGCTGTCTTCTGAGTGGTTAAACATTGCTATTGGTGTTCCACAAGGTTCTGTTTTAGGTCCACTTTTATTCTCCATCTATATCAACAGTTTAGGTGAAAATGTCGATGGAGCAACCTTACATTTTTATGCGGACGATACCGTGATGTATTGTGTAGGTCCCTCCATTAAGGAGGCTGTTGTTAAATTACAAGCTGTTGTTTTTAATATTATTCAGACGCTGCTCTCTGAGCTTAAGCTTCTTTTAAATGTTGATAAAACCAAGGTAATGCTCTTTTCTAAAGCTAAAAAGACACCAGAGCCTGTTTTGGATATTGTAACTGCGCAAGAAATAATACTTGAAGTGGTTGCCTGTTATAAATACCTAGGTATCTGGCTTGATGATTGTCTCACTTTTAAACTTCAGGTCAATAACCTGCTTAAAAAGCTGAGGGTTAGACTAGGTTTCTTTTTCAGAAACAAGTCCTGTTTCTCGTTTAAAGCCAGGAAAAGGCTAGTCACTGTGACCTTTTTACCTGTGCTGGACTATGGTGATTTGTTGTATATGAATGCATCAGCCCATTACCTGCACAAGTTAGATGCCGCCTATCACAGTGCACTGAGATTTGTCACTAATTGTAAAGCACTTACTCATCACTGCACACTGTATACCAAGGCAGGTTTGCCATCACTTACTGTACGGCGGCTCAGTCATTGGTACACGTTTATTTATAAAGCCATGTTGGGTAAACTCCCGTATTACATCTGTTCATTGATAGCAGAGAGTTTCAAGCAGCTATTGTCTGAGATCGCATGATGTAGTATTGTTAGATGTGCCAAGAGCAAGGACTGTCTTAGGTAAGACAGCTTTTATGTGCGCAGCGCCACTTGCTTGGAACAGTCTACAGCTAAAATGTAAACTGAGCAATTTTATTCCTCTGCATGTTTTTAAAGCAAGTGTAAATGAAATGCTCATTGAAACTATGGGTATTTGTAAATGTTGATAAGTATATAAATGTAGCTTGTAAATATGTTGTATGATATTCTCTATTGTGTTATGTTTCATGTGGAACCTAATTGCTGCAGGTCTCCCTTGAATCTATGATCTCAGTGGGACCAATCTGGATAAATAAAGATTACAAACAAACAAAAGACAAAATCAACTAAAAGTATTTAAAGACCAATCTTTATTTTAAGGTGCCTCTAAACCTGAGATATTAGTTATACAGTAATAGTATTGACAATCTTAAAAAACTGAGCAACTCAACAATTAACTTTATATTTCTTATTGTCTAAAGCATTTATTATTTTCATTTTTCCCCTCTCATATTCAGTGTGGACGGATTGAGACAGTGTGGTGTCCAGAGAGCTGCAGAGACTTCAGGGAGAAACCTCAGTGGGATGGTCCTGTCCGGTTTGGAGAGGACTGAGGGTCTTTCCTCTGCGAGGAGGACCAGGCCTGATGGAGGAGCCCATGCTGGGCATAGCTGATACCAACTGCACAGGCCTAGTCTGTCCCTTTATTTGACTAAATGTGATTACTTATACATTTAATAGCTTTACACCTTCTGTCCATATGTGCTTTTTATTTAAAACATTTGATTAACTTTTGGTTCACATTTCAATAAATTGTATTTGTATTTGCACTCTTTTTGTCCATTATTCTTACTGAAAATCTTAGATTACACATTCACATCTGACTGAAGATTGGCCCCATTTATTTGTGACATTGCAAACTCTGCGGTACAAGGCACAAGTGATGTGAAGCTCATAAAGCGAGGCAAATAGAAATAATCAGCTGATGGAGTGTAGATGTGGAAATAGGTGCATTCGATCAGCTGACTCTTTTTACAATAAAAGTAGTTTCTTAGTGTACTGGTCTTAAAATCTCATAGCATCAGCTCTTAATTTTCCTCTTGGATGTTCTTCTTGACCCTCAGAGAAGGAGAAAATGTCATGTCTTTCAGGCATGTCCTTTCCTAACAAAAATTACAGGAAACATAAAACATATTATTGCAGAGCAAGTGTGTTATTTATGAAAGCGGTGTGTTTGTGTGTTTAGGGGCTGTAGATATAATTATTTTGTAATTGTAATGTTTTTTTTTTAATTTCAACAGTGAGCTACAAAGACAATCAGATTATGAATGAACAGTATGAAGTTCATCAACATTGAAATATATGTTATCAAAATAATATTTAACTGTTATCAAAACGTAGTGCAACTGTAGAAGCTTGCTCTGTTGTCTCACTGAAAGAATAACTTTTACCACGTTTTTTACAGACAATATTCAGAGATAAATAGTAGCAGTTCTCACTATGTGTTAAATATCTTTGCCTTCAATACATTAAATTAGAAAGCTGACAAAATCATATTGCTTGTTAACATCTAAATGTAACTTTTTGCATGGAAAAAACCCTCAACTT
>NW_011369947.1:27011351-27017777 GCF_000735185.1 Notothenia coriiceps | reverse complement strand
GCCTTCTGCCTGATCGAAGCTGTCACTCCGCTTTCCTTGCCTGTGATAGCCCCACTGCCCCGACTGAACACACACCCACACAACGAGACCAGTCAAGTCCGTTTGAGATGATGTACTCATCTAAAACTTGGAAAATGTCTCTTCATGTGGTCCTCCCTTCCAGTGCTTTGCAAAATAATATTTCCTCAACAAAGTTGTCTTCTGAAATAAATCTAATGTATGGAAGCAATTCTGCGACATTTGTTACATCCGTGCTCTCATCCAGCTGCAGAGCGAAACATTCATTAGCTCTCACTTGCTCCAAAAGCTGAGCAGATTTTCACTCTCAGTAGCGGCAGCTCGATTCTGATTGGCTTGAAGGGCGGTCGTGTGATTCAAAAACAAAAAATATGAAAAGATTGGCATCAAAGGACACATAGATTGATAGATATGCAGTTATTAATAACATTAAAAAAAATAATCCTGTTTCCCTCAAACTTTGAGTGACCCCTTGGTGGCAGCCATTATAAGTGCCGTTTGTACATTTTATGAAATGTGGAAAACCTATTTTTTTATGACAGACATAATGTCCACCATGCTTTTACAAAACAAGAATTCTGAACAGCGAAAATAAGCTTTGCTAATTAAATATAGCATTGCTGATTTAAATCATTTTTCAATGGAGTAAAATATGTTTTGACATTGACTATTTATTTTAAAACCCCATATTCCCTCACTTCACCCAAACAGGTGTTGCCATTTATTTAAGCTGATTAGAGCTCATGTTATGTTATGCTTGGGGTTTTTGTTGTTGTGTTTTACTTGTTGTTTGCTCCTTTTACCCCGAACTACTCTGTCTCGCCATCTCTGCAGGGCTGGTGTGTTACAGGGGGCGTGGCTGGTATACTCCTGGCTGCAGATGAGGCACACCTGTCCCCACTCACATGATCAACCTGCTCTTTAAGAGCCTGGCCCTCACCTCACTTCTCTGCCAGAGAATTACATGCTGTCCCACGGTCCGGAGTGCCTTTCTGCAGCCTGGAGTCTGTTTTGTTGACTTCACAGTTTTTTGAGGAGCTTTTTTTTAGTTTTTGTCGGGAACGTTTTCCCTCAGCTTTGTTTTTGGACTTACTGCAGCCAGCCAGCTCCCTGTCGTCAGTACCTGCCTTGGACTACCTTCCTTTTATTAAACACATTGAAACTTTATTTTTGTAAGTCTCTGCTTTGGGGTCCAAGTAGTATTCAAACATCACAGCTCATCTATATGCAGCATTTATAATGTTTCTCACTGTACTAAATTTGGTTGCAGTGTTTTATTCAGGGCAGTACAAAACCCAGGTCATTACTTTATAAGCACTGTGGATAAATGGGATATTTCAAATCCACATATAAATATGTGATCAAATCCTGATTGTTCATGTTGCTTCACCCCTAGTCCCTATTCCACCTAGCTTAGCACTTTTTTACTTTTGTTATTTTTCTTTACTTGCTTGTAAAGCGCTATGAGCACCAGGAAAACCTCTATATAAATAACATGTATTATTATTATTATTATTATTATTTTGTTAATAGTTGGAGGAAGATTACGGAAGGCTTCCATGCCTGAACATGTCAAACACCCTGTTATTGTTAGCCAGAAAAGTCACCTCACCCTACTCATTCTGAAGGATATACACGAGTAGATAGGGCAAAGTGGGAGGAATCATGTGCTGTCTAAGCTATGACAAATCTATTGGATCCCTCATGCTAACGCTGCTGCAAGGGGATTCATCAACCAGTGTATGTTTTTTTAGGAGAGAAAGAGTGGGAGAGCAAAAGATGGCAGATCTCCCAACAGCCTGTGTAATACCAGACCTGCCCCCATTCATTCATGTTGGCACTGACTACTTTGGACCTATTACGGTGAAGCGTGGCCATTCAATACACCTGGAAATGGCTCCTACTCTCGACACAGATTCCTGCATAAATGCCATCCGCAGGTTTATCTGCAGAAGAAGTCAAGTGGCAGAGATCAGATCAGACAACATAATTCACTATGTTTCTTCAGAGCGGCAGCTAAGGGAAGCCATATACAACCTGGATCATCATAAAATCCAAAGTAATCTTCTACCTAAAGGCATAAAGTGGACATTCAAACCGCCCTATGCATCCCACCATGGAGCAGGGTTTCCGCTAGGATTTTTTCCTGCCGGTCAAATGTCCTGAAATAATTTATTTTACAGGACAAATTTGAAACTTACCGGTCATGTTTCAATAATAATAAGAATTGTGTAGCAGAGTTTCCGTTAGCAGGTAATTACCGGACTATGACCGGATATGCTGATGTTTAAAACTCAGTTAATGTCATTTTTATATTGTTTCAGTTTATAATTGTAACGGATCGAAAAATTCAGATTCATTTTTCAATAAATGATTCGCTTCCACAAATAACAAACGACATTGTTAAGGGAAATGTTTACATATGTCCTCAGTTATTGTATGTATAGAGAGATTGTGTCTATTCTGTACTATAGGGATGTAATACTGTCATTGTACCACTGTGAAGCACTGTAGCGTTACGTGCTACGTAAGGACCAGGCTTGCGTCCGTGACGGAGTGAACTCCGTCTGTAGCCACACTCGCAGCTCAACAAGGCTCCCTCCTGTCAGATGGAGGGAGTAAATACAGCGGCAAGCTTCCCTCCGGCAGAAACAGGAAATGCCGTAACTGTATGTAACAACGGTTTCAAATCAGCATCTCTTAGACAAAAAGTTTAAATTAATAACTCAAATAAAACTCCAAACATCTTTCATTGTGTTTCAAAGCTCTTTTAGTTTAAACCTGCTGTTTATAAGCTTCTTAGTTTTTTGCA
This sequence comes from Notothenia coriiceps, assembly GCF_000735185.1. NCBI lineage: Eukaryota > Metazoa > Chordata > Actinopteri > Perciformes > Nototheniidae > Notothenia > Notothenia coriiceps. Next base: position 27,014,947 of record NW_011369947.1, on the reverse strand, counting down.
ATGGTCTGTAAATATACAAAACTTTATAATAAAATGCACATATTTACCTTTTTCTAGACTAGACACAGGTATTATCCTAAGTTAAAAACATATGAGGTTATCATGAGGTTGTTAACATCGCAGTTTATCAGTGGATGTTTGCTGGAACTACTTGTTAACAGCTTGTTTCCTGACGGACACACACAGCGTGACTCCGGTCAGGTAGAGACCGGTCTCAAGTCAGCACCGCTGCAGACTCGCTGTTTGAGGGCTTGATAGCCTACTCCCCCTCCACACCGCTACACACTTTTTGTTTTGGAACGGCCCTTAATATGGCGGACNCTGTCACTTTTTGCGGACATTTTAACATGGAATCTCCTGGAAATGGACCATTTATTCTGTGCATTTCAGGAGATGATCAAGTTAAATGATATCGCAAATGACAGGCTACAACTCTCTTCCAGACGTTTAAAAACACTTTTCCGACTATTTAAATCAACTTTTCCCCGCCTTTCAAACACTTGTTCCTGGGTTATAGCCTGTCATTTTTGCCGGATTCATTTAACAGTGGAATCCTCCTGGAAATGGATCATATTCTGTGCATTTTCCAGGAGATGTTCAATGTTAAATGAGTATCGCTGCAAAATGACAGGTACAAACTCTCTTCCAGACGTTTAAACATTTCCCCGACCATTAAGAAACATTATTTCTTGGTTGTAAAGGTGCGGTGACTGAGGCCCCCCCCTTTTGATAGTATCAGGGACTATTTAAAGGGTTACCCAGGAGCCATGATAATTATCCTCCACAGAAGGGGTGGTGGTGCCGTGAAATAAGGCCGAATATGGATGCCGATGGGCGGACGGTAAAGCACCGCAACAATCCACCCCCCTTTTAGGGTTTACAGGGGGCATGAGTTCTGGAAGGGTGTGATCATCTGGGTTTAGTCCGTGGGGGAGTTGCTTAAGTCCGGAGTCCTGGGACTCACGGTGTGCAAGGTATGGAGGTTGCCCCTCCCTCAGGGACACATGCTGGAGGTCTGTGGTCCGTTCCTTTGGGGGTCTTGAGAGGGCCACATAGAGTTGATTTCCCCGGTCTCTGACCTGGATGTGTGAAATAACCTGAGTCCACATTTCAGGGACACATGCTGGAGGTCTCTAGTCCGTCCTTCAGGGCTCTGTGAGCCGGCAAAGAGAGGGGATTTACCCGTCGTCTCTCCTGGAAGTGTGAAATAAACAGAGTCCCCATTTCAGGGACACATGCTGGAGGTCTCTCTCCCGAGAGTGGACGTCCATTGCCTGTAAATAGGTCTAACATTAGGTCTGTCACTTTGGCTAACCGCACCACTGTCGGTCGTCTCCCGGGAGTGGACGTCCATTGCCTGTAAATAGGTCTAACATTAGGTCTGTCACTTTGGCTAACCGCACCACTGTCGGTCGTCTCCCGAGAGTGGACATCCATTGCCCCTAAATAGGGGAGGGCTGTGGAGCAGGTCATCCACCGGGACCAGACCTACTGTGTGCCCGGCAGGTCCATGGTGGACAATGTCCACCTAAATCGAGATGTTTTGGAGGTCTCCAGCTCATTGGGCATTAAGACTGGTCTGATTTATCTAGATCAGGAAAAGGCTTTTGACCGCGTTGAGCACAGCTTCCTCTGGAAAGTAATGGAGAAGTTTGGGTTCAGCGCTGGTTTCATAGTCAAGATCAAGGTGTTGTACAATAAGATTGAGAGTGTACTGAAGTTCAACGGTGGGCTGTGTGCTCCTTTTAGAGTGTGTAGAGGGGTCCGGCAGGGCTCTGTCTGGCATGCTCTATGCACTCTCCCTAGAACCCCTCCTCAACAAAATACGCTCCAAACTGCAAGGACTGTTTTTACCTGGTTTTAGTGGAGGCATGGTTTTATCAGCATATGCGGATTACATCATTTTTATTAGCAAAAATGGCCATTCGTTTAAGCAGGAAAAACAGGGTTGAAAATAAGAAAGGGGAAGAGGCAAAAGCGATCTGGCTGTGTAACATCAGAGCCAGACTCTGGCTGGAGCATTGTTTTTATAAGCACATTGGGGACTTGGACGCTTTTCACACTAGAACCGCCAACGGGTACATTTTACCCGCAGCTGTTTTTTTATTGTATGTAACTTTTTTTCCATAACATATTAAAGTCTCCCAGTCTGTGACTTTTCCTGAAAGTGTGTTAAATAGCACCCTCTGTTGTTAAAAATTGTCAATAGGAAGTCAGATTGAAAAAGATCGCGAAATAAATTGCCATTTATACCCATACCCGCCAGCGGGTAATATTTACCTCAGAAAATGCAGCGTAAACATGACGTGTTGCTATAGCAATGCATTTTGTCTACTGCGGTTCCTTATAGATAGAGAGATAGATAGAGAGAGATAGATAGATAGATAGATAGATAGATAGATAGATAGATAGAGAAAGAGAGAGATATATATATAGTTATAGATAGTGTAACATCTTCGAGAATACAAGATCTTGGATGACTGAGCTCACATAAGGACGTAATGCATGTGTGCAGGTTACGTGCCAGTTGAATAAAGATGGACACTCGGAATGAGTAGTCCGCGTCGTCTATTTATGTAGACAATATGTCCATAGAACAGAACATTACACATGGATCAATAGATAGTTATAGATGGATAGAGAGAGATTGAGAGATTTGTACCTAAACAAAACACAAGTCTAACACCAAGTGTTTAAATCAGCACTTGTAGCGATATTTTATACTTCATGCTATCTGCAAAAACTATGTCATATGAAAAGCTGAGAGTCCACAGATTATATTGGTATACATGTCATCCCTGTGCGATCAAAACTCACTGTTCTGTATGATAAATAAAATAACATTGTACCTTGCAAATCAATAGCGGGTACATTTTACCCGTTGGCGGTTTTAGGTATACAGCGACCTCTGGCGGTTCTAGTGTTCTGTTGTGGATGAGGATTTGCAATTTGCACAGTTTTTTAAGACATAGGTTTTAATGTATTATTTTAAGTGATCAGTTTTTTTTATTGCGCAATGAAGCACTTTATTTGAAGAATGTATAATTGATTGTATGTAAATAAAGTGTTTTTGCAAAAGTCAAAAAGTCTTCTTCTTCTTTCTTGTTGCAGTCCTGAAATCTACTGGTTGGTCAATGCCATTGGGGCTGGAAGTGAACAATTAAAAAAAGGTAGAGCGTCACTTTACCCCCAACCAATATGTGGCTATGATAGCATTGTCTCAATCTATCTTACAACATCAACCAACCTAAAATTAGTGATATGGCAACATCCCGCGTCTCAGTAATTGCCAAATTCAACAGCGGTCTAATTTTTCTGGCTTCTGTTTCCATGCTAAATGGGAACTTATTACAGATTTTATCCTCAAAAAACCTTGGAAGGGTCGAAAGCTAACTTTCACAGGTTTCAGTCTCAATATCTCGGAACAGCCATGAGCAACCAGAAATTCTGGAAGACTGTAGTGCATGGTCTCTCGACTTAAAGATCTCCTATCATGCTATTTTTAGGCATATATTATGGGTATATTATCAGATGTATAAAAAAAACAAAAAAACATGTCTATGATGTGTTTTGCTCAAAATACTAAATAGATCATG
>NW_011369947.1:27004433-27011299 GCF_000735185.1 Notothenia coriiceps | reverse complement strand
TAGGCATATATTATGGGTATATTATCAGATGTATAAAAAAAACAAAAAAACATGTCTATGATGTGTTTTGCTCAAAATACTAAATAGATCATGTATTTTAGACATCCCTCATATCCTCTGTTTGAGCCCTGCTAGAGAACAGCTGATTCTCTGCTGGCCCCGCCCCTTTTGAGCATGCAGGCACACTTTGAGATAAAAAAATACCATATTAAGCCCAAAACACGTCACACATTTTTTCTGATAGCAACGTTTCTGATAGAACCGTGGGTATAAGCCCACATTTCCGATATTACGTCATATCGGACGCAAATCTTGATCAGCTCCGTTGTACCCCCGTTTTTAGAAATGTGGGTACGGAGGAAAAGAGAGTCAAAACTTCACTGCATGTGCTGTACATGTGTGACAATAAAACAATAGTTTTATTTCATTTTTTATTATTTTCATGCGTACCAGTTACAGTGGGGAAAACAAGTATTTAGTCAGCCACCAATAGTGCAAGTTCTCCCACTTAAAAAGATGAGAGAGGCCTGTAATTTTCATCCTAGGTATACCTCAACTATGAGAGACAAAATGAGAAGAAAAAAAATCCAGAAAATCCCATTGTCTGATTTGTAAAGAATATATTTGCAAATTATGGTGGAAAATAAGTATTTGGTCAATAACAAAAGTTAATCTCAATACTTTGTTATATACCCTTTGTTGTAGGGATGTGCATCTCCATCACTGAGGCCGATGCGATGCGCATCTCGATACGTTGCCACGATACGATACATTAACGATACCTTTGAAACACCAGGCGATGCGATACGATACGATTCACCCCTGTTGCGATACAGTTCGATACGATTTGATTCAACATTATGCGATTCGGGGCGATACNCAGAGACTTTTAATACTTATTCTAATGTTTTGCGGCTGTTTGTGTGTGTACTGTATGAGTGCGTGCGTATGTGTGTTTGTGAGGGAGAGAGAGAGGGAGAGAGAGGAGGAGAGAGAGAGAGGAGAGAGAGGAGAGACGAGGAGAGAGAGAGAGAGGGAGAGACGAGGAGAGAGTGAGAGGGAGAGAGAGACAAGGAGAGAGAGAGAGAGAGAGAGGAGAGACGAGGAGAGAGAGAGAGAGGAGAGAGAGGAGAGAGAGAGAGAGAGAGGGAGAGGGAGAGGGAGAGAGAGAGGAGAGACGAGGAGAGAGAGAGGAGAGAGAGAGAGGGAGAGACGAGGAGAGAGAGAGAGGGAGAGACGACGAGAGAGAGAGAGGGAGAGAGAGACGAGGAGAGAGAGAGAGAGAGAGAGAGAGAGAGAGAGAGAGAGAGGAGAGAGAGAGAGAGGAGAGAGGGAGAGAGAGATAGAGAGAGAGGAGAGCTAGAGAGAGGGAGAGAGAGAGGAGAGATAGAGAGAGAGAGACGAGGAGAGAGAGAGAGAGAGACGAGGAGAGAGAGAGAGAGAGAGAGACGAGGAGAGAGAGAGAGAGAGACGAGGAGAGAGAGAGAGAGAGAGACGAGGAGAGAGAGAGAGAGAGAGAGAGACGAGGAGAGACAGAGACAAGGAGAGAGAGAGATGAGGAGAGAGAGAGAGAGAGAGAGACAAGGAGAGAGAGAGAGAGAGAGAGAGAGAGAGAGAGAGAGAGAGAGAGAGAGAGAGAGAGAAAGCTCCTGAAACTCATGTGGATCAGCAGAGAGACCCTCACCCCCTCACCCAATCAACAGTTACAGAGATCAGTGCATCTGAAAGACAATCTTTTTTTGGTCAGCAGTGTGAGTGTTACGCCCCCTCCACTCCACTAGGGGGCTCTGGTTTGTGTTTCAGGTGATCACCCTGAGGAGACACACCTGTCCACACAAAAGACCAACACCAACCCTACCGCCCTCTCACTCTTCTGTTGGACACGCAATCATGACTGATGACTGACTTCAGCATGCATTAGGTTCTTTGAAGACCTTTGGTTTGTGTGGTATTAAATAAATATTCTTTTTGTTACACTCTCCGTGTCTGGTCTCCCATCTTTGTTGCAGCCTATGAGGCCGTAACATGAGATAAACACTTCCCCCTCAGTGAATAGTTAAACATGGCACTGAGTGGACGGGACAGTTTAAAGGTCCCCTATGATTTAAAATCCTTTCCTCTTTCAAGTCTGTTTTATAGCTGAGTTAAAGTCAGACCCTGGTTATCGGGGGTCAGAGGTCACAGGAGGTCACGGGGTCACGTACTGAGGCATGTTTCCTGAGCGGCTCTTGGAAGCTCCTCCTTCTCCCTCGGAGTCTGTGGACGAGGCTCCTGCAGGGACACGGAGCATTATAAATGAAGACATCAACTTTCTTTGGTTATTGAATTGAGTTATTGAAATGCACTAATTATTACATCTTCTTTTCAAAATGTTGATTCACTTTGGAACATTTTGTGTTTTGTTTTTTAAATATTGGCACATTTTTACAGAAGGGTAATTATTACATATAAAGGGAAGTTTATTACATTCAGTCGAGTTATTACATAAGCAAGGCTTTAAAAAACATCTCTGATTATGTCGCTTTTACATAAACATAACATGTTTTTTTATAATATATATATACACATATACAGTATACAGTATGTTGTCTAGTTATACATAGTGTACATTATTAATGTAATACCTTTGAAGGTAGGAAGTAGTGGAGTAAAAATACTTTGTTACTGTACTTAAGTACATGTTTCTGGAATCAGTACTTTACTCCACTACTTATTTTTCTGATACATTTTTACTTTGACTTCTTACATGTTGAACCCAAATACCTGTACTTTCTACTTCTTACATGTTGAACTCAAATACCTGTACTTTCTACTTCTTACATGTTGAACACAAATACCTGTACTTTCTACTTCTTACATGTTGAACACAAATACCTGTACTTTCTACTTCTTACATGTTGAACTCAAATACCTGTACTTTCTACTTCTTACATGTTGAACTCAAATACCTGTACTTTCTACTTCTTACATGTTGAACTCAAATACCTGTACTTTCTACTTCTCACATTTTCCAAACAGGCTGGTTCCTTTAGTCTGAATGTGTGTTTGGTGGCGTGATCATTATTATTTAGAGTCATTGCGTGCCTATTGATTTGAACACGATCCGTGTATCCATCATTTCCTGGTCTTCTCTAAAGAAGAGGGACCAATGGAAACGTTGTCATGTTGCCGTTGTTCAGCATGGAAACATTCATTAGCTAACAATGACATTATTGTTCTATTAATATAAAGGGAGGTCAGGTACTCTTTAAAACAGCTGCTAGTTATGGGTACTTTTTACTGAAGTACATTTCAAAGCCTCTTTACTTTGACTTGAGTAAAGAAGTTTAGTCAGTACTTCTACTTTCACCAGAGTATTTTTAAACACGAGTATCTGTACTTCTACTTGAGTAAAGGATGTTTGTACTTATCTCTGGCAGTGGCAGATTCTGCTAAACGCTCATGTTGAAGATAAAACCAATACTAATGGAGAATAAATAATAATTGAATCGCTATCCAAAGTCATTTCCTCATACTCAGAACATGCTTCCTTCTGCTTTCTCTTTTCATTAGATGTAAATAACACTTAAGAGGAGAATAGAGCATTATTAACACAAGGCATTCTCCCATGTTTTACAAATGTCCTCAGCAGCGGTGTAATTGCCGTCCGTACCGTGCTGTGGAGGGGCCGAGAGCTTATATGCTTATAATGGAAATAAATAAGTCAACGGAACAAATGTTGTTTTGACGAACTTAAAGTGACTCACATGAAGTCTTCTCTTCGCCTAAGCTCTTATTTCGCATGACAAGACTTTGCTGACTTTCTCAAGAACCAATGACATTTTAAAAGCCTTGAACCCATGTTTGGTCGCACTCCTGTTCTTTATGCATACAAAACCAAGGAGCATTTCTCTCAGTATAGATATGGCAGATTTCATCGTGCACTTTGGCCTCTGTGCTCAGGAGCAGACATACGGTCTGAAGCTTCAGAGCAGGAAGAACAAGTATGACAGAACATTTTCTAACAGTAATGACCACGATATGACAAATGTTTCATACAAAAATAGCATTCTCCATTTGAAGGGATTGGTGAATTCTCCTACGCCTCTTCATAGCCAGGTAATGATAACAAACAGCCATCTCTAAAATAACTTTCCGTTCACAGCGAAGGAATGACAGGCATCCTGTTATCGTTTCCTCTCCGTCAGAAATGGAACAAATAAAGGATGATTAAATATAGCTGTGAGCAGCCATTAGCTGTGTCTGAGCCCTCAGGGCGAACATTTGACGGTGACTAGATGAGCGACATTCATATTCAGTTTCACAAAGTTCCACATCTCAAAGTAAAACATTTGTAAGATACAACTGGAGGAGCTGCTGTGTTTGACCTATTAGTGGATTCACTGATGCATTCAGACTGAAAGTTGGTGCCTCTGGGATTTAGTCATTGTATGAAAATTAATATCATCTTATAGACAATTATTAATACAAATGTGCGTTATATTGCAATAAAATAAACAAAAACGTTTCAATGCATCTTCCCTGCAAGGCTGTATGTGCAAATATCAGACATCACTATGAAACACTCGCGCTCCAATTGGCTAGTTCTCCAACACCCTATACGTGATAGGTTAAGGGGCGGGACATAAGTAAGCAGTTGACCAATCACAACAGAGCCGGCTAGTTAACCAATCAGAGCAGACTGGGCTCTGGTTTCAGACAGAGGCTGCAGCACAGGCAGTATGAGAAGATTAAAGAGCTTTTTGAACATTAAAGCATGGAGACATGTCCCAGGACAGAGACATAATAAAAAATAACCTGAAATGAGATGAGAGCCCCTTTTACTTTGCAGCCTTGTTTCTGCATATTAGAGGATTTTTTTACACTAAAGACCTGCTGGACCTGCAGAAATGTTTTCATTGGATCTGCTTTGATAACTTTTTTCAGCAGTGAGCATTTAGTCAAAAGGGCAGCAGCGTTTTTGCTTCCCACAGAACCTAAAACATATTAAAAATGTGCTTAGCTAGTGCACTGTGTTCAATAAAAACCCTCTCTATACTTCCTGGAGGAGGATGTATTTAAGATGGATGCATCCTAATGTCAGTGGGTAGAGATTATTATGAATATAAGTACTAAATGTTGTATTGAAATGTTGTGATATGTATTGATATCCATAAAATATTAAATGTTAATGTTCTTCATACAGTAGCTTAGAATTTCCTTAATGTATCTAAGACATGTATTTTATATTCTAATATTGAGGAGAAGTGGTGAAATGACTTTGAATTGCCTAAAATCGAAGGAAAAACAATACAAACAGCAATTATTGTCTTTGGGGAAACTGATTGACCATTTTCTAGTGTTTTAAAATATAAAAAACAAAGCAAATAACACAATCTACTAATGGTTATTAGTATAATCTTTTTTTCTCACCAGAGACTCTTTCCAGTTATTGTTTATTTGAGAATACAGCCCGGCAGTGCCGCTGGCAGATCGCTAATTGTGAGGATTAAATGCCTCTTACTGTTATAGCTGCTAAATTACACTATTTTGTCTAATATAACCAAATTAAAAAGAACACACTCAATAAACAATGTTATGATGTGATCTTCATAGTGTTTAATTGTCTTTTCAGTAAACTGTTGGGACATTTTAAAGTGTGTAAACAGTTACCTGTGGGTGGGGGCGAACCGTTTAAAGCAATAAAAACCAAACAAAGCTCCATATTCTGCACTCAATATCTACTCATTAACATGGGAAGCATCAGTGTTTATCTTTTAGTTTGTTTATGTATTGTGTTTCAGTGTCCTCAGGCTGCTTTCATGGATTTAGCAGAGCTTCGTGCAGTTTAAAGGAAGACAACCAATCAGCATGAATCTGTCTGAGGAGACAGATAATACACTTCCTGTCTGAGGGGAAACAAAGTGAGGTGTTTTCTTCAACATATAATGAAAAAGAGACTCTCTGGATTTTGATAAGTAGAGACATATAGTGATTTTGTATTCTGAGTAAACAAACTAACTGTTCAAATGCAGTGTATGGTTTCAGTGCATATCGCCTGTGTCCGGACCTCGACACAAACTGATTAACCCAAACGCACGACCCAGAGACAAAGTCTTGAATGTTATAACAAATATATATTTTCACAGGTCAGGTATTTCCTCTAGCGTAACAAAAAGAGGACTTAATAAAAACTTAAGCCAACAAAAATAAACAATAACAAAACCTGACATGAGTGAAAAGCGATCCTTTCAGAGCTGAGGCTTGGCACGAGCATTCGGGGAAACAAACAAGACTAACTGACACAGGACAGGGGAGAGACAGGACTATTCAAGCCGCGGCCACACGAGGACGATAACGGTCTTATCTGCTACAGTTCTCTATCAGATAGACGGTTCGGCCACACGAGGCCAACATGGAAACGCAGATAACGATAACGGGTCCCAAGGTGGGTAGATCTGGGGACGCAACGCTCTGGGGGGCAAACGGCTCCGTGATTACGCCTATAACATGATGTTATGATAACGTTGAAGCAATAGCCCCGCCTCTCCCCACGTCTCCTGCTCAGAGATCAGCTGCTGGGCTGTCAGAAGAGGGGGAGGAAAAGAGAGGCTCCGTGTTTTATTATTATATTATTATATAGAGTCGTTATTCATTTGTTTTAAAGTTCAATAAATAACAAAGAAGACCTCTGACCGGCACTTTTCTAATCTTGTCCGGAAGATTTAAACTTTAACGGACATGTTGACCGGCGAAAATAAATCTGACTGAAACTCTGCCGCACGGTCCCCTTGTCCCTTGGAAGAGGCGAGAGGTGGGTGTTTTTCATCTGCTGGTGGACTACCGGAGAGTAGGAGCAAACGCTTGCCTCGGGGAGGGAGAAAAAG
>NW_011369947.1:26999222-27004149 GCF_000735185.1 Notothenia coriiceps | reverse complement strand
CCATTGTAACATAATCACTGATGTTCCACTGTAACGGTGGTGGACTCAACAGAACAGAGTGGGCGAGCTGACCAATCAGAGCACAGTGGGCTCACAGGGGGGGGGGCAGGAGCTCCAACAAGCCGTGTAGGACAGAGAGTGAAGAGATGCTGTTTGAGAAACCAATGTGAGTTTGGAACATTGAACAATGTAAATCTAGTCTAGTAGACCTCAACAATGGAATCATGATCAGTAGAAATGGACCTTCAGTAGTTTAACAGTTTTGTGAAGAGATCCAAGGAAAAGACACAATGTTGTTTCCTGGCTTCTTGAATGAATTAAAATGAACATATATACATATTTGGTCATGTGTTTTAATTGAACTATTCACATCTTACATGGCACTGTAACTTGTATTCATGTACCTGTGTTATTCATGTTTTATTATCTTTGCTTTTTAATATTTCTAATGTGTTTTAAGCTCTTAATGTCTTTCATTTTTGTAAAGCACTTTGAATTGCCTTGTGTTGAAAAGTGCTATATAGATAAACTTGCCTTGCCTTCATGAAAACCGGTCTAATTTCCAGTTTAAATGTCCAATTTTCGTTGAGTCACTAATCCAAAAGCGACAGACATTCACTTCATTACCGTAGACATTCCTATGGGGGCAATTTGTCTTTTTTTTCATCTTAGAATGACATACTTATTTAACTAAGTCTCATAAATAAAACAAGAATAATGCCTGGTTTTTTTTCAGCCACAAAGGAAGTTGGATCTGAGGAAAGAGTTCTGTCTTTTCATTGGATCTCTTTCCAAATGTTCCTTCCCTAAACATGTTAACTGGTATTATTCGTTAAGGAAAGACAATAAAATGTAGTTTTTATATTTAGGAATCTCCCGTGAATACGTTTTATTGAGAAGGATTATGACGGAAATTATTCCTTAACCAAATAACCTTGCCTGTCAGGTGTGTGTGTGTGTGTGTGTGTGTGTGTGTGTGTGTGTGTGTGTGTGTGTGTGTGTGTGTGTGTGTGTGTGTTACCTGGCATCCGTCATGCTGGCGATGTCGAGTAAAGGTTTGCGGGCAATAGCTTGCGGCGTAAATTTTTTCGCGTTGGGTCAGTCATAGACTGCCGCGTATGGTGATGAGTGTGGAAACATCGCAGTCAGGTATTAGTGTAATGTTTTTCACCACATATTAATGGGCGATACAGGGTGGGAGTGTAGAGCGACGTGTTTAAGATTAAATTATACAGAGCATCTAGGATTAAATATATATGAATAAAGGTTAACTATTACAACTAACCATTTAAAGCGTTTGTATAAGGGTACATTTAAGGCATTGAGGATCGCAGGTGGAGCCCAAATAGACTGCTAGAACATCCGATCTATCCCGGTAGGGTACAAAAATAAAACCAAATGACTTGCTGCTGAGTGGGCTGTCCATCTGAAGTGCAGTTAGCAGCGTCCAGTTTGAGGTAGAAGTACCAACCACATTTGAGTCGGTCTCTTCACTACAAAGACTTAAACTATAAGCTGAGTGGAGCACACCACGAGCACACACACACACCACACACACACACCAGCACACACACAGCTCACACAACACACACACACACAACACACACACACACACACACACACACACCACACACCACACACACACACACACACACACACACACACACCACACACACAACAACACAAACACACCACACACACACACACACACACAGACACAGCAGGTGTAGGTAGGGGGGGCTCCCGCATAGTCCGGGGGAGAGCCGAGTGTCTGCTCGACTAGAAGACACCAACAAGACGCCGCTGCACGCTCGCAGGAGTCAGCAATTAGAAGTGTAAGACACTGCGACGCGGCGGGGANTCAGGCTGAGTTTTGATGTCTCGCTGCCGCAACCAGGAAACCACACCAGCAAGCCAGCTCACACTGTCCGCTCGCAGCGAGCCCCCCGCCAACACGGCAGTGCCGTGTTGGCGGGGGGCTCGCTGCGAGCGGACAGTGTGAGCTGGCTTGCTGGTGTGGTTTCCTGGTTGCGGCAGCGAGACATCAAAACTCAGCCTGAACTCCATGGACGCGGGAAAGGGGGGGTGCTGAGGGGGCTGCAGCACCCCGATCTGCGAGGCTCCACTAGCACCCGCAACCCCCCCCCGCACCCCCAAACTCTGCGCACCTACAGTGTAAGCGTGCCACAGTTTCGCCGCTGAGAGAGGAGCTCCACGGACCAATGGGTCCATTTGGGTATGGTCACGTCACCATACCCAGGAAGAAAAAGAGAAATCTCCAACGAGGCGTTCTGGGGCAGCACAGACAGGTCTTCTCTGTGTTAGAGTTTTACTCCCTACAGGGTGTACTTTGAGGGTTTTGACTCTGCAGACCGTTTACATGCAGAACAACCTTCATCACACACAAGGGGACGGGTAATAACCAGAACAGCATGACATGGGACCTTTAAAAGCAGCTGCAATGAAAATGTTTATTATTTGTGAGCCCTCTCTCTCTTTATCTCCTCCCCAGTCAGCTGTTCACCTCCCGTCCAGAGGCTCGGTACCCCGACACGGTAGCCGTGACCTACGACCCCACGAGCCGCTGGCTGTCGTGCGTCTACAACGACCACAGCGTTTACGTTTGGGACGTCCGAGACCTGAAGGACCCTCGCAGGGCGGGGAAACTCTACTCCGCCCTGTACCACTCCTCCTGTGTGTGGAGCCTGGAGGTCAGCGTTATTTAAGTTATTTAATTTATATACAATGAAGGCACACATTCCTCAGAGGTCAAAGGTCACTGAGCTGAACTGAAGTGGTCATAAAAACTGAATGTGTGTAAGCGTGTAAAGACACCTGTTTCTGCACCAAATGGGTTCCTTTTACTACTTTTGGGTAATTCCCAGTCTGTGTTTCCTCAAATGAAAAACCAATCATTTAAAAAGTTGTTTTTTCTGCAAGGTTTGATAAATGGCCTGTTCTTTATTTAGAAGACAGTTGAGGACATTTCAACAGTTGCAATGAATTAGACTTGCAGTTACAGGGAGTAGTAGACATTTGCAATAAGGGAACAGTAAACATTGGACCCCTCCCCTTCTCATTGTCCTCTTTTCCCCCTGATGTGCTCAAACTATACTTTCAATGGGATTCAGCAATAAGGAATTACTTCATAATACTCCAGAATTCCACATTATAATAACTATTACATTACAGGTCACTTGTTAGACACTTTTATCCAAAGATACTTACATACTGTATTGACGACATGCTGACCTATCTGGACCTAAGACATTGCTATATAATGGACCTAATCAAAAGATAACAACATATTGATCTGTCGTTTTTAAGCACTTCAGTTGAGACGGCCTCTCTGTTGCTCCCCCTGCAGGTGTACCCAGATGGAGTAGGAAAGGGAGGAGATGGAGGGGAGGTGCGTCTCCCCCCCGGGTCGTTCCTCTCCTGCTCCTCAGATAACACCATCCGACTCTGGAACACCGACGGACACAAACTGCTCACCAGGAACATCCTGAGCCACGTAGGAGAACACATCTGTGCTTTCATCTGTCTGTAGACATGTTAGTGTGATGTTGAATTAGCTGATAGCAGAATTTGGCATAATTAATCTCTTCTCTTTTTGTGATTATTCTATTTTTATTCATCATTCTTGTTTTTTTTATTCTTATTCTTTATTAGTTATTTTCTCACATTCCCCTTTACATCCAATAGTACTCCAATTTAGATGAATGGTTTCTTTAACAAGGGGTCACAACATGTTTAAGGTCTCAAATCCTACAAATTCAACATGATGAAAAACTAAAGGTATAGAAATCAAATCAATAATAACACGGAGAACGTAAATAAGGTATAACAAAGATACAGTGAAAGATGGGTTATATATAAGCTCATATTACAATAATACAGTCCAATATCTTATTGTAATCGTTTTCTTTGCCGCTGTTAGTAATATTTGTAAGAGGTACATCTATCATCCTTGTTTTAATAAAGACAAACTGTAAATGAACGCTACCTGACACTCTCTCACCTTTGACCCCTCAGGACCTGCAGAAGGTCATCTACGTGGACGATAACGTCTCCGGCCTTTTGGACCCGGAGAGCGACACGGTGAACGGGAGCAGCTCGGAGAAGACGGGGTCCTCGAGCTCCGAGGGGCCGCAGGCCGACCAGAGCAGGGCGGGCATTAGGACCCTGAGGGTCAGTCCTGACGGGCAGCACCTGGCCTCCGGAGACCGCATGGGGGTCCTCAGGTGAGGGGGACAGGTGGAGACGCTTAACATGTTAGAGGCAGTAACTCTCGCTCCTTCAAGGATGATTATCAAAATTATCAAAATTAAGATGACAAAAAATAACCCTCAAAACCAGCTCAGTGATCAGCTTCTGTCAATCACCTGAGTAATGGATAAGTAAACTCAGCAGGTTCTGATTATCTGTGTTTTTTGTGCAAAAGGACATATTTATTTTTTATTTTTTTATTGTATATTTGTTGTAGGATCCATGATCTGGACGGGATGGAGGAGATTTTGAACGTTCAGGCTCACGACTCAGAGATTCTCTGCCTCGAGTTCTCCAAACCAGATACTGGTGAGAGACTACTTTCTACTCTCTGTGTGAATATAAACGCAATACAATACAACATATAGAAACACAGTAAACAGTTTCGTCTTGAAGTCAATGGATTTCGAACATGTTTTTGAAAAATGGTCTGATGTTAACAAAAGCAGGGGAGATTTTAAATTGTTGTTCTACCACATGAAATATGTCGGTAGCACTGGTGAATTTAAAAACGTTGGTTGCTATCAAGTGTCTAAATGACACGACTAAACGTCATCAGGCCCAACATTAGCCACCTTTAGCTTAGCGGTGGTGACGTGAAGTCATGTGACCGTGCTGTAGTTCCTTTATAGCCCAACATTAGCCTCCTTTAGCTTCG
>NW_011369947.1:26992861-26999158 GCF_000735185.1 Notothenia coriiceps | reverse complement strand
TCCTCCGGCCCCCCCGCCCCCGGAGACACACATTCACATTGTTGTCACCTGGAGTTTCCCTACCTCTCACACAAATCCCGACATTAGACATTTTAGAAGATGCGACGCCCTTGCTTTAAAGTTCTGAAAGTTCAAAAATAACCGCGAACAGTTCGATGTCACCCTAGACAACTAGCACCATATATATAATATTATGCAGAGGTAATTAAACAATAAAAACATAACAGCTAGAGAGGTAAATATGTGTGTTTGACTTCTAACTGTTATTTCAACTGAAACTATATCAGTTACCTTTTAGACTCCCAGTGTCCGAGGAGGATTGTCACGTGTGTGTTTATTTGTCTATGTTATCACGTGTTCATTCATGTTATTTTATCTATCTTTATCACGTTCTTCTCAGATATATGTTCATTAACCTGATACTATATAATTAAACATCAACGTTGTCTACTTACAATAAAGTTTTCTTATTTGCGAGATTATAAGTCGTAGTGAAATTGTCCTTAGACTGACTACAGTTACACCAGTCACAGTCTCGGTTTCGGAGTGTGTTTCTCGGACTCTGGAGTCCCACCCACACCACACACACACACACACACACACACACACACACACACACACACACACACACACACACACACACACACACAACTGTGGTGGTTTGTCTGGAAATTCTCGAGCGACGATGTTTTGTGTGACTAGGGGATTGTGACCTCCGAAAGTCCGGCCGCGTGTCGAGAGGACGAAGTGTAAACGAGGACGTAACAGGATGAGACACCAGACTGACGTACACACCTATAGTCCGACTCTCTGATGGCTGTACTGTGACCGAAGACACTCCCTTGACTCGTGTCTTCACTAAACTCGGAGTCCCGACTTTCGGAGTGTCACAAATAGTCCTACACGTACCATCTCTTTTCCGTTTTCTTGCACCAACACGATTTGTACCGTATCAAGATATCAACGTCTCTGCGTCGTCTCGAGTGTGACATGTTGTCTACCGTGAGTGTCAGGACTATCCGGTCGTGTCTCCATATGATGGGACACAGTACGCGTGTTAACTGTAGTCAGTCCTGGAAATATGCACTCCTACTAGCGCAACAGACTTAATGTGATGGATGCTCATACTCAATGATCATTGTATGAGTAGCCTCGCCGCTTAGTGATGTAGAGAGACAGAAGTCGATTGTACAGTCTTTTACAGGTATCTACCGGTTTAGGGAGTTGGCAATGTTTGTGGTACGACGTACACTATCAGAGGGGGTCTAAAGTTACTTTAGTTTCAATGAATAACAGTTTGAACAACAATATTAGCTTATGTAGTGTAACAGAATAATAGACACTAATGTAAGTGTCACTGCGGGAAACATGTCGCATTATGTTTGGAGTACACAACTTTGTTTGCTCAATGTCGGATTTGCACAGAGAATATCCACGAGACTTGAAGTTTACTCGGGGAAAAATGAAGACGGGTGTGACTAATAAAGTTCCACGAATTGTGCTTGTGTAGGTCCCAGATTGCCCGCCAAGGCCCGCCCAACTTTGGTGTAAAACCTCCAGGTAAGACTGTCGGAAAAGGTATATGTTACTAGACTTGACCACTCCAAAATCTTGGGCTGCCAGCCTCTTAATCCGACTAGTGCGCAAAACCGTGTGTCCAGACCATTTATTCTTGTAATACTAATTGTGCATGTGTGCGAAGGGACCCCGGACAAAGTCAAGTTCAAGTTTCTCTTCGACGAAAACTTCTTAAACTACTTTGTAAGAATCTTAGAACGTAAAAGATTCTTAAAGGAGTGTAATTATATCGAAGACGTATTCGTCTTTTGGTAAAATTTTTTCGTGGATTCCACAAGAAACTCATCGCCGTCCTCTTATCCTGACGTTACAAAGGATTACTCTCCAATCGTCATACAATTTAATCTATTGTTTAAGGTTGTACCATTTACTTTGTAATTATTTTATGTACAATAGAATGTTGACCTATACTTCGTGGTCAGTCGATTCATAAATTAATGTGACAATTAGAACTCAAAAGGTTAAACCTTTGCCATAACATTATAATATAAAAAACTGGACATGAAATTCGACAATATCGAACAAACTCAACTATCTCTACTACGTTAACAAAAATCACAACACACTACACATCCACATGGACGGATTTCCTGACGCTACCTTTGACTATCGATATGTTACTTGTTGAATAAAAGACCTCTACCTTACAATAAACATACGTACCAGAGAACAAGTTTATTATGTATTGTAATGTACAACTCATCCGATGCATAGTAATCCGGACACATAAATATGATACACACGCGATGAAAATTTCTTCAACCGAATGCCTTACATAAGTTCTAAACAAAATTATCATAAATAAAAAATGTGGTATCTCTATTAAACCAAATATACAATGTGTAATCTTAGTCCATTATAAAAGAGAATATAAGTGTAACACGTGGACTAATTCAAATATAACATATTAGTAAGAGTACAATGTGAAATACATAATAAAAACATGGTGTAAGCTTAGTTTTACTAGGGTGGGGAAGAGGTTTTGATTTAATAACTGAAAAACAAAAGAGGTATTAGTCCAGAGAGAAATGACTCCAAGTAGCAAGGCATTACAAATCAGTCCCGGTCCGAGCGTCATTGTAACACATGTTACACAGTTGAGTGCCGGTCCCCGGTTTGGCCCGGGCCGACTGGAGATACACCGGGGTTCTCGAAAGTTTCTTATATTTAGTACACAGGAATAGTGCCGAATGTAGGGCTAAATGTCGTCGTGCCAACAGGTCATTTGATGTGACAGGGTGTCTACGTTAGAATGTTACACGGAAAAAGAGTCCCTGAAACGAAAAAAAAAAGTTTGAAAAATAAAAGAAACTTATAACGTAAGAAAAGTCTAGTCTAAAAAAGAGGTTTACAGTAAAAAAAGAACGGCTAAGATGGAAACAAATGTCTAAAATTAAAAAGAAAAAATGTAGTGAAACACTGCAAGTGACTCCTGTGAACGTTAGATAACCGGATCTGAAGACGAAAGCTGCATCAATTAATAATTAATATGGGATAGGCAATTGATAGGTGTACGTCCCGGTTATAATTATATTTTATAAATTATATATTTTATTACTACTCAAAACATAAATCAGAAATATCTATTTGACAGGACAACGACATGAGTAGCGCGCGAAAGTGGGCCCGCACAGCGTTGTGCTAGAATAACCTGCTTATGTTTTTGGTCCACGGCCACTCCTTGATCCGGTAATGCTGGTCTTGTGCTGGGTTAGCAGCTGGGGGGGGGGTGGTGTGTGACAGCTGGCATTCTGCAGGCTCATTGGAGCAAATACACCCCGGACACTCGCACTGCAGCCGGGCCGAGCCGGACAGCTGTCCTGGGCTGGGTTAGTGGGGAATAATGAATTGGAGAGGAGAGGAACAAGAAAAATTGGTTGAGTTCTGAATTCAACGAGACATTTCTGTCTGCAAAAACTCAGTAATTCTGCCTTAAGGATCACATGCATGCCTCAGCCAATTTTTTTTGTTTCCTTTTGAATTATGCAGATGAGTTGCGATCAAAGACGGCGAATGGAATTGCTTTTAACCGACCTGAGTTAAAGTTAGTCACCCTTCAGGCTCTGTCTGTCTGAGTGGAGGAGAGCGGGGAGATTAATATCCTTTTTTTCAAGCTGATGAAACAATACATGAGAGCTTGGTTTTTTTGTGACACGTGTACCACATCCTGTTTCTGTTCTCTTATGTATTTGCTTGTCAGAAGTTGGGCTCTTATTGGCTTTGAGTGTGAGTTTTGCAAAGTCATTCGGATGGAGAATGCATGACTGAGCTGTCTCTGTGTTGCTCAGTTTCCCCTGAAATGTGTAAATATCTAGATAAGGGTTGGGCAATGTAATGTTGAAATCCTCTAATATTCCACCGTCAGCCCAACAACCGGTGAAGGTTGACATATTTTCACATGTCTGTATTTGTGTGAGTGCTCCGGATAGCGTGCAAACACACTTCATATGATATACAAAGATTCACACAATGTTTCAACAAGTTATAACCAATTCTTTGTTGGTCAGCGCATCAAGTTACACTGCACACATTTCGCTTAGCGGTGGTGACGTGAAGTCATGTGACCGTGCTGTAGTTCCTTTATAGCCCAACATTAGCCACCTTTAGCTTAGCGGTGGTGACGTGAAGTCATGTGACCGTGCTGTAGTTCCTTTATAGCCCAACATTAGCCACCTTTAGCTTAGCGGTGGTGACGTGAAGTCATGTGACCGTGCTGTAGGTTCCTTTATAGCCCAACATTAGCCACCTTTAGCTTAGCGGTGGTGACGTGAAGTCATGTGACCGTGCTGTAGTTCCTTTATAGCCCAACATTAGCCGCCTTTAGCTTAGCGGTGGTGACGTGAAGTCATGTGACCGTGCTGTAGTTCCTTTATAGCCCAACATTAGCCACCTTTAGCTTAGCGGTGGTGACGTGAAGTCATGTGACCGTGCTGTAGTTCCTTTATAGCCCAACATTAGCCACCTTTAGCTTAGCGGTGGTGACGTGAAGTCATGTGACCGTGCTGTAGTTCCTTTATAGCCTAATGTAAGCTTTTCACTTCATGGAAATTGAAACAAATGGTCATAAACGTTTGTTTACCACAGTGATAATGTTATGCTATTTTCTAAAATCCAATTGTAGAATTCCATTTGCTTTTTGTGGAGGGAACCCTTGCGATGCGGGTCGGCCCTCCAAAAATAATCAAAAATGTAATTAAGAATGAAACAACACTCATGGGCCTTTTTTAGCTGCTGCATCCTGAAGGTTAATTTCTCTCAGCTCCTCCCATCTCACATCAACACTCATAATTAGACAAAGTGGAGCTTGCAAATGAACGTGGACACACACCGATGCACTATCACACACACTTTCAGACATGAATCCCTCACAGCTGTCCGTCACTGCTAAATGAGGCTCCACAGCCAAAGGCTCTTGTCAAACACACACTCAAAATTGCCTCTTCTTAATTATAATCTATCTTCTCAAGCGTTTCAAATTGTTTTTGTTCGATTTTATTTCCCTGCTGTTCTATCATCTCTCAATATTTACCAGGCAGTTGTTAACATGCACGCTCTGCAGTGACAGGAAATGAAAGGAAGTGGCTCGGAGCTAAATGTAGGAGGTTGATTGCTGCCCATTGTTGACACATGTGGCACTAACCTGAACTCTTTCTCTGTCTTCAGGTATTAAATGAAGAGTGTGATCAGAACTGGTACAAGGCGGAGCTAAACGGAAAAGACGGCTTCATTCCCAAGAATTACATAGAGATGAAAGCCCATCCGTAAGTATTATAACACGTTTTTTAAGTGTGTACATGTACCTTAATGAGAATATGTGCTATATACTGTACAGTGGTTTTTCTAGAAAGATATAGTATGAGTACTGTGTCTCTGAACTTGTTTATAAGATATATCACGAGAACATGACGCCCGTATACAAGATGGCGCCGGAGACGTGACGTCGGAGCTCCGTAAAAACAAAGCTGTCTCTGCCTTCGGATACATAACGTTACTTTTTAAAAGTTTACAGGTCCAAGAAATAGTCTGTCTGAGGCAAAGGCACAATAACGAATTTTGTAAAATAATATTGTTCATTTTCTTTTACTGTTCATTCCCTTTATTTATATGCATAAACACAAATATTTCTGTATATATTATTTAAAAAAGTGAATGGAATGGATGGTAATTTAATATTAAATATAACTTATCATTTTTTAAAATACAGTTTTAGCCACTGAAGACGCTGTTGTTAAAGTTATTTTTAAGAATTTGTGCTCAAAGTTAGTGTGATATATAAAAAAATATATACATATATCAAGATTGGTAAAATACTTAAAGGGGACCTATCATGCAAAATGCATTTTTTGATGTGTTTTATACATAAATATGTATATTGTGTGTCAGGGAACTCACGCAGCGTCAGAAAATAAAACCCTCTCTCTTTTCCTCCGTACCCAAATCTCTAAAAACGGGGAACAACGGAGCTGATCCAGATTTGCGTCCGATATGACGTAATATCTGAAATGTGGACCCACGGCCCTATCAGAAACGTTGCTATCAGAAACAATGCCCGACTGTTTTGGACGTAATATGGTTGGTGTTTACATTAGCATCCAAACATCCCAAATTAGCAGATAAAAGAGTGACAATATAAAAGTTGAAATAAAACACTATAAACGGCTAAATTACAGCTTACACAAAATAAACATTGGATATTATTTACAGTGAGATGTTATAAGT
>NW_011369947.1:26986493-26992841 GCF_000735185.1 Notothenia coriiceps | reverse complement strand
ACTTTTTCACATCCACAAATTATACTTTGTGTTTGGGTTAAGGTTATCTCTATAGCCATAAACATAGTAAGAGGAGATAACAAAAATAAGTATGAAAAATAGGAACAATAAAAAAACTACAGTATTTGAAGTATGTGTGTGAAAAAAAAAAATATATATATACACACACACACACTTCAAATACTGTAGTTTTTTATTGTTCCTATTTTTCGTACTTATTTTTTATATATATATACACACACACACACATACTTCAAATACTGTAGTTTTTTTGGTCTATATATATAAAAATAGGAACAATAAAAAAACTACAGTATTTGAAGTGTGTGTGTAAACTCCATGACGTGTACATTTAAAAAAAGTATATAAAACAAACATGTTCATGTTTTTGACATGCAGGAAAATAAGAAAAAGACTTAGTTTTATTCAAAGTGGGAAGGAGTGTCCCTTTGCGCCACCTGCTGCTTCTTTAGAAAGAGACACAATATAAATAAAATAGTGACCATAATGCAAGGAAAGTGAGTTGTTCTCAAAGTGAGAAGCTAACTGTCTGCTTCTTTTCAATTCTCCTTTTTAACTAAACGGCAAGAGTTTTGCTCACTTCCTGTGAATCTTAAAACAACAAACGAAGAACAATCTTGAATGACAAGAAAAACGTTTGCTTTTGCTTTGACTCTCCGTCTCCTCCTCCTCCTCCTCCCAGTGGGCGTGGACCCGGAGCTGTACGAGCTGACGACGGCGAAGCTGGACTCGAGCGGCTCGGGGAGTCGAGTCGCCGACGCCTTCGCCCGCCTGATGTCCACCATGGAGAAGACCAGCACCTCCACCAGGTCAGAGAGGAGAGGAGGAGGGGTCATGTGATGTGACCTGCATTTAGCTGACTCAATCTGATGTTCAGGGTAAACTCTGTCATGGAGGTGGCAGCAAGTACTAAAACATGAGTCAGCATTTTGAACAGTTTCGGTTCCATTGCCTCAAAATCAATGTTTTTTTTAACGTGTTTATGGTTAGAGGCCGGAAAAAGGTTCTCTGGTTAATACAGGTTGGAGAGATTTTCCCGTTTTATTCTACAACATAAACTACTCAGTAAATACCCCACTGGTGAATAAAAAAAACATTGTCTGCTAACATTTATCTAAATGAGACGACTTAACGTCATCACGCCCAACATTAGCCTCCTTTAGCTCAGCGCTGGTGAAGTCATGTGAAAACTCATCTCTTTAGACTCCACTTGGAGCGATAGAATTACTAACAAAGCACTTATATACTAATAAAGGACTGGCTTATCTAAAGCCAGTTGAGTAGCACTTGAAATGTTTTGGCTCTATGAAACCTGATGTACTTATATGATTCTGTTTTCTTCTAGTTTGTATCTTCCTGGTCGAATGCACTTATTGTAAGTCGCTTTGGATAAAACCGTCAGCTAAATGTAATGTGATCGTGCCGTAGTTCCTTTATAGCCCAACATTAGCCACCTTTAGCTTAGCGGTGCGTGAAGTTATGTGACCGTGCTGTAGTTCCTTTATAGCCCAACATTAGCTTTTAACTTAAAAAATCATAGAGTGCTGTTAACTTGTGGAGAATATCTTGCTGACAAAAAAAAAATCTTCCTACATCCAATTAGCTTCTCTTTCGAGTTTGCTTACAAAAATAAATCATCACTGCACCACTCTAAGGATGTTTTTGGGTTAAAGCAAAGGATTGTGGGACTTTCTACTAATACTACACAATGGAAAGAGACAAGCAGTTGTTGGTGGGGGAACACACACAGTCAATGACCTTAATATGAGTTGAAGAAATATATTCTACACATTCAAACTGACACCCTGCTGTGAAGCCCAGAAGATCTTCTGTTGGTTAGAAATGCCAGGTCGTTCTCATGCAGTCTGAGAAATGGCACAGCCTTTCCTGCTCTCTTTGATGTGGTTGTGATGATAGACAGGAAGTAAAACTATCCCTGACCCCCTGGTGAGAGGGAAATATTAATCATCATTAAATGGAAAAGGGCAGTGATATCTGCTGCAAACATCTTCCATGATGTTTGATGACGGAATTGGTTGGGATAGGCTAACATTTAAATATTCCACTGTTGTCAAATCATATTAAATTACATTTGCTAGCTCTCACAGGCAGAGGGAAGTCAGTATGTTGTTTTTGTAACTTTGTTAAATGAAAATAAGTTTCCTTTTACAGACAGTCAAGACCCGAAAATAATCGGAATCGAAAAGCAGAACCGGAATCGTTATAATTAAAACGAGACCAAACCATGTACGTCATGAAGTCTATTAATGTGGGTTGTATAAAAATTGATTTGTTAAAAAAAGCAAGTAATTTTTATAACGATACAATAATTTTAACATTCTGTATCTAATAAATACTTTTTAGCTGAATGCTATTGACATTTTTCAGTACTTTACCGTAATTATTTATAATACTGCTACTTATTTATTACTGTATGTAACTTCTTTGATTTGATTTGATTAAATCACATGTGTCAAACTCAAGGCCCGGGGGCCAAATCAGGCCCTTGGCGGATTTAATTTCGGCCCGCAGGATAATTTCTAATTACTATTAGATCTGGCCCGCCGGTATATTGTACCTTCACTCCATCCTGAGGGTCTCCTCAGCTCAGAGCCTGAGCCCAAACATTGATGACCTTGCACCCAAGATGAGATGCCAAGTATCTTCTGCACTTTCTCTCACGACAACAGGGCATGTTTGGTTTCTCTTTGAGGGAAATAGTTTTGTTGAAGCTGTTGTTGACCTGTGGGAAAATGTAATCATAAGAAATGACTCTGCAGATAGAGCCATAAGAAATAAGAAATGACTCTGGAGAAGCTGCAGATAGAGCCATAAGAAATGAATGCAACTGATTATTTAATGTTTAATGTTGTTTTTATAGGCAATCATTTAAGCTTTGTTAGTTCCAGGTTTAATATGTGCAATAAGTTCATTTCAATAAGTTCTGCAATAAACATTGAACCAGTCCGGCCCTCCACTAGTACCCATTTCTTAATTTTGGCCCACTGTGTATTTGAGTTTGACACCCCTGGATTAACCTGTGCTTGACGTTATATTTAATATGTTAAGTCTACTTATAATATTTAGCCTTTTATATAAACTGTAAGTCTTCCCGCTGTGCGACAAATAAAGGCTTTCTCATTCTGTATGTGTATTATTTAGTAGAAAAACCTAGCATGCATCGATGAGTTGGAACATAACAACCTCTAGTGGTCATTAAAGACTAAGTGTTACAGATTAATATTGATTCCCCATAACCGTAATAAAGACCGTCAGCCTTTGAGTATTGTCGTTACACCGGCACAAAGGGAAGACAATAAAGCAAGTAGTAAAGAAATAGACCGACGTGATGACATCCCCCACTGCAAAAAAATAAAAGAGGTACATCTGATCGCACCGGAGCCATAATGCAATAAGGTCAATATTCAATTAAGCGTAAGAGGCCGGCAGCGCATTAATGAAGAGAGAATCTGGCACTGAGCGGGTCCAGAGGTAATGTCTACTAAGAGAGAGAGAGAGAGAGAGAGAGAGAGACACACTTAAAGTGTCCGAATGCATCACAGAGGAGGTCAAGGTGAATGGGGCGATGGATTTATGACACGAGACAGAAGGAGAGCCTCATAATGAAACAGTAAATACAATTAAATGAATCATACAGCGGTGTTGTGTTTACTGGACTTATAACATCTCACTGTAAATAATATCCAATTTTTATTTTGTGTAAGCTGTAATTTAGCCCGTTAATAGTGTTTTATTTCAACTTTTATATTGTCACCTTTTTATCTGCTAATTTGGGATGTTTGGATTGTATAATTGTTCATTTACTACTCTATTATTTATAACTATTGTTTTACATGCTGCTGCAATGCAAAAAGGGTTAGGTAGTAGTATATCTTATCTTATTTGATTTCTTTATTATAATAATTAGGACTGCATTAATGCCACATTTCTAAGCTTATACTGATGGTTAAAAATGTGGCCCTTTCTTGCTAGGGAAACAAATACTATTGAAATACAATTAAAGTGGACCGACCCATCATGGTATTTCTAGGCAATAGCATAGGTCTCAGATATATACAAATATATAAAAAACATGTCTATGAAGTGTTTTGCTCAAAATACCAAACAGGTACCCATTCTAGCCATGCCTCATATCCCTCTATTTCACTTCCTGTTTGAAAAGTGCTGATTTTGGGTAAAAAGCTTTAAAAAATAAAAGGGCTGAGCGGGTCTGAGCTCATGCGGGACCCGGCAGCTACTGTCTAAACTAAATACTGCCGTGATGAAACGCCATATCATGGATTATCAAGGATTGTCTCTGAAACAGTATGGAGCTCAAAGGCTTTCTCNCCAAAAAAACTCCATGACGTGTACATTTAAAAAAAGTATATAAAACAAACATAAAACTAAGTCTTTTTCTTATTTTCCTGCATGTCAAAAACCTTAACATGTTTGTTTTATATACTTTTTTTAAATGTACACGTCATGGAGTTTTTTTGGTATATATATATATATACCAAAAAACTACAGTATTTGAAGTGTGTGTGTGTGTGTATATATATATATATTTTTTTTTTCACACACATACTTCAAATACTGTAGCTTTTTATTGTTCCTATTTTTCGTACTTATTTTTGTTATCTCCTCTTACTATGTTTATCGTTATGGAGATAACCCTAACCCAAACACAAAGTATAATTTGAGGATGTGAAAAAGTAGTTATTACTAAGTATACTCTTGATCTGACTCGGACTCCACATGATAAACACACTTATTATGAGAGTCATGAAACCTTCCGATTTACGCTAAATTCTAGCAGAGGCGAGTGTAAGCAGCAGAAAGCGGAGATGTGAGGTTAATATCAAGAAGAAGAAGAAGGAAGAGGAAGAGGAGGAAGCAGGGATCAGCTGCTGACCTGGGATGGAGGGAGAGCTGCTGGAGCCTGAATCCTCCACAGGACCAAAGAAATCCAGATTTAACAGAGAAGAGCCTCCGCTGGCTGCACGGGGTCACACACACACACACACACACACACACACACACACACACACACACACACACACACACACACACACACACACACACACACACACACACACACACACACACAGAGAGAGAGGAAACCAGAAACGTGCAGCAGTGTCAGTGACAGAAGAGTAGAGTCAGCTCTATGTTAGACATGTCTTCATGCAGAGCGGCCATGTTGTTTTATCAAGAGGGTTAAAGGGAAAGATCCACCTTCACTCACTGCAGATAAATACTTAATTATGTCTGAAGCACGAAAACCAAAACGTTTAAAGCGCGAGTTAAATATAAACATTTTAAATGTAAAACAAGTGTTAAAAGTCGGGTATCATCTTGAATCCAAACATTTTAAATGATACTTTAAAATTAGTCTGTAAATGATTCAAGTTTAAATGTAATGCTGTATTTAGTTGTTATTCAACATTAAAAAGTATAATTAGGAAACACTTCCTAAGCAGCTCTCTATGCATTCGCTTGACCAAGGTCAAATAACACACGTACCTGGCATTATATTAATTATTGATCATTTGTTCAACTAAACTAAAAAGGCTTAAAAAACCGTCAAAAACGCCCAAAGAACGTCAGATCTCCTGCCAGTCACGCTCCAATGGGTCTGACTTCCTGTCCCTGCCTCTTCTTAGGTTTACTCTTTGTTTCCCCAGCAGTGTTGTAATGTTTGTGGATCGTTTCCTTTAATGAAGAACGTTTTATGCATCTACAAAGTGTTACATATCTGACATGTCCATGCTGAGTCAGGGTGTGAGAAAACACTGTGCTAGTTAGAAAGACAGACGAGAGCCAGAAGCGAGGAAACGACGGTACAACCTGTCCAGAGGAACGTTTTTCCTCGCTACCTACTAGAGTTACGCGCTGGTAGACCCAATTTATTTCCAACAAAAAAATTAATTGTTGTTTTGTGTTTTTAGCGCGCATAGAAAACAGCCAGAGTACGTGCGCATAACTCTGTAGATAAATTGCCGCGATAAGCATTATAGCAATGTGGGGATCATAAATAACTACGGATAAAATTCACACAAGTTTATCGTCCGCCTCAATTACGCTATACCTAAAAGCCGAAGTACCCTTTTAGGTACACAATAACGAAAGAGACGCAGCACCTCAAAAAACAAAATACCAGTTAAAGCTGAAACTATGTGTGCGCTCGGTGAACCTACATATGGACGGGGGAAGGAGAGAGGAGAAGGTCGTCCTTCGCGAAGGGGGCCCAAGGTCAAACCTGACCTCGTCGTCACCGGAATGGTTGGGAGACCCCTACCATCCACTGGGGGCTGGGAGTGGTGA
>NW_011369947.1:26980441-26986448 GCF_000735185.1 Notothenia coriiceps | reverse complement strand
AAAAGGTGGGAGTACAGGACTTTTGGTCTCCGGGTCAGACGAGACTAACCGAATCGACCGGCCGAGACACACTAAACGAGGTTGTCGAAATGTCTACAGGGCGGGGAAATCGGATAGTGGGCATGTTACACCAGCCGTCGCGAATCGGTTATTCCTAATAAGGTATCACAAACCCTCTCTTTTGAGGAGACCTCCTTTTGTCTCTAAAAATCGAAACCTCTGGGTAAATTTGTACGTGATTTTGGATATTTGTGTGATGTCCTCTTCCCTTTTTGGGGGGTTTTTCGTTCCTATTGTTAACGGAAATAGGAGTCCGCAGGAGTGCTGAAATTGTCGACGAGCCGTGAATTAAGACTTTGCTTTTGTATTTAGGACCATTCTAATTTGTTTGTGTGCAATGTTGTGTTTACAGAAAATAATTACTCTTTATTTCTGGTCCTCTCCTGAGCGTGCGGATCAAGAAAAAAAACGTAACGTCTGTAAAAATTGTCGTCTTAAAGAGTTACAATAACCACAACTTTATGAAAGGTACGTCTTTACACTACACGGTCGGGAAACACCGTTAGAAATGAACGGGGGGGTCCAAGTCTTCGTGAGCTAGTGTTGGTTCTTACAAGAGGTCTTGCGGGACGAGACTCTGGTCAAAATCGAAAGTAATGCACACCCCGTAGAGGTAACTTAAACACTGGAGAGTTGTGGCAGAGTCGCGTGCCTCCTGAGGTAAGCACCGCTGAGGAGATGGGTAGGGGGACTCGTACTCTTCTTTTTAACTATTATGGTCTTAAAGAGAACACTTCGTCCGAGTGTCAACATCTCGAAAGTATTGCGGTACTCCACAACACCAGACAATCACCAAAAACCCAAGCGAGACAAGCGAGCAGGTACTCGGGTCGCAGAGGGAAGCGGGCTAGGGGGGCGGGTACGCACGACAGTTCTGACGTTCCGGGTACTGGAGGTGGACAACAGTGCCCAAATCCCCATGAGGTGGTGCGGGTGGTAAGGCTCGTCCTCAACTTGCGGCCAATGTGGCGGACTCCCCTCTAGCCAGTCTAGCACTCTGAAGCACGAGAGGCTTGCCACCGGCCACGAGGTACACGGCCCAGCAGCCGACGGTGCTCACGCCGAGCCTCCTCCCGTGCGAGCGCTACTTCGGCACGGCTCGCGACACACTCCTTCCACTCGCTGCCTGACGCTTCGAGGCGACTTTCGGTTTTCCATAGTCGACCCGGGCAGCTCCGAGGCGACGCTGTGAGACGGCCTCTTGTTGACGACGCGTCCAGGTCACACTTTGTAAGGAAAGACACGTAGAATATAGTATAAGGTACATGTTCTGAGAAGGAACCGTGGAAGTAAGAAAACATAGACAAAATAAACAACTATACAGGATGATATAAGTGACACGCGACGACCGTTCCTCGTGACACTGGATTCTAAAGGTAACTGTACAGATGTGACATCGTTACACTGGATACTGGTTTACCTTTCACCAAAATACCTGTCGCCGACTAAACCAAGACAAGGACCCATCCCAGCTCAGAGGTCGGGGCGAGTTTGTAGCAGCACCGATGCTTACACTCCTTCTAGGCGCCACCGAGACACGGCCCTGGTCTGCAGTGTGGCTCTGACACGACGGCTTTGTCAGGGCACCCGGTGCGGAGAGTCCTCCCCGCGGACCCTCTATTTGTTCAAACAGGGAGAGTAGGTTCACCCGACGAGGCGTAGTGGCTTCGCAAGGACAGCTGAGGCAGATTGAGGCTTCACACACAGACCCGCGAGGCGCCGGAGGGCACGTCCTGCGAGACGCCCATCTCGTGGCCCAGCCCGACACTCAGGCGACCTACTTTTTTATGCTGTCAGATACCGGTCTTCGGGACGCTACACGTCGGAAGGGTGACTCTCGACGTCGTTGCATGTCAGACGAGAGAAGGAGCGAAAGATGGAAGTTCCAAGTATAGTTCATAATCCCAGAGATGAATTTCTTCAGAGAGGCGACTACAAGGCCACATTTATAGTTCATACATCACAGAGATGAATTTCTCAGGAGAGGACGACGTACAAGTCCCACGATATAGTCATACATCACAGCAGATGAAGAAATTCTCAGGAGCAGGACGACTTACAAGTCCACATACGTCATACATCACTAGAGATGAAATTTCTCCAAGGAGAGAGACGGACGTCACAAGTCCACGATATAGTCATACATCACAAACGATGAAATTTCTCAGGAGAGACGTACTACAAGTCCACATATAGTCATGACATCACAGCAGAGAAATTTCTCAGGAGAGGACCGGACTACAAGTCCGACATATAGGTCCATACAAATCCAGAGGATGAAATTTCTCAGCGAGAGCGACGACTAGCAAGTCCCACGATTTATGAGTCCGAGTCAATCCATCAACAAAGATGATACACTATATCGATCTCACCGAGCGATGAGGACGACCTACAAAGTCCCAATATAGCCAACACCCTCCAATATCAATCCTACTTAGATGAATATTATTATCTCTAGAGATTGAAGATCGCCCTCCTACAAAAAGAGATCCCACTTAATAAAGCTACATCAAAGAGTATACTAGATCAAAACAGCCGCTAGGCACACTATAAACTTCAGACAACATTGAGCATAAATTTAACCGTCAGCAGCCGAGGACGCACATCTACAGTCACCCCAATACATACATATAGTACACATTACATCACCTTACAGACCGATAAGATATATATCCTCCAAGGAGGACACGACCTTACAAGTATCCAACGTACTATCCTTCACAAATGCCAACATGACAAATACCCTACTCAACGCAGACCACCCATCACCCCTCCTGTCTTATAACATATACATTCCTTACACACACTTCATAGCCATCTTTCACACAATCCCATCATTTCCATACACGATAGTAAATATCTCAGGGAGAGCGCCGCACCCATTGACAATGCTTTTACATACTTACATATCCAGTCATCACAAACCCACCAGCACAGGCAGTAGGAGAACAATAAAGAGCTTTTTGAACATTAAAGCATGGAGACATGTCCCAGTAGAGACATAGTAAAATGAAACCTGAAAATGTGCATAACAGGGCCAGTTTAATTGGAAAAACAGAGACTAAAATATAAAAACAGTAAGACTTTGGGTTTGTGTTTAAAAGAGAACTAGACTTTTTTGTAATCTTGAGTTCATTCTCAGAAAGTAAGCGTGACTTTTCCCAACAAAGAGAAATGTATACAGTTTTTTAGGATTTCCTTTTTGCTCCTCCATGTCCTCGAGCCTTCAGAGCCACCAGCACAAAGTTTCTGGGAGAAAGGTTTGGGTCGAAGAGAGGAACCAGCCGACTGTCCACACCTGCAGGAAGAGGAAGATTCAGTTATTAAAATGCACATACAAATAGATAAAGGGCCTGTATTGAAATAATTTAAACTTTTCAGAAAGCGCTGCCAACGACACTGTATGAAATGTTATCGTGCTGTAGTTCCTTTATAGCCCAACATTAGCCTCCTTTAGCTTAGCGGTGGTGACGTGAAGTCATGTGACCGTGCTGTAGTTCCTTTATAGCCCAACATTAGCCACCTTTAGCTTAGCGGTGGTGACGTGAAGTCATGTGACCGTGCTGTAGTTCCTTTATAGCCCAACATTAGCCACCTTTAGCTTAGCGGTGGTGACGTGAAGTCATGTGACCGTGCTGTAGTTCCTTTATAGCCCAACATTAGCCACCTTTAGCTTAGCAATGGTGACCTGAAGTCATGTGACCGTGCTGTAGTTCCTTTATAGCCCAACATTAGCCACCTTTAGCTTAGCGGTGGTGACGTGAAGTCATGTGACCGTGCTGTAGTTCCTTTATAGCCCAACATTAGCCACCTTTAGCTTAGCGGTGGTGACGTGAAGTCATGTGACCGTGCTGTAGTTCCTTTATAGCCCAACATTAGCCACCTTTAGCTTAGCGGTGGTGACGTGAAGTCATGTGACCGTGCTGTAGTTCCTTTATAGCCCAACATTAGCTTCTACAAAAATCATAAAGTGGTGTTAATATGTGAAGATTATCCTGCTAAATGAAACTTGTAACTATCATAAACGTTTGTTTGGACACAGAGATTATTTTCTTCACAAAATCCAATGGAAAAATCCCATTGGCTCGTTGACAAGGGCACTAGGGAAATGCTAACTTCCATGTTTGCCTAAAACAATGCGTCGTCACTCTAACAGATAAAGGCTGTGCAGTAATAGACAGAATAGAAATAGAAAAAAAACACAATCTTGCATTTTATTCATCAGGTTCCCAGGCAAGTAAATAATCAGGAAGGGTCTAAAAAGCAATTTATGCCTGCAAGTCAAAATAGTGGGAATATCACCCACGCTTCCTCACCTTTCCCATGACCTGAACCTTCTTCTCTGCCCCTGAGCAAGGCAGTGATCCTGCAGGGAGGATGCACTGAGGCTGACCTCCACCTCGCTCTGATGGAGCTTCTGTTGTGGTCTTTGTGTCCATGTGATTCATCCAATCAGAGATAAGACTGCATCATGTGTCACTTTGATCTAAAAAGACCTGTTGTGATCAGATCACTCGGGACGGTGAAGTAAATTGAGGTTGTTTTTTAGTACGTGTGAGAATTTTGAAGTTAGTGCTGACAACAGGAACCCTAGTGTTACACATTTATTGCACATTTTGTTGGTTTTTTAGGGCTGTATCTGGTTGTTATTTGGATTTAATGAGATGTTGTGGAGCAAATAAAACGTAAAATCCATTAAATTCATAAAAAGTAACACTAGCATAAAAGAAATGGCTTCACATCTCCACCTGAATAACACAACTTGGTGCCAGACCATGAGAGGGATATTATGAAACTATAACTGATCATTTAAATAAGTAAATAAAATGAGCATTTTAGTTTGATAATTGGTTATCCAAAAACTCTTAAAAAGAGTAATGAGGGCTATTTGGTGGGAACTGGCCCTTGTGAAGATTCTAACTATAATGTGAGGGGTAAAATGTTTGTTATAAAGAAATAAAACATGGTATTCTACGGCGCTTATTTTCCATATAAATTACAATTTATTCATATACATAATTTCAAAAAACATAGGCAGAACACATTAAATAAAATATGGATAAATAAAGGGGGAAAAAGCGTTAAAGTTCAAACTAGAATTCAGTCCCACACTGAACCTTATTTTGGCTGCTTCTGAATCCTTTTAATGTGTGTGAACTACATCTGGCACACACACACACACACACACACACACACACACACACACACACACACTCACACACACACACACACACACACACACACACACACACACACTATAAAACAGGCCTGTAAAGCTGTTACTGTTGGATAGTAAAAACTGCAAACTCAACAATAAGACGCATTTCTGTCGACAAGGAAACAGGAACACAGAGAGAGGAATGCTGAGGCTCGTAAACACACACACACACACACACACACACACATACACACATACACACATACACATACACACATACACACATACACACACACACACAGTTTAAGAGCGAAGTGCTGGGTGAGAACACGCCAGCTCAGCAATCCAAACACAATGTTAGATCCTCTCAGACTGTGAAGAAAAACACAATATACGTCTCACACCTTTTTTGTATATTGTCTGTCCATATCTAGCTTTACAAATACATTTGACCTGTTGAGTTCACACAGAAACCTGCAAAGGAGATCTGAAAAAAACGACTGAGCTATCAAAAAGGGGATGTGGGAGAGAAACCCCCCTCTGGAGGAACACAGGGATTTGAGGCTCTGCAGACCATTTACATACACTAAAACCTACAGAACACTCCATCTGTCCAGAGACTAAAGACAGCCTCTTGACTGTCCCTTTAAAGTTCACCTATTGTGCAAAATCCACTTCTTCATGTCTCTTCTACATCAACATGTGTCCCCTCTTCTTCATGTCTCTTCTACATCAACATGTGTCCCCTCTTCCTCGTGTCTCTTCTACATCAGACTGCCAAGGCACACG
>NW_011369947.1:26971632-26980396 GCF_000735185.1 Notothenia coriiceps | reverse complement strand
CCTTACTTCACGTCCAAGACGAGTTAATTTTTTTTTTTTCACTTTGTGAAAAACTGCGGGAATTAAATGCGGCCTTTTAAAAATCCTGCGCCATTTGCGATTATGCGGGTAAATTCTGCGCTCGCAGAATCGCGTTTTTCTGGAGGGTCTAGTTTTAATGTTCAAATGACATTACATTACATCGAGATAATCTTTTAACGAGATACACGATGGGGACAAACGGTAAAGGTACAAACTCTCACTTTCCATAAATCAAATTTTTCCTTTTCACTCTGTTGCACCTAAAATAGTTACACAATTTATAAAAAAAACACATCTGTAACAGTTCTGAGATTAAGCCTTTAAAGAAAAGTTTGCATATTGTTTTGTGTATCTTTGTGTGGCTGCAGATTTGAATTTCTCCGTCCTCTTACCCCCAGCTGCTGAAAGGACTTCTGACGAGCTGCGTGCGGACATCGCGATGCATCTGAACAGCGAGCTGCT
The DNA here is from genome assembly GCF_000735185.1 of Notothenia coriiceps. Classification (NCBI taxonomy): domain Eukaryota; kingdom Metazoa; phylum Chordata; class Actinopteri; order Perciformes; family Nototheniidae; genus Notothenia; species Notothenia coriiceps. Next base: position 26,979,913 of record NW_011369947.1, on the reverse strand, counting down.
GCAGCCTGCCGCTCTTCTTCGAGTCCGGCCAGCAGGGGGTGGTCTGCGCTCGCTCTCCTCATCTCAAGACCTCTTCTGCGCCCCGGAGAGTTCCTGATCGCCAGGGAGAACGCTCTGCGGCCCTCACTTCGTTCTGCTCGGATCCATGGAGGTGCTGAAGGACAACACGGGTGCTCGCCATACTGGGTAAGGATCCATTGATTTCTCTGTGAACATTTTTGGAGCCCCTTGACTGTCCCTTTAAAGGTCACCTGTTATGCAAAATCCACTCCTTCATGTCTCTTCTACATCAACATGTGTCCCCTTTTTTTCATGTCTCTTCTACATCTACATCAACATGTGTCCCCTCTTCTCCATGTCTCTTCTACATCAACATGTGTCCCCTCTTCTCCATGTCTCTTCTACATCAACATGTGTCCCCTCTTCTTCATGTCTCTTCTACATCAACATGTGTCCCCTCTTCTTCATGTCTCTTCTACATCAACATGTGTCCCCTCTTCTTCATGTCTCTTCTACATCAACATGTGTCCCCTCTTCTTCATGTCTCTTCTACATCAACATGTGTCCCCTCTTCTTCATGTCTCTTCTACATCAACATGTGTCCCCTCTTCTTCATGTCTCTTCTACATCAACATGTGTCCCCTCTGTGGAAAGAGACTCTGAAAGTTTCAGGAACAAAGATTCTCTCTCTTTTTGATCCATTTCTATAAAAACCTGTCTGAAAATGAGCTGATCAGATTTTGGCTACTTTATGATGTCATAACGAGGTTTTGTCTTGTGTAACCATTAGCCAATCAGCAACCAAGGTAACCCCCCCCCCACCTTATCACCTGAATCTCCTCCTAGAGCACCATTCAGTTCTTTGTAACCAAATCTCTCTCAGAGGGGCGTGGGGAGGGGCTCCTTATTTTCTTCTAAAGTAACAGACAGAGAATCAGCACTTTGGAAACAGGGCTGAAACAGAGGGGATTATGGGTAATGCTGCAATGATCTGTTTGGTGTTTCAGCCAATCAGAGACATGCTCTGGATATATCTGAGACCTGTGATATATTGATGAAAAACAGTATGATAGGGGACCTTTAAGATAAATGAATAAATACAGGAAAGGAAAAACCCCCAAAACATAATAGGATGTTCTTTAATCCCACATTTCCTCTGTGTGTCTCTCAGGTCTCCAGTTGTTAGCCACGGCCAGTCGGGACCGTCTGATCCACATCCTGGACGCGGGCCGGGAGTACAGCTTGGTGCAGACGCTGGACGAACACTCGTCCTCCATCACGGCCGTACGATTCGCCGGTCAGTCACGTGACCTCTGACCCCGCATCACAAAACAAAACATTTGTTCAAATGAGCCTTTTATGAAGCAACCTCCTGCTCTCTGTCTGCTGGCCTTTCTCAATGCTTTGCTATGCATTCTAACCTGCCATCTGATTGTGTGTCGAATTTACACTATCCCCCTTTTATTGCACAATTTCATCGTTTAATCTAAATGTATTTTTTACATGTCTACTATTTGTTATTTTTAATTTGTTTTGATGTCTTTGACTGGTACCTGTGTTATCCGTGTGATATCAATGTTCTGTGAAATGTCTATGTGAAGCACCTTATTGTATGAAAGGTGCTATACAAACAAAGATTATTATTATCACGTTAAAGCATACCTGCCAACCTTGAGACCTCAGTAATCGGGAGCATTTCAAAATTCAAAATAGGGGGAGGGGGGGGGGTGCTGCTAGTGGATCGCCGGAGCTGTTAGATTAACATTAACATGCTTATTGTAGTTGTAAGTGCACTGCCTTGCGGCCTGTAGCACCGTCCTTGATGGAGCATATGTGTGGGCTGGAAAAAGGAGTGAGCAGAGAGTAGAGCAGTTGTCGATTTTTGTTCTGTTCTCTGTGAATATCTGCCTCACTCTCTCAGACTTTGAGTTGCGCGCGCTACTAAAGAGACGTGTTACCATGGAAACCAAACAATGGTGAAGCTGTATTAAGGTCCGAGTGGAAACAGTCCTGAGTAAATCTGATTTTGTCAGAAATACGGGAGAAATATGACCCCGGGAGGAAACCGGGAGAGGGCAATGAAATCGGGAGTCTCCCGCGAAAATCGGGAGGGTTGACAAGTATGCGTTAAAGATGTCGTTATATAAACTCTGCTGTTAATGTGTGTCTCCTCTGTGACATCACGCCTTCTTCCTGTCTTTCAGCCAATGAGGGCAAAGTGAGGATGATCAGCTGTGGAGCCGATAAGAGCGTCTACTTCCGCACCGCTCAGCAGGTGAGAGGAGGAAACACGACTTACACAACACACACACATATTGGATATATAGATAAATGAACATATTAAAGAAATTACACGACAAGAAGGAAAGGGAAAATGTATAAGAAGAGGTGAGAAGAAAGGACATTTCCAGCTACTCAATTAATTAATTTAGTTAATCTAGTTATTGTAATGGTATTTGGTAACTTAGTGTATGAACTCAAATACTCCACTTCTTTTTGTATCTGTACTTAAGTATTATCCAGTTCTCCTTTTTACTTCAAATCTACATCTCAGAGAGAAATCTTGTACAGTGGAACAGATTCTTTAAATTCCTTTGCAGATACAAATCCCTTTCTCAGCTCTCTCCGACCCCTCAAAGCTCTACGAGTCATTCAGCATGCTGGTACATGCAGAAAGATATATCGTTTTATTGGCCGATGGAAACAGTTGGGTTTGAAGTCGGAAGATGTGTTTAAATAAACATAACATGAACAACATGAATATGAACAAATGCACATCGTTATTATCTAATAATCAAGTCTTGCAGTTAATTACCGAGAGTACCAAGAGAAGTTCCTCTGGTGGTCCAATTGTCTTTACATGTGGATGTTCACTTTACTTGTGTGTTTCCGACTAACATTAATAACTCCATTTCTATTTGATTTGTTTTCTGTCCTATATTCATGTTGCACTGTTGGAGGAGCCTGTGACTGAAGTTTCTCTTTGCCATATCTCCACTGTAGCTGCTGAGCACATGACAATGAAGCCTTGAATTGAATTGAGTCTTTTCTTCTTCTGTGGTGTCGCAGCTGGAGGAGGGTCTGCAGTTCACTCGCACTCATCACGTGGTGAGGAAGACGACGCTGTACGACATGGACGTGGAGCCCACCAGGAAGTACGCAGCGGTGGGCTGTCAGGACCGCAGCATCAGGTAACACACACACACACACACACACACACACACACACACACACACACACACACACACACACACACACACACACACACACACACACACACACACACACACACACACATCTCACTCACTCGCTCACTAACTCACACACACTCACACACGCACACACACACACATACGCACACACACACACGCACACACGCACACACTCTCACTCACTCACTCACTCACTCACTAGCTCACACACACTCTCTCACACACACACACACACACACTCACGCACGCACGCACGCACGCACACGCACACTCACTCTCAGAATGGTGTGTGTGTGTGTGTGTGTGTGTGTGTGTGTGCGTGTGTGTGTGTAGTCTGCAGGCAGGATTATTACCCAGCAGGCACCAGGAGGAAGATTAGGATTAACTCCCAGGATCCCGTCTCGTTATTTAATTTCCTCTCTTTCTCTTCCTTCCTTTACCTCTCTATGTTTCTTGTTTCCTACATCTTTCCTCTGCTTTATTTACATTTATTTTATCTCCTCTAACCCACTTTTCTGGTTTCCTTTTCACTTCCTCTCCTTCCTTTGTTGATTAGAAACTACATCCTGCTGCTTCTTCTCTGTTACCTCGTCACGTTGCTCTAAATTAAAAAATATGATGTGCTGTGGGAACTCCTTTGCCACGGAAGTCAACAGCAAATAGTTTCTGCATCTTTGTAATAACTTCCATGTTTATTGACGGTTTTCCAGGTTTGATTTTAATATTTTAATGTCGGCAGCAGAACTTCAAATGTCCAGAGCAGCACCTGAACGCACCACGAACACAGAGACAGACAGCAGCCGTCATTAAATCACGTGTTCATTCATCATTCATGCATTCTGGTTTATTGTCTACATGTTTCATATTAAATATAAATGGTGTCTAGTCTGGCTTTCCTTCTGTGTGTTTACCCGTTTGATTAGACTGCCACCTGCTGGTCAGAGGGGGACATAAGACAAGAGAAACCCCATTTGGGCAATTGTGTTGTTGCACAAGGACAGAACCATTTACAGATAAATAATACAAATACAATAATTAGAGATAATAAATAAGTTAATAAAGGAAAATAATTAAATAACATGTAAGCTCTACAATTAAATGAACCCCCAACAAATGCACAATAAACCAAGTTTGAAAGGAAATTGAAATGTGTACACCTTCAAATCTTTGGGATAGACATCACCATAATATAATATAGAAACACACACACTGCTAAATGAAGACAACACAGAATTATTGGGAGAGAACTAATTGGACTTGTACTATAACTTTATTATTTTCTGTTCCTCCTCCTCTTCCTCCTCCTCCTCTTCCTCCTGCAGGATCTTCAACATCGGTAACGGTAAACAGAAGAAGATGTATAAAGGCTCTCAGGGCGAGGACGGGACTCTCATTAAGGTAAGGTCACTACATTTAGCTAAAATGTTTTATAGATTATTAATAACAATTTAGCTTCAGGTGTAAACTCACTCCTCCTCTTCATCCTCTTCCTCTTCATCCTCTTCCTCTTCAGGTGCAGATCGACCCCTCCGGTCTCTACATCGCCACTTCCTGTTCGGATAAGAACATCAGCATATTTGATTTCTACTCCGGAGAGTGTGTGGCCACCATGTTCGGACACTCCGGTCAGTAATGTGTGTGTGTGTGTGTGTGTGTGTGTGTGTGTGTGTGTGTGTGTGTGTGTGTGTGTGTGTGTTTGAATAAATATGTTCTTGTAAGTGTGGCTTTATGAGTGGTTTAGTAAAGTTTTTCACACACATGTTCTTGTTCTGTCCCTCAGAGGTTGTGACAGGTCTGAAGTTCACCAGTGACTGCAGACACCTGATCACAGTGTCTGGAGACAGGTACGCCTCAATACACACACATGTTCACGACACAGTAAACTGAGAGTGTGTGTTAACTTCCGACAGAAGGATCCTCATGAAAACTGTCTTTATTTTCAATTGTACAAACTCAGCACTTCACAACATATCATACATTCAAACATCACAACATGTGTGTGTGTGTGTGTGTGTGTGTGTGTGTGTGTGTGTGTGTGTGTGTGTGTGTGTGTGTGTGTGTGTGTGTGTGTGTGTGTGTGTGTGTGCAGCTGTATCTTCGTGTGGCGTCTCTGTCCAGAGTTGACCATCAGGATGAGGCAGCGACTCGCCGACCTCCGACCTCCCAGCAGTGTTCAGATCTCCCAGAATGCACCTCAGCAGAAAGTGGCGAACCTCGGGTAAATGTTTGGCTTGTTTCACAGCTGCTGGTCATTTCAAAAAACACTAACCTCCATCGAAGAATACGAAAACTAGTCATAGCACAGCATTCAAATATAAAAGTCAGAGTATAGTATGTCGAAAAAGTGTTTTTATTCTTAATTAAACATAATTGCCATCAAAACTCTTTAAGTTAGGAGGAGGAAGGACATATATATTATTTATTTTTAAATGTATGATATGTTTGTGTTTGCAGCAGGGAGGCGCCGTCTCCTCGAGTCGTCACCATGTCGTCTGACAGCGATAAGGAGGAGGAAGAGGAGGATGAGGAAGAGCGTGGCGTTCCTTATAAAGTCACAGCAGGGTGCCTGGAGGAAGAGGAGGAGACAGGTGTGTGTACATGCTAACACAAGATAACATCTCCAAAACATAATATGGATTATAAACCTTAAATACAATTAAATGTGTTAACAACCAAAAGTGTATTAATTAAAAAATATCTAAAGAATTAAAATAAATGTATCTGGTGGGTGTAAGGAAGAGAACCAACACAACTGATGGAACATTAAGAGTTTTAAAGATTGTAGGAGATGAACAGGTGTAATGGTGTCGTGTGGTTTCCCTGCAGAAATGTCCGATGAGCAGTTTGAGTCCCAGCGCGGCAGAGACAGCAAGGTCAGTGCAACATTAGATATTTACAGTCTTTAATATTTCTTATTCTCAAAGTGCAATAAAAACGGAAGACTGAGGTGTAAACATTAGTGTTGGAATCAGTTAGCACGCTGCTAACGAGTGTGTACTGATGTATTTTACAACAAAACCTTTTTGAAGTGAAAACAACTTCTGTGCATAAACGACACATTTGATCTCTCTCTAATTAATGCATTTTTGGGAAAGGATTCATAAAACATGTTGGCATTTTAAAGACTTCACCTCTTCTTCATGTCTCTTCTACATCAACATGTGTCCCCTCTTCTCCATGTCTCTTCTACATCAACATGTGTCCCCTCTTCTTCATGTCTCTTCTACATCAACATGTGTCCCCTCTGTGGAAAGAGTATCTGAAAGTTTCAGGAACAAAGATTCTCTCTCTTTTTGATCCATTTCTATAAAAACCTGTCTGAAAATGAGCTGATCAGATTTTGGCCACTTTATGATGTCATAACGATGTGTTGTCTTGTGTAACCATTAGCCAATCAGCAACCAAGGTAACCCCCCTCCACACACCTTATCACCTGAATCTCCTCCTAGAGCACCATTGTGTTCTTTGTAACCAAATCTCTCTCAGAGGGGCGTGGGGAGGGGCTCCTTATTTAACACCTTAAGGACCTTTAACATTGTAATCCTGCTAGTAATCCACAATTTTTAGAAATGTGATATTTTTTGATGTAACTGTAAGGGAATAAAGTTACCTACTGATTACGTAATCCTGTCACATGTATCCTGTTAAACCCAAGCCAGCTAGTTGTTTGGGATAATCATGGGGAAACATAAGTGAAAACAAATGAGACCCTAATGCCCAAACAGAGAGAGAGAGAAGCTGCCAGTGGACGCTCACGGTGCTGCACTGTCACTATGGATACACCTGCATGTCTCCTTTTAAAATGACTTCTCTTATCTGATTATAAACATTTGATTTGTTATCTCTGATCTCGGTCATATGACGCAGACTGAGAGTGTTATGATTGGCTGTAGTAGAAAGAGTTAAGACAGCGAGTAAGTGTCTGAGCCAATGAGAGCAGTGAGCTGAGTAGAGACCCCTGTGCTAACAGTAATGGGTTTAGTGGGCGTAATCCACCTGCCGGAGGATGTCTGGAGAGGAGAACACACACACACACACCAGGGCTGAACGATATATCGTGTCATGGTGATAACCGCGATATGCGCATGCACGATATTCACATCGCAGGGACGTGCGATTTTATTAATTTTGTTTAATAATGTTGTTGTTTTTTTTTTCTTTTCTTTTTTTTTAGGCCGTGCGATATTAAGTAGGTACATTAACTCAAACACGTCATGTTACAATTATTTTGCTGCTTGCTACAAAAGGAAAACTTGTGCGGCTCTCATGTCAGGGGTACTTGAGTGAGAGACATGCAGGCTCTGCATGCACAGCAAACCACCAATCACAATCATTCTTGATCAGATCACAGCAGGCCCCGCCCCGCTAGTTTGCAGACCATCAAAACACCGTTAAACAATGAGCGAGGCAGAGGAGGACAATACCGGAGAGAATGAAGATTTACTTCCAAAAAGAAAAGCAACATCTGCCATCTGGAACTATTTTGGATACAAAAAGGTTCTTCTCTTCTTCACAGATGAACCCCCTTATTTGAGGGTAAGCAACATGCATTATCATGACATGTTAGATCATGACTTAAGGTATGATGAGTCAACCAGTTAACATCCAGACGCCCGTGACTAAAATCCTTCATCCGGTTAAATATAGTTAAAAAAAACGCAATATATATCACAGGGGAAAAAATATCGCAATATGTCAATTTTTTTCAATATCGTGCGGCCCTAGTCTACTCTCCTCTTTCTGTATCTTTACATTTAAATCAAGTGCTTTCTTTCCTTCCTCGAGTCCAACACGTCCTGATGCTGATGCCCTTGATGTGTGCTACTTCTGTAGTATCACCCTTATCAGCGATGACATATGAAAAGGAAAATCCTTCAATCCAGGTCAAATGAACTCTAATCTGCTCTGCTGGCATGATACAGCTTCATTATAGAGCGCGGCATCACAGAGAGTCTTAATCTGGCCCGAACAAAATTAGAGATCTGTTTGATTTCTGTGTGAACGAGACTCTGCAGGGGTGTGTGTGTGTGTGTGTGTGTGTGTGTGTGTGTGTGTGTGTGTGTGTGTTA
>NW_011369947.1:26969220-26971599 GCF_000735185.1 Notothenia coriiceps | reverse complement strand
CATGTCTCTTCTACATCAACATGTGTCCCCTCTTCTCCATGTCTCTTCTACATCAACATGTGTCCCCTCTTCTTCATGTCTCTTCTACATCAACATGTGTCCCCTCTTCTCGAAAGAGACTCTGAAAGTTTCAGGAACAAAGATTCTTTCTCTTTTTGACCCATTTCTATAAAAACCTGTCTGAAAATGAGCTGATCAGATTTTGGCCACTTTATGATGTCATCACGATGTTTTGTCTTGTGTAACCATTAGCCAATCAGCAACCAAGGTAACCCCCCCCCCACCTTAACACCTGAATCTCCTCCTAGAGCACCATTGAGTTCTTTGTAACCAAATCTCTCTCAGAGGGGCGTGGGGAGGGGCTCCTTATTTTCATCTAAAGTAACAGACAGAGAATCAGCACTTTGGAAACAGGGCTGAAACAGAGAGGATTATGGGTAATGCTGCAATGATCTGTTTGGTGTTTCAGCCAATCAGAGACAGGCTCTGTATATATCTGAGACCTGTGATATATTGATGAAAAACAGTGTAACAGGGGACCTTTAAGGTCACAGCATTGTTTCAGTAGAAATGTCCCTCAGTGTTCTCTGTATTTGGGGTTCTTCAGGAGGATTGTGGGAGTCGCCTCCCTCGCCGGCGCTGGTCCCGCAGGACGATGGGAGACGGGGTCCTGATGGTGAAGTCCATGCTGGACCTGAGGCTGCTGGACTCGTTCTGCCCCGAGAAACAGGAGCAGGAGGAGGTGAGGAGGGCACTCACACAAACATGCTATCACAAATGAAACCCGATTAAAGGAATACTCACCCTGTGTTACACCACGAAAACGTTGTTGTTTTTCACATGCCTCTACTTAAAGCCTATAAAGTAAAACAAGCTGCTTATCCGTATACATAACTTTAGTTTTAGGGCAAAGTATTCCTTTATGTAAACACCACATTTTGGGATGAAATAAGAGCTAACCTGACCGTTTGTCTGTGTAACCCAGGGGAAGACGCGCCCTCTGGATGTTAGCCCCTCCCCCTGCACTAAGAGGTTGAGCCCAGGTGTGGAGGCGGGGCTTCACAGGACCAATCAGGAGCTGGGGAGCACCGTCAGTCTGCAGGTCCCGTCTGCATGGGTGAGAACAGGCAATATCTAACTTTAAGATTTACTTAGAAGCTTTTACTGGGACTAGTCACATAACAACAGGAAGAAGGGCCTTATTGTGACATCTTGTTTCATCAGTTACTTCATCACTTCTTCTTTTTTGCATTATTATTTAAATGTGTATTCTATTTTATCTTTATGTTTACATTGTGTGAATCCTGTTTTTCACTCTGACCCTGTTGCTGCTATAAACGCCTGAATTTACCCAAGGGGATGAATGAAGTTCCATCTTATCTTAAAACATTTGATCACAAGTATCTCCGCTGCATGCTCAGATTAATGACCTCCTGTGTGATTCTGTCTGTGAAGGCTGAGGGCAGCCAGGCAAGGACCAATCAGAGGCCAGACTTTATCCAGCTGTCCAATCAGAGCCCAGACATGGAGGCTGTGGTTCTGTATCCCGACCAATGGGAGGACAGAGTGAGCCTGGCAGGAAGGTAGGAATGTTTCCTGATTTCATCCTCAGCACACTCTTACAAATCACATACTTTGTACTTTTAGTATCGACTGCAGCTGCCCTTATAAAGTAGATACTGTTGCATGCTGGGAACTCATTGCTCATAGTAACCCTGTCAGAAAGATTGTTAGTCTGAAAAAAGCCAAACATGCATGCTGACTTGCTTGCACGTGCAAAAAGGTGACAGGATACAGTTGGACATCCTGGTATTTTTTAGCATACTGCATTTTAAATTGTGTGTATTGGGAAAAAATATATATAATTTTCGGATATGTTAAAAGTTTTGTAGAATGAGTATCGGAACGTACACATTAAAGGTCACCTATTATGCAAAATCCTCTTCTTCATGTCTCCTCTACATCAACATGTGTCCCCTCTTCTTCATGTCTCTTCTACATCAACATGTGTCCCCTCTTCTTCATGTCTCTTCTACATCAACATGTGTCCCCTCTTCTTCATCAACATGTGTCCCCTCTTGTAAGGTGTCTCCTCCACACACCTTATCACCTGAATCTCCTCCTAGAGCACCATTGAGTTCTCTGTAACCAAATGTCTCTCAGAGGGGCGTGGGGAGGGGCTCCTTATTTTCATCTAAAGTAACAGACAGAGAATCAGCACTTTGGAAACNTTCTACATCAACATGTGTCCCCTCTTCTTCATGTCTCTTCTACATCAACATGTGTCCCCTCTTCTTCATGTCTCTTCTACATCAACATGTGTCCCCTCTTCTTCATGTCTCTTCTACATCAACATGTGTCCCCTCTTCTCATGTCTCC
>NW_011369947.1:26880066-26969023 GCF_000735185.1 Notothenia coriiceps | reverse complement strand
GGTAGCCTCGTTGAGTCCCAATTCATAGAACGGTTCACTCATGTAGCTGTACAACTTGACGTACCCGACCCTAGCTTGGGTGTTGGAAGACCATTTCTCTGGCGTGAGGGGAGTGGTCGGGTGTCAAGCGGACATGCGGCAAAGGGGCATTTTTTCTTGTGTCGGTCGCTCCGAAAGGGGGGTCACTGTCAAGCGTGGGTGGCGGGGGAGAGAGATAAACCTGACGCAGTCTCAGGGGGGCCAGACTGTCCTGACAGTGCAAACCTGGAACTAAAAAACCAACAGAACTCCCTGAAGAATCTGACACGCTGAACATTAACAGAGTTTCCTGAAATGCAGAACTTGACGTCTAACAGAACGTTCCTGCAGATTGTCATTCTGAGTCTGAACATACATCATCTAACCAAAACCGCTGACATTCTGAACCCAACTGTCCAACAACTACCTTACACTGGAACACAAACTTCCGAAAGGAAACTGAGCGTACACCACTTAGAAACTAGCAACATCAGGGACCTGTCTCGACTTGAAATTGTTCCTGTCCCTTCGGTTCTAACACTACCGCAAAAGACCACAGGAATTTTGTCTGCCTATTTTCCTATAAACCACCTAAGTTTGTGCAGATTGACACAAAAGGCAATCCCTCAAGGGTCGTTCCCGCAAGAGTGTCGAGGTCACTCTCGAGTCGTAAAGGAGGTCCAAGGAGCAGGTCTTAGGTCGACCTTCCATTTTCGACTTTCTGCCAACTTAGTTTTGTCTGTTAGACCAACGAAGCCAGACCAAACCACAAAAGAACTACTTTTCAGAAAACAGACGGGAGAGTCAGCTGACCACGAAGGAGAGAGGTTAGCTCCTCCTCATAGCTCCGCTTTCGGGGCAGGAGACATAGCTCAGGCTGGAAATTACCGCCTTCTTGGCCTGGCGTCCTGTCCTTCAATAGTAACCTTGGTCCTGTCTTGGTCCTTGGTGTCTAGTCCTGGTGTTGAGAACCGTTGATTCCTGGGTCTTTGCTCTTAGGAGTTAGTCACTTGTTTGGCAAAAGTTGATTCCTGGTCTTTAGTCTTGCTGTTAGTTGCTGGTTTGCGTCCTGGCTGTAGGTCGCCCACTCTAGTCGAGGTCTTGGCCCAGCTCCGTCCTCTAGAGAAGCTTGGCTGATCTGGGCGAGTGGACGATGCTTCTTCTTCAGGGCCTCTGGAGCCCCCTCACGGCCCTCCTTTGGCAAGCCGGGCTGTCGGTCTCGGAATGGAGATGTGGTAGCTTGAGATATAGACCTATCCTTCCGAGATCAGCAGGTCTCAGACGAGTGGCTTGTGTCCATGAGATGTTTCTTGAAGTTTTAGAACGGTCTGATATAAAGCAGATGTGTAGATCAGTCTTATATCAGAGATTGGGACTATATTTGTGTTTTGTAAGTTTCATTTGTTGTGCACGTCACTCTTACAGTCTCAGAAACGTCGGCGTTGAAAACACAAGTTCTCCCTGACGCACACCAGTACCTCAGACCATGAAACTATCTCTCTCGCCAACTACTCTCTAAGTAAGGGGGAACCTTTCTTGACAGAATGTCGCTGTCCTTTTATAGAATTAATAAAGTATTTTTTTTTTTTATTTTTTTTTTTTTTTTTTTTAATGTTTATTGATTTTTTATTTACAACACCGAAATCGGTCGGCCAAAGGCCGGAATTTCCAGGGGATAATATGACAAAAAAAGTAGTATATAGTGTCCAAGGTTCTAGTACTATGTCCTCGGACAGAGACTAACCGACTTTGTGGTTTGCCGTAGTAACGTCGATAATGGACGGTATTAGGAGCACAAAGTGGACAAAGGTTTCACCGACTAAGAGACCAGACAATGGAATCACCTTTTATTCCTCGGGGAGGGGTGCAGGGGAGACTCTCTGTAAACCAATGTTCTTGAGTTATCCGCCGCAAGTTTGGCGTCATGAAAAGGCGTGAAATCAAGGCTATATACCCTGTCGCTCCCCCCCGACAAAGGCTTTACAGCGCCAAGCACCATACTTAGTATTTCACCGTTTATGACTAGTCGAGAAACAGTCTGTTCCAAAAATAATCTTTTACCTAGTTTTTCCTTTTACCGACATATAGGACTTGAAAGTCTCAGAGACAAGGTGTACTCCCTGTTGGTACAACTACATCTTCTCTGTACTTCTTCTCCCCTGTTGTACAAACTACATCTTCTCTGTACTTTTCTCCCCCCTGTGACAACTACATACTTCTCTGTACTTCTTACTCCCCCGTGTTACAACTCACATCTTCTCTGTACTTCTTTCCCCTGTGTTACAACTACATCTTCTCTGTCATAACTTCTCCCCTGTGTACAACTACATACTTCATGTGTACTTCTTCTCCCCTTGTTACAACTACATCTTCTTTGTACCTCTTTCTCCTAAAACGTATTGTCCACCTGGACAACATTCCTATACTTATGTGTGAGTTAGGAGTGAGAGGAGAGAAGGGTCCACTGAGGGGGGAGGGGACGTGCTCTTTGAGGGGAACTTCGGGAGGGGGAGGTCGCAGGGGGTGGCCAGCCGAAGAGGTGGGTCTGCAGGAGCGTAGAAATGGGAGGTGGGAGGTCTCTGGGTTGGGGTGAAGGGGACTTTAGTGCGTCCATTAGGGGAGTAAGGTCCCTTGTGCGGGGTGGCCGTGGAGAACGAGGGAGGAAGTGAGAAGAGTGAAGAGGAAAGGAAGCACGGAGCGGTGGAGGCTCCTTTGTAGAAGTAGGGGCGGGGGAGGAGGAGAAGGAGGAGGACGACGCAGACCTGCAAGCAGAATGTATCAGGCTGGTGGTCGAAGGTACCCTTTACCAGAGCTAGCGTAAAAGAGTAGCCCTACCGAGTTGCAGTGGTCTTTTCCGCTACTTCTGGGGAGCATGAAGGAGAAGGGAAGAAGAAGTTTAGTTTCTGTGAAGGAGGAGGAGAAGGAGGAGGAGAAGAACAACGGCACCAAGGAGTTTGCGTCGAACCGGTGCGGAGGAGTGTGGCGGCAGCAAGGGCAGCAGGGAGGAGCAGAGACCCATTGTTTACTTTTATTTAGTTGATAATAACATATCTGGTTATAGTGTTTCGTAGAAGCAGAGTCACCCTAAGTCTATTTTTGTTTGTTGTTGTTGGTTGTTGTTGTTGTAACATATACACTCAATGTCTTTTTACTCTTCTTTTTACACACCACCTTATGTTTATCTTTGTTTTTTTATTCTAAGTTGTTTCTGTTATTATGTATTTTTAATTTTTATAATGGGATTTTTTTTAATTATGGTTATTTTGACTTCCGAAACAATTTTTGCATGAGACCGTTAAGGTCAGTAAGAGTACACCAGCACGGGTTTACCGACGGAGTTAATTAGCATAAAATTTCAGCGTTAATTGGTAAAACCGAACGTTGCTAATCGTCCTTCGTGTAATTACTTTATTTGCTATAAATAAAAAATAAAAAATATATAAAAAACATAACCAAAAAGTCGACTTTATTATTAATTTCAAGTTTCCATAGTTGACAATCTTTGTTATTACATTTTGTTAAAAAAAAGTTATTTACCACAAAGTTCATTTAAGCAAAAATAGCAAATTAGCACTTATAGTTTAATAATTGGGTTTTATTCCAGCTCTAGTACTAAAAACGTATTAGCTCGTCGTGGGAATAGGCACGGGCAGTTACATATATAAAAACCCTCATTACGTTTGCTCTAGTCTTTTCACCAAACTGTATCTAATGGAAAATTGAATACATTGACACAGGCAGGCCCTAGTTCTAAATTTAGTGCTTTGCATCTGTATCTGTATAATAACCATAACGAGACTTACGTGTGCTGAGTGTTTAGGAGGTCTTACCAACCTACTTCTAGGCGGAATTAAAAACAATACCAAAAGTTTTTGACTAGACAGTAACCTTGCGACAGGTGTGTCGCCGCTCCTTGAGACCTACTCGAAACAATCTCTGATCACAGGTTAAACGTGGCCTGTGTCTTCCTTCTTACCAGTTCCCAAGATTGCACCCGAATTTTATATTGTTACTTATTTGAGTGTGTACTCATGATCCAACCGGATGACACGACAAACACAGCAACAAACTACAATAACAAACACCCAAGACAATCAACCAGACAACAGGGAGTTACAAAAAACACAACATACCTAATCCCCTAACCTTGCTAATTACTTTATAAGTTTTAATTAAGTCCGTCCATAAGCTTGATACTCAATACTTATAAATATAAAAAAAAAAAAACCCTCCCTACGGATTCAACTAATGTATAATTAGTTTACCTATTAAGTACATAGCTTTACGGTAATCGATCAACAATCCAGATGTTCCACACACAAGAGGCGAGTGGCCAGGGCAGGTCGCCCGGTTCGACGACTAGAGAGAGCAGAGAGTGTGAATGTTAGGTCCTAGAGTAAGGTACACTGCTCTGTATGAATGGGTGTGAATGGGTGAATGACATGTAGTATGTAAAGTGCTTTGAGGGGTCTTAAAGACTGGATAAAGCGCTATATAAGTACAGTCCATTTACCATTTACCTCTGTCGGTGCAACTTCAATGACGCCTTTTAAAAACATTAAAAATTAAGGGCGGTGACGGCCGTCAGCGAATCGAGCTGTTCTGTGATTCTCCAGATTCTACAGATGGCCAGTCCGCGGAGGGTGAGCACCCCTGTTCTAAACAATCGCGTCAATATTCAATCAAGTCCAAGTCTAAAATCTTCAAGACAACCACAAGTCCAGGTCTGAAGTCCTTCGAGACCATTACAAGTTCAAGTCTAACAGGGTTGACAGGGTTAATGTTTTGTGTTGTTCGTGGAGTTGTGTCCTGATTTACCTAAGCCTGAGAGGTCGGCCAGTGTCCCAAAGTTTTCCTTCAGGAAAGTTTCCTGGTCTGGAGTCTGAGGGACGACCTGAGAGGCCTTGACCTGTTCTTCTCCTCTTCTTCTTCCTCCCTCCTCTTCATCCTCATCCATCTCCATCTCAGAGGAGTTTCCATCCATACTGAGGGGCTCCGTGGGCTCGGAATCTGAGAGAGGACACGAAGGAAAATACAGAATGAGAACGATTACATCAGGTAAGTGACAGAAAAAGGAAATGTCCGTATCGTATCTTTGTACGTATGTCTGTGTTTCTGAATCTGTCTGTCTATGGCCAGGTTTCCATCCAAATGGATTGAGCATTTAATGGTATTTAAAGAAAAGTAATGCTTGTTGCCATCGACTACCATTATAATAATAAAGCTTTATTTATACAGCATTTTCAATACAACACATTCAGCTCAAAGTGCTTTACAAAATGACACATCACAAGTTCAAAACAAACCACAAGAAGTTCCCCTCAGATTGTTTGTTAAGAACTTTAAAAGGTACATGCAGCTAAATATTACATTTGATCAGGTTAACAGACACAAGGAGGTCAAATGTATGATAATACAAATTAAATAAATTATTATGCGGTTATTAGGAGTTGATAAACACATTCACCAGCAGATCCTGACCTAAGATGCACTTATTAAAAGAGCAGCAGTCAAAGCTTAAAACAATGTAGAGCACTGATCATATTTTTTTTCGCTAAACCTGTTTTCAGTGCACTGTTAGCAATACATCAACGTTCCTACCTCAGCCAAGAGGAAACCATTGTTAGCCATATTTAAAGATTTGTTTCTGTGTCTCTCTGTCTCACCGTCTCCTGCCGGTCTCACAGGACTGGACAGTCTGGAGCTGAATCCCAACGAGCAGCCGCTGTCTGGACTGGGTTTGTCCAGACGTTCACCTGCAGGACACGCCTCCTTCACCTGGAACTCACTGACAGGAAGAGGCGGGGCTTACTTTAAAGGTCCCCTATTAAACTGTTTTTCATCAATTTATTACAGGTCTCAGATATATACAGAGCCTGTCCGTGTGATAAGGGCCGCGCCAATACGCCCGATTACCGACGGGAGCGGAAAACACAGAANTAATATTTTTGACGTCAGAAAAGGGTTGCTCCGCCTATATCGGCAACTCTCCACCTATCAGGGGAATGGGGGGTTGGGCCACGGCCACTGCCGCTTGAAAGCGCTTTCAAGCGGCAGTGGCCGTGGCCCAACCCCCCATTCCCCTGATAGGTGGAGAGTTGCCGATATAGGCGGAGCAACCCTTTTCTGACGTCAAAAATATTAACGTCTGTATCAGCTCCTTTGCAGCCCCGTTTTTAGAGATTTGGGTATGGAGGAAAAGAGAGAGGGTTGTGTTTTCTGACACTTGGTGTGTTCCCTGACACACCGGGGACACATATATTCATGTATAAAAGACGTACAAAAGTGCATTTTGCATGATAGGTCCCCTTTAATGTTAAACTAAATTTGCAACAGATCTAAAACGTGGCGTTGTTTTGAAGCGGACAACTGGGTCTGCTTGTCTCTTTGTTTATCATTGGCGCCGCCCGAAATGTATGTGTGTGTTTTCAAGCCGGAAAATATATTAATGTGTGTTTTTAATTCAGAGTGTTTAAAAGTGTTAAGGTCAGAGGCCAGTATAGACAGTTAGAGACTGCTGAGTGTGTTATAAAGATTTAGGGATAAGCTAAAAAAAGTCCTATTTTATTAGGCCTGACAAATAGTAGTCAGTGGTTAGCTCTGGTGTGTTTTACCCCACATTGCGTTTTGGGTTACGGGGTGATTACGCTAGAAATTAAGTTAAAATTGATGACGGTCACTTGATAGTCTTTTGTCTTGTACCTTACTACACTGAACACAAATATAAATGTAACACTTTCATTAACTTCGCACAGCCTCAGGGTCTAGGGGGGTCCGAAAACCAGTCAGTATCAGCAAAACTGCACGTTTCAGAGTGGCCTTTTATTGTGGCCAGCCTAAGGCACACCTGTGCAATAATCATGCTGTCTAATCAGCATCTTGATATGCCACACCTGTGAGGTGGGATGGATTATCTCGGCAAAGGAGAAGTGCTCATTATCACAGATTTTTTTTTGATTTGTCAACAATATTTGAGAGAAATGGTTATTTTGTGTATATAGAAAGTGTTTTGGATCTTTGAGTTCATCATGAAAAATGGGAGCAAAAACAAAAGTGTTACATTTATATTTTTGTTCAGTGTAGTTCCATAATAGCGTGTTAACAACACCGGACAACCATATTGAATGTAGTGTTAAACTTAAATACTACGTTTTTGAGTAGAGGCTTATAACATCAGTCCCTGATTATTCTTTTCCAGAAGAAATTAATCAGAAATAAAGAGTAGAAGCTCTATAAAGTAGACCCTCCAGAAAAACGCGGGCAAAAATCCTTTATTATGCGGGCTAAATTCCTTGATTATGCGGGATAAAATCCTTGATTATGTGATCAAACATGCGGGGTTTTATGTGATTTTATGCGGTGAAATTGCGGGAAGTTGCGAAATATGCGGAAAGTTGTGAAATATGCTAAATATGCGGGGGAAAAGAATAACAATTTTTTAAAATATTGGGCTGTCTTATTTATTCTCTCTCACACACAAACTGCCACTAACGTTAAACCCCTTTACTATTGAATTAAACACATTCAATGTTTATTTATTGTAAAAGCAATTGGGCTTTTTTAATCTCNCTCTGCGGTCCAGCAGCGTTGGGATAGAGAAACGAACAGATCCGACATGTTAGGAGAGTCACCTACAGACGGAGTGGTGGAAGTTCCGAGTTTGGAACTGTTCTTGACTGACGGAAAAGGAAGGCCCTTTTGTCTAAAGGACAGAATTAATTGGGTGTCGTCAGCGTAGCAGTGGTATGAAAAACCATGCGGGCTAATGACTGATCCGAGCGAGTTTGTGTACAAGGAGAAGAGGAGGGGACCAAGAACAGAGCCCTGAGGGCCCCCTCTAGTTAATTGAAAAGGGTCGGACTCGGACCCTCTCCAAGTTACCCTGTAGATGCGGTCTTTGAGGTATGAGGTGAGGAGGGATAGTGCAGATCATGCAGCAAACTCCGGAGTCCACTCGGCCACATTAGTGTCGGTGTCTCCTGGGGAGTTTCATGAACATATCGGACACCTCTTATGGATTGCTGTGCATAGTATACTTGTGATGTGTAGTTCATACTTTATTCCAACTTTAAATATTTTAATACCTGAACACACTGCTGCTGTTAAATAATTTCCCAATTTGGGATTGATAAAGTGTCTGTCTATTTATTTATTTTATAGATTAAAAAAACACATCTATGTATTTTCAAGCTAAAGGTGATGCACAATATAAACTGTATACTTTAATTTTTTCAAAGACATGTTACATTTCAAATCCATATATTGCTATGTTTAGGACAAACAATTAAAGACTGCTTTAATTTAACAAATTCTACAATATAAAAGTGGCAGATTTGCTTTATTAAACAGAGTAGACCTAGGTTGCATACCAACACAATTAGGAACATGCTCACATCTACTATGTTGGTCTGAAGAGCTGAAGCATTCACACACAATGGATACAAACTGTGCTGTTTCATTCTATATCCTGTGAGAAAATGATATACATTTAGCATTAAAAATTCGACATACTATTCCTAGCCTGAGGAAGATATGAATAATTAACAGATTTGAATGGAATCTCTAACATTTTCATGTAGAATAAAGACAAAAGAGTTATTATGCAAATTACATTTATTGAAATTTGAACCAGAAGATGAAGTCTCAAAGAATGTTTTAAATAAAAGGACATAAAACAAAAAGGTGGATAATAATAACATCTATTAAATGTATATGTAAAGACATTTGGTCAAATGAAATTACACTAAGCAAGTGATAACAGTAACGCCAGCGTGGATGAAGCTGGTGCAGTCTTTCTTAATGCCCCCCCTCCGTGCTGTCCCCTCAGAGGAAGTGGGAAACGGGATAAGACCTCTGGACGCCACGCTATCTCAATGATCCACACTGTTAATATGAGAGGAAAATAAATGTTTTAGGTAATGAAAAATAAGAAGCTCAGGGGCAGTCATGGAAGATAGGTTTTTCTACAAAGTTA
Source organism: Notothenia coriiceps (assembly GCF_000735185.1). Lineage (NCBI taxonomy): Eukaryota > Metazoa > Chordata > Actinopteri > Perciformes > Nototheniidae > Notothenia > Notothenia coriiceps. The sequence continues at coordinate 26,960,031 of NW_011369947.1, read as the reverse complement.
ACTCTAATTTTCATATCAAATTATAAGTGTGTTAATAAAATAAGCTATCATGGCTTATACTTGCATATCTAAACAGAATCATGAAAGCCTGTTGGTTGAGTCAGGCACACGAGTCCGTTTGAGTGTGTGCGCCGGTGTCTGAACGCTCACTCACTGCTAGCTACTGTATGTAGCTAACTGTCCCTGCTGTTAGGCTACTTAGCTTGCATTGTTATGTTTTTTTTTCTCTTAAACTCTTAGTTTTGCTTGATTCTTAGAAAGTGCTGCTTTATCTTTATTAAACAAAACTAATCCTATATAACTACCAGCTGTTTTAATTTAAGAGTACCTGACCTCCCTTTATATTAATAGAACAATAATGTCATTGTTAGCTAATAAATGTTTCGATGCTGAACAACGGCAAAATGACAAAGTTTTCATTGGTCCCTCTTCTTTAGAGAAGACCAGGAAATGATGGATACACGGATCGTGTTCAAATCAAATGACTCTAAATAATAATGATCAGGCCACTAAACACAGATTAAAACTAAAGTAACAAACCTGTTTTGAAAATGTAAGAAGTAGAAAGTACAGGTATTTGTGTTCAAAATGTAAGAAGTAGAAAGTACAGGTATTTGTGTTAAAAATGTAAGAAGTCAAAGTAAAAAGTCGTCAGAAAAATAAGTAGTGGAGTAAAGTACTGATACCAGAAAAATGTACTTAAGTACAGTAACAAAGTATTTGTACTTCACTACTTCCCACCTCTTTGTTTATGCTTGAATATCAGCTGCTATCATTATCATAATACTGTAACTAGCAACAGTGCATGAGCCTTGGGAGTAACACGGATGGTGTCATTATTTAATGAATTAAAAGCACTCTCCCGATCTAGCATATCCACTTTGTAGTATTTCAGAGTTAGGGTGTAATTAGCTGCTTCATCCTGCTTTATATTGGATTGGGGGAAGTTTGCTCTCCAAAAATCCCGGCCAACCCCCCCAGATAGCATTACGTTTGCCAAACGCATCATCATCTGAGCCTTTTCTCTTGTAACGTTAAAAGCCAAAGCATACTTTTTGAAAACCTAAGCGAAACACCAAGGCAGGGAGTGAAATACGAATCGGACTCTTTTCCCCTTATATATAAGACAGCAGCGCTACACAGAAATAAAAGATTACATTACTTTTCCATAACCTGCTCCCTCTCCCTCATATCCTCTTGTCTCTGCCTTCTACATTACAATCTCTTCGTTCATTTCTCTACTCTTTGTTCTTTCTCTGCCTGTCTTATCGCTCTGAATCCTCACTTGAGAAAGACAGTTCATGATTTGCACCTTCTTTATTTCATCCTTTGGTGTGAGTTTGCATCATATTTGCCTGCTAGAAATGTGTATCAAACAGTATAGAAACCCAAAATGTGTTTTTTCTACAATAGCATATTGATACATTATGACATTGTAATTATGTGAAGTGTTTGTTTTTGATTGAGCTAAGGATCCACTGTAATTACCAATGAACATCTAATTATATTTTTTAAATTCAATTAGGTTGGCTTTAGTTTGTGTTGAAAAGCAGGTCGAGCAGCAGCTCAGTGTCAACTGAAATGTGTATGAAAATGTCCTGGCCACTATAAAATAATAAAGGAAATATAGAAATATGTGTACATTATTTTAACAAACATTTCAACACAAACTTCATTGAAAAAAACGTTAACATTAGCTGGGTAGCTAGTTCATTCACGAGTTGTACAATGTCTTTAACATAACAAAAGCAAGTCATTTAAATTACACTTTTTTTATAAAGCTCAAATCTGTTGTGCACTTTGAAGGCATTCATAGCCAATTATAATGCTTCATAACACTTCATGACACCATTCATGAAAACACATAATTATTTCTGACTATATCCCTATATAAAGGGTCATAAAACACTATAAAACAATATTTGACCCATATAAGTATTTTATGGATGCTTTTGACTAGTTATAAAGTAGAGGTGTTTTTAAATGCCATTTTATAATATGTTTCTTAATATTCTTAATGTCTTTCATTTTTGTGAAGCACTTTGAATTGCCTTGTGTTGAAAGGTGCTATATAAATAAACTTGCCTTGCCTTGATGAGGCTTACACTACATTATGAATACCTGTAAAATAAACCACCCATAGTGTTTTTAAGTTACCATTGTATGTGGTAAGTAAAGTGAAGTACATACTGCTGCTTTTTCATAACCTCTCATTGTTGGTGGTAAGTAAAGAGTAATGCATGTGCATACATTTAAAATAATATATGCTGCATAAGTGATTATTATGCATGAATACGCATTACACATGCAAGAACAATTATTGCATATATGAATCCTTACCACAGGCAATGCGAAATATGCCAAAGGGTCAGGAAGTATCTATTTATGTTTTCCTGAGAATGGTAACTTATTTTTATTTCTATTTATATTGCTTTCTGCTCAGCATTCAATGCAATACTTTTTGTTCCTCTTCGCTTCTTTTTCCAACACAATGTAACCTGTGTTGGATGATCTTTAAATAAACCCAGTACTATAAAGATAGCTGTATTCTTCCACCCAATGGCATTTCCCCACTTTCTGGACAGTTGTATCCAGATGAGAATTACATTTTATTTTTTCTCCAACAGACACTTCCTGTTCAAGCAGGGCTCTGGTTCTTCGGCTCTACTGTCCGGGGCGGGGCAGGGTTACCCCCTGACCTCCGGGACCGTGTACTCCCCCCCACCCCGGCCCCTCCCTCGCAGTAGTGTGACCAGACCACTGTTTACCTTCAACAAACCTCACCGCTGCTGCAACTGGAAGTGCACAGCGCTGTCTGCGTCGCTGCTCACCCTCACCCTGGCCCTGCTGCTCACATACGTCATCGGTGAGTTACAGCGCACACATCAACCATCGAGCCCTCACCATTCTCTCCGTGCATAGCTGAACTGGGAGATGTGCTTTTTGTTTCCTTTGAAATCAACATTTTGAAAACAGATCGCTAGAGGGACTCGGAAATTGGAAGGCTTGTCAAGACACTGCCTAATTAAACAAAAAAAGGAATCAATAACAAAAGAGAGAGAACAAAAATGTTTACAAATTCAAAATGTTGCAGGCTTCAAAGGGTAATAAAGTAAAAACAAAAACAGAAAAGGAAATCGATATGGATCAGAGCAGGTCGGCTGTAAATATTACACTCTTACTCTGAAGGTGTTGGCTTTAAAAACAGCAGGCTGTATTCCAAATGTGACCCTCTTTATGAATACAGTCCACATTTTAAATGAGCTGTCCTGGACTAAAGCGCACACAAATGGTAATTATTCCATGATGAATGCCCACATCCAGTAAGTCCTAAGTCATGCGGGGTTTTTATGTCACACACCCACAGCGACACAAACACAAACACATTCTTTATTACTTTTTCTAACTTTTTAACATTTAACTATTCAGGTTTTTGACAATTTTTCATTCACGTCTTTCCAAGTCAATTAGCCTATTGTTTGATTTTTTTTTCCAAAACTAGTTTGTTTAACATTTTAAACTATATTGGTAGCTGTATTGATACTTTTCCTTGAGTAAATCATCTGATCAGTTCCTGAGATTCAAACTAATTTGGTAATTAACTTGGATCTTTTAAATCTAGCAAGTTTCTGGAGTTATCTGGAAGATCGTCGGCTGATTCTGTCAATGTCAAACCCCAAAATGTATTCATCGATCCCCTTCAAATTCCCCTTCCACCCTCAACCTTGGCCCGGGCCCCTCCACCTCGCCACATCGTTTTCCCTCCTCCGCCCTAAGAGCAGATATCCCAACCCTCCACCCAACCGCTTAATTTCCCTCCCGTGGTGGTGCTCAAGGTCACGGCGGAGCAGGCGGGGGCTCGAATTAATCACACACACACACACACACACACACACACACACACACACACACACACACATCACAGGCAGACATCACACACACCAGCACACACTGGTGAATCCATGCAGATTAATCCCCAGGCTGAACCATGCTATTCCATTAATGTCCCGGCCCCGGTAATTAGTGCATTAGTGAGGAGTGTGAGTGATGACTCGGAGACGACATCACCTTTTAATTGGTGTCATGCTCAACTCCTGCTTGGCAATGATCGATCTCCGTGTTGACATCACCATGGCAACGGCACCAAGACGTATGGGATGTAAGCATGGATGATATGTTCGCCTGTAAATCAAAGATATTCAAATGTGAAGATTAAAGCGGTCATGGACTTAATGTCTTTTTCTGGAGAGGTTGAGACACAGGCCACCAGATGATTAGGTCCTCTCATTACATAAGGATTCAGTCATTTCAAGAAATTAATTTACACACTCTCACACAGGAGGAGCGAGGAAAAAATAAATCTTCCCCAATAGTTTGGCTTTTTTTCATCAAATTATAGCCATGCTGATATTTATTGATTTGAGTCTATCTCTCATTAAATCTGGTTCCTATTGAATATTAATTCCTAACATCATAAAAAATTATAATAAGACCCTGAATTAATTATCATATTTAAAGTCTTTAAAATATGATAATGACTATGATAATGAAGGACTCTTTATTCCAAATATAATCAGCTCCTGGAATTCTATTGCACTTACTCAGGCAGTTGTTATAGTGTACATATTTAATATTACATTTTTAATGATACTGTTTCTCAGGAAATAACTATATATTTATTATATTATTGTTCATGTTTCTTATACATTTGTCATGTTACTGGCCCATAACATGCATTACATGTGAAACTAGATTAGAAGTCAACAACAATTATTAATTTTCAAGCAAAGATTACAATTGTTACCTTGTTTCCAGGACCTCAATTATGACCTTTTGTCAGACAATAGAAACAATGATTACATTGTCTTGGGTTTAAGAAAATGTAATGGCCAATATTTACATTTATTATACATTAAAAGACCGAATGATGTAATCAATTATAGATAGATTAACTGATACAAGAAGATTAACCAAATAAATATTCCTATTAAAGCCACAACCCTACATCGTTACAAATCTTAAACCCAACATCCCTATGGCCTATACTACAGATATTTCTGACTGAATCAAGACATACTTGGCAACATACAAAATAGAAAGGACATATTCCTTTGCAGTCTTGCCAGGCTGGAGCCCAACATTTCCGATTGCTAGAGATGCTTCTCCTCCTTCGTGTAAATCATCTTCGCGCAGCTGTTACATTTGGCTGAATCTTCCCTTCTTTTCATGACACTCAGCCAAACTTTACACTTCTTGCCGCAGTCATCCGTGGCTCAGCATGTAACGGTGCTGATCTCACGTGCTAAGTGGAGGGGTTGTGTGACCAGTAGACTAACAGCGGGGTCTTTGCACCAGAACTAAAAAAACACATGTGACATTGATGATTTGTAGCAATTTCTTTTGACAGTTTGGAACCAGTTATCACCTCACCGACTCGTTCTTATTAAATTGGGTAAGAGTAAGCCTGGCAAATAATGAGGCGATCATATTATGTGTGAAATTAAGGTTTCCAATTAGCAGTATAATAGGAGGATGCATGATTGTAGAGATAATGCTGTGCCTAAGTGATTGCAGCGTACTGTATGCCCCCTGTTGTGATTAGCTAAGGCAGCCCTTTTCTCTTTCTTCACTGCCCTCTCTCCTCCCCCCCATGCCCCCTGGTGTTGCAGGGGCTGCGAATAGCTTTGTTAATTTGTTTATCTCCCAACGTACCCCTCCCTCCTGCACTCGTAGCTTGTTATTAAGCACAACACGGCCATCAGATATGAGAAGCAGGCATTATGATAGCGAACGGGGCATTTAAGGAGAGATAGAGGACAGATAAAGATTGCATCTTGAAGAATATTGCTACCGACAACGGCACCAGTAACTCATTTCCTATTCTAAGTTCTGCCTCTGTAAAAAACCTACCGACTATTGCTCTATCATGCTGTCAAAAAAAAAGAAAGCTAATTAGAGTATTTTCTGCATTAATGAATGTCTTGCTGTTTTAAACAGTTACAAACCATGGTTGTCAAATCAAATATGAGGAGGAGGTGGGATGTGTCAGTTATGAAAGATAATAATCTCCATGGCAACAGGGAGAAGCTTCTGATGCAATTGAAATGAGCAAGATGGAAGCAACCGGCAATCAAATAATCACCTCCAAATAACATTTCAGTCACACACACAGGGACACAGACAGTGTTAAGCTGAGATCTTCTTTATAGTTCTGTTGTGCAATACGTGCTGCTTCAGGGGTCCTGGTGGTTCCATAAAGAACCAAATGAGTCGTTAGTGGCTCTAAGTTCATTACTTTCACGTTATTTCTTTCAGTAAATCTGCTTTCACAGTTTGATGGCAATTTAGAGCATTTCCCTTAAAGTTAGCCATTATTTAACAGGGGTCAAACTGGGAGCAGTCTCCGGAAAAAAGTCTGTGTGTTTATTAGAAATACATCTTTATTTCCATTATCAATCTATGTGAAGACTATTGCCTGATTTGGTTCCTCTGAGCCTGAGGTGATGCCTTCAAATGCCTTGTTTTGTCCAACAACAGCCAAAGATAGTGAGTTTTCAAGAACATGATACAGAGAAGCACATCCATTTTTGCATTTTTACTTAAAAATGTGCACAAAACACAAATGGATTATAAAAAAAAAAGGCCTTTATGTTTCTGACGACCTACTTAATCACTACCTTTAGATTTGTAGTCTGTTGGACAAACAAGCAAGGAAATGTTTTGAAGAAGGAATTTGTTTAGCATTTTAGAAATTACATTTGATTAATCCCTAAATGAACAGATTGATTGATTTTCAAAATAATCTTTAATAGCATGCAGCCCTACTTTTAACAAACTATATACTTGCATGCTAAGAGTACTTACTGTTAGTCACTCCATCTGTGTTTCTCCTCCAAACGTCCTCGCCGGCCTGGTCTGTCTCAAAGCACCAGGCTGATTATAGCTTATCATGAATTAAGTGCTTGTTCTATTCAATGCTGTTGACCACCATGGCTAGCAAGTGGAAAAAAACATACTACTGAGAGCTCAGAAGCACATAATGCCAACCGTACATTACAGCAAGAACTAATTTACTTTCACTCATACACTTACATTTGACAACAATATGTTGCTATATGGAGAACTTGGAGCTTCATTATTACAAAGGATTCCTTTTCCTTTTTCTAGCTTTCTATTTACATTCGGGAGCTCCAAAAAAATGACATTGATAGAAACAGAACAACAGCGCTATATGTCTTATTTTGCATTCATACAATAAACAATACATCCAGACAGTAACTTAAGTTAAATGCTAAAGATAAAAAAAAAAACTGTAAGCCACCCTTAGCTGTTGCATTCTTTTTTTAAGAGAATCAAAATATGTGACCACAGACAGCACGTATGCAACATGATGGAAAGTTGCTGCACCTGCTGATGGTCACACTAGAGGTTATGGTGTAAACACTGGCGTCTCCACATTTGCTATAGCCTGCTGTCACTGTTGCAAGGCTAATGTGAGACAGAGTGAGCCTATTGGCTATTGGCAGTGATGGATTTAAAATAATCTTGAATATAATTAATACGGTGTGAGGAGGACTGATGATTTATAATAGCCTGATATTTTACATGTGTAAGGTAAAAAAAAAGACTATTAAGGAAGATCTTGTCAACTAAGAACAGGAGCAACATGCTTTACTCTTAATTCTAGATTTATATCAATAGACCTTTTTTAAAGCAGACATATTGACTTGTCATAGTGTAGTAGGATAAGAACAGATGACATGTATACCATAGCAATGGCTCAGTAAAATTAAGTGTCCCAGTAAGCGTTTCCATTGAGTCAGTATTATGACTCTCTATCTCATTAGTATGACTTACTAAATAAAATGAAAAGCTTACACTTGCTACTAAATAAAATAAAAGCTTACAGCACCAGGTCTTCACAGGCGGTCTCCCGTTGAAGTTCTGACCCAGCCCGACTCTGCTTATCTTTTAAGTTCAGATGATCAGATGAAAATGAGATAGTAAGTCATAATAATAATAATAATAATAATAATAATAATAATAATAATAAGATAGTATAATGATAAGATAGTAGGCCTACGTCATAATAATAAGATAGTAAGTCATAATAATGCATGCAGGATACAGTACATTTTTTCCCCTCTCAGTGGCTGAAATGGGCTTCCACAGGTTTCAGGTACATTTGCAATGGTCCAACAATGATTTTTACTAGAAAAATAGCAGTGGAACTGCTTCCAATGTGTAGGTAGCTTCAATAACTATGCTAGTTTTCTCTGCATTTTCAATGTTATGAGTAGTTATTTTATTGAATAAGCATACATCAGCTGAAAATATAAATAAGTGACAAACTAAATTAGCGGCCATTGGCCAATATAGACTAAATACTGTATATATTTATGCCGGTACTGTACGGTACATAACGGTACCCCCCAATGTTGCGAATGATTTAGTCCTTACCTGCGCTAGGGTTTAATTTGACTTTAAATTGCCGTGCGTATTAGCTTGTTGGATAGCATTAACACAGCATATATTGTATTATCTTACATTAAAGGTGACTAGTTAGCAGACAAACAGCTAAAGGGAGAGAGAAACAAAACCAAAGGAAGGACATTTTTTGTCAGAAGAAAGGTGAGTTAGCCTAATAGCTAAGCTAGCTACATCATATTTACATCTTCTTTAAGCTAGCACTTGTTTGACAGTTGTAGTGAGTGCGTTTTGCATGACTGTGGAGACCCAGGGAGGAACCCAAGAAGCTGTTTTAGAAACCAAAAAAAAGAGCGAAAACACAAACAATTAGCTTTTAATTACTTCTAAATATAGCTAAGAAAGCCCTTGAATCGTTGTTGTGTGGGGGTGGAGGAGGCAGCAGCTGTTATGTGAAATGGAGAGCTGTTAGCTAATGAAAGCACCTGAGGAAAGTAGCTGGTGTCTGCTCTAAAACCTGCTAGATTTGATGCACAGGCTCCTCTTTGAAAAGAGAGTGCTCAAGGCTTCTGGAAACTTTTCTAGCGACAAAGTTGTAAACACCAGAGAACTGAGCTGAGTTAGTCTGCGAAAATAGGCTTAATTTATTTTGTGGTAGGCTACACATTTTTTGAAAAAGTGATGTTTTGAAAGTCTACCTTAGACTAAGTGTATAATGTGATACACCACCACAGATACAGAATACTGGTAACAACTATAGGGATGCCAGCGATTATTCGATTTGTTGAATATTCGTTACAGTCTCCATAATCGAAAATTATTTTTAAAAAACGATTTTATTTATATATTTTTATATTATTATTTATGTTTTTCTTTTTTTTCCTGGCTTAGTTTCAACCAAAAATATAGACTAATGCTAATAATAGTAATAGTATTAATAATTGTAAATGGCCATTTGTCACACCACCAGTTTGTTTTACTGTAAACTTGGAGGAAGCAGACTGCAGAGTGCACTGCTGCCTGCTGCAGCCTGCTACACACCGACCCCCCCCCTCTCCGTCACACGTGCGATTGATTTATTGGCGATATAAAGAACAGTGAGAACAACACAACAAAAGATGAACAAAGCGGTAGTTCAAAGAATACTTCGAACTGACATGGTCAATTTCTGGCATCCCTAGTAACAACATAAGACAAAGGTAACTCATGCAGGATACCGACTAATGGCTCCTTACAATACATTAAAAGTGTGACTGTTTTGATGTAGTAGATTACCTTTTATTAGCTAATGATATAAGCCTACATCCTGATATAGTGATAACAATTAGATAACAACCCAGAAAGTTTGTATCAAAAGGACTTTTTCTCAGGAGATATTTTGAATTTGACCCAATAGGAAAAACAGTTGAACACATTAAAATAGCATTTAGCTGCTTTAGTGTGCTGGGACTGTGCATGCTGGCTCAATTATTATTCATCTTTAATCGCTATTGGTAACCACTCTACTTTTCTTTCATGGGATGTCAAAATGTCTGCTAATCTGTACAGTATAAAAAAAATGCCTACTGTTTTAGGCAACAGGCGAACAAAGAGTAAGCATCACTTATCACAGAGGTTTTCAAAGAGAGAGGCGGGCCTCCCCAGGAGGGCTCCGGAAAGTTTCAGGGAAGACTCAGTGAATAGAAGTGGGAAAAAATATGAAATTAGTTCTCCAAAGAAGATCATATGGAACAGTGTAAATGTGTGTGATTTGTGTGGAGATAGTTTAGAGATACAGTAGTTTAGGGACATTTTTTGACAGAAGAAGACTTTTTAATGCCTTGCAAGAACACTTTATTATTTGGTGCAGTCTGAAGTTTTCTTAAACAGCAATATGTCGGTGCGATCAAATTCCATTATGAAGTTCCAATAGAATCAGAATACCTTTATTAGTCCCACAGAGGGGAAATGTACCTTGTTACAGCAGAAAAAAGCCAAAGACAGCTTAAAGGTGGGTAGGCCTACTTGCCAACCTTGAGACCTCAGAAATCAGGAGCATTTCAACCCCACCGCTTGGGGGGGGGGGGGGGGATGGTCGAGTTGTCGATTCTTGTTCTGTTTTCTGTGATTTAGGGTGTCAACTACAATTCAATACCTGATAAATCTGAGTCACTCGCGTTGAAAATAATCATAAAACTCTGGTGTTGTCAATAAACGTTTATGCTCAATGATGTGCAATAACATCACAGTATTGCAATATGGAGTTGCTTCCATAGTATACTTTGCCATCGCTCTGACTCTTGACAAATATATGTTGTCTCGCAGTATATATTGTCATATTCCTCATCCCTGTTGTCAGGCATATGGGGATAAAGCCTTCTTTGTTCTGCGGCTGGTGGTGATCCAGCACTGCTTCTCACTCCCCAAATAGCCTCCTAACTCTGTCCGTCTTCAGCACCAGTGCTCCCAGCTCTCATTATAGTGTTTTAGTAAACGCACATACTACAGCAATACAACTTTCTTCGAAATAGAGGTAGACAAAATGAATATTGGTTGTTTCAGTCTGGACTCTCTGGAGCACTTTTTTTTTAGCTTAAGGCACTGATAGCAAATGAGGATTTATGTGCTGTTGCTATAAGGAACATTGCAATTACAGTAACTTGGTAAAGAAGTAGCATCAGAGTTAGTGCATTGTTGTGTTGTATTTTTTATTAAATGCATTTTTTACAAGTGAGATTCAGTCTTTTTATGTGCAAGGTAATTAGGAAAATATATCCACTCCTTGGCCAGAATATTGAGCAGAACCAAGAAGCAAAGACTTTGAAAAAATCTCTGTGAAAGACATGCCCAACATAAAAGGATAGTCCAAGTCTAAATTGGAAAAAGCTTAAATGTGCTGATTCACTCTGCTGAAGATCTGCTACTTTTATTCAGTTTGGGCTGTGGCGAGCAGACAGCCCAATCTGCAGACCATCACACACACACACACACACACACACACACACACACACACACACACACACACACACACACACACAGTAATGCACTTTGTGAGGGCTACACTCAGAAGAACCTCCACAAAATAATCATTAAGGGCCATCCCTTTTTCTGAAGTTTTAGGTGGGAGGTATAGAGCATAATGTGCTGAATGCAAAACTGTGGAAACCAACAGACTCAGATGATGATGGCCTCAGTGGAGAGAACAGTAACAGTGGAGCTGCAGTCTGTTCTGATGGCAGGTGGTGGGCAGGAGGCCATAGGTTGTGTGCAGAGGTAAAGTCAGAGGGGCAGCTCAATCCGGTGACGGCTGTCAGATTGAAGCTTTTGTGTCGGGTTGTCCAAATGAAGTGTTACCTTCTCACAGAGGCGGGATTTTGACCAGGTGGTCCAGTTTGTCTGGGATCAGCGGCGGTCCTCTTCATTGTGTAGCTCTGTCAAGGAGGGCAACTGGCAACCAATTATCCACTCAGCAATGCTGAGTGGGAAAGATTGGCTGCTACAACTTGTTTCCAGTAGGGCCTGGAAACTACTGTATAACCCTTTCTATTAGGAGCGCACTGGCTCAGCACAGTTCAGTTGGACACAGAAACGCTGTCACACGCAGCGACTCAATCACAGTACAGCATTGCTACTGCTGCTTTCTGCACTGTGTACTGCCGATTTCTCTTCGTCTCGACAGATGTTTTCAATCTGTTCCATAATCATAGCTCACACTGAGGCAACTTTCACCCTTGTGTCACTAGATTACATGTGTCTAGATGTGTCCCTTTATGCGTTTGCTGAGCAGTTATCTCGTTACACCCGGGGCTCTATTTCAATATTTCATTGATATCGTGACATGAGACTAGATATCGTCTTAGATTTCTGATATCGTAATATCAGATGAGATCATATGCACAAAAAAAATGATTATCTATCATGCATTTTAGTTATATTATGTCTCCAATAGTCAAGTTTACATTTATCGGAAACATTGTGATATTTGATTTTCTCCAGCCCTGGTTACATGTCACAGACTTATGTATTTAAATACAAATACATTAAATAATATGTATAAAATGATGACTTTACCTTTTATAGTGTATTTAGTCATCTTTACCCTATTGCACTCCTAATCTGACCTTCCCAACACTGGTTTTAAGGGTACTGTATGTGTCTATATGTATTATAAAGTTTCAATATTTTCAGTTTTGTGGTCTCTAAAGCAGAAAGATAATTCGATTATTTATTGGTGTTTATTTAAATTGGAGCACCAGAGATGTTTGTTGATTTTGGTTGGCAACCAGCAGTTTCTCTTCACTTTTTATTCATTAAAGTATTTGCTGATCTTGTTTACTGTAAACTGTGATGATGTTCAAAAATGTTTTTGAGGCAAAAGGACAGAAAATTGGTTTGAACTGTTCGGCTCTTTTTATAAAATGTTTTTTTTAAATCTTTAAAAAACAGACTGGAAGCCGGCTTGCATACATGTGTATCTGATTAAAAATCTATAAGTGTGTGTATAAGTGTGTGCAGGCACTGCTTTGTTATTGGGATTGTGTGTCTGCGTGCGTGCGTGCGTGCGTGTGTGCGTACTCCTCAGCCACAACATCTTTCAGCCAGCTGCTTCATGCCTCATTGGGGTCTGTATTGATTGGTCCAGTTTCTCTTTGTTTTCGGTCCTCTATTTGGCCGTCTGATACAGCTCTAAGAAACCCGCTGGCCTTTGCTAAAACTGCCCTAACAGCTACAGGAGCCTTTGGTAAAATTGCTAAATGGCCAGACAGACTCCGGTCTGAAAGCTCTGAATGGCGAGAGAGCCCTTTGGTAAAATGTCTCCAGAAGGTCAGCGAGGCTGCAATGCAATAGCCTCAATAGCTCCAATAGTTCAACAGGCAACTTCATGCTCACACGCGCGTGCACGCTCAGGGACGTGCACGACCACTGACTCACTTTACTTTCTCATCCTCTCTGTGACACACAAATGCAGTCACACTCCCACGCACAAACACTCAGGGATTGATGTGACGGAGTTGTGAGTCGCTGTTTGTCTGCAGTGTTTTATTTCTCAGTGGCGGTTGGTGGCGACTGCCGGAGGGGAATCTTAACATGGCGCCGATCCCACTGCTCATTCAACACTATTCTGTCTGTTGTAACATGACTCAGCTTTCAGAAAAAAGGGACCAGATCAGTAAGACAGCGAGTGGGAGACAGACAGGGAGAGGGGGGGGCACGCTGACAGAGAGGCAGAGAGGGGGCATGATTAGAAACGAAAGAATGGTAAACAGAGACGCGTGAAAGCTTTGATCTGTTGGACTCGCTGTACCGTGACTAACCAGACGACAGTGACAGCGAGTTTTACTGGTAAATAAACACCAGGATACGGTAAATCTCATCATTCAAGGAGTGGGTCTCCCACCTCCGCTCTTCATTTATCCGACATCTTATCCCTTTATCCAAACAGGACTTCCCATTCCAGAGGTCACGCAGCTGATGAGTCCTGCAGGGTCACACCAGACAAGAAACTGCGGAGCAAGGCCACACACACACACACACACACACACACACACACACACACACACACACACACACACACACACACACACACACACACACACACAAGCAAATGTCAGCAGGAGCAGACATGCACTTAAACTCTCATGACAGTGGTATTAGTCGCTTTCAAGGGGTTGGTGGAGGGGAGTAAGAAAAACACTTTAGCAGCTCTTGTCTGTCAGAGAGGAGCGAGGGGCCGACAGGCGAGAAGGCGGGAGGGCAGGCGGACCCCCGGGCTCCCAGTCTCTCAACTCTAACGTCGTCTTAGACACAGATTTGTTTTATTGGCTCTGAAGTCGCTCTCCTTCACTCTCCTTCACACTTGTTTTCCCCATTTGTCTTCTCTCCTTCATGACTCTCCTCTCTCCACCTCCCCTGCGTCTTTTATCTCCCTCTCTGTCTTCTTTTCCCTCCATGCATTTCTTCCTCCCATCCCTCAGAAGTTGTGGCTTAGCTAGAGGCTCACACAGCCATGCAGAACTCGGATGAAGAATTGCTTTTACTGTACATGCTAAACTACACGCTAAATCGAATGACTGATGCTCTTGAAAGTGTTTGCTGCCGGGCAGAGCCGGCTGTAGTCTTTGGGGTTGTCAGTCGGAATATGGTTGGCGGTTTGCTCTGCGTATGAGCGAAAAAGAACTTGGCAATCAAGCCTGGGTGTGTTTCCGCTTGTGCGAGAATATGGATAAATCATTTTTAACTGACTGCAGTGCTACCTCGGCCCTAATGGTTATCGATAAGGCAGTATATTCACAGTCAATCTCTTCCATTGTGTCTCTGCCCAAGCCGGCGCTGTTAGTAACGCCTGATAACTGCATGCGTGTAACACAGGCATTAAATAGGAATACTCACACACTAACGCACACAATTTTCTCTCTCCCATCTCCTACTCTTTCTCCCACCAGGAGTGTGAAATCTAATCATCACTGGAGCCCACAATCATTTCTATCTAATCTGGAGAGACCCACATGCCTGACAACAACAATAGCAGGAGCTGCAGCAGCAAGCTAGCACTATCTCTGCTTCTAACAGCGCACACACTGCTGCTTTATATAAACCTGCCTATCTGGAAAAGAATGGTGAGGAGAATTTAGTAGGTCAAGGTTGCCATTTTTTACAATGACAATAACCGTACGTCTTTGCAATTCCAGCTGTTTGCGTGCAAGACCCTTAATGGAGAGGTTGTTATCTCAGCAGCATTGCTAACTTTATCCTCACACTTCCACCAACGTGTTCACTTATTTCTCGCCACGGTAGTTTTGAGTAACTCCAAAAGAAAGCTACATCAAGCTTCTCTTCCCCCTACTACTTAACTGTTTCCAAACACGCCGCTCTCCTCAGCCTGCCACGTCTTCGCCGCGCATCTCGGCGGGGTAGCCGACAGCGAGGGTACAGCACAGAAACCCCCTCACAGCTGCGTCGTCCTATTACCTCTGGCAGTCGTCTCACTGTCACACTGATCAATGATTCATGTGTGCGAGGGCCTCGGCCTGTTAGCTCGCCGCGCTGCTGCTCTCCGCCGCTCCCATTATAATGATGACTGGACTCGGAAAACTCTCTCTAACTTGTGACGGTTATGTGCGTTTTAGGAAGAGCCCAGGAGAGAAAGATGGACAAAGAGAGTGGGAGAGATGGATAGACAGACAGGGGGAAAAGGGAGTCAGAGTGAAGGTTCACGCTGAGCACATGCTGCTCACATGCTGCTCAAATAACCGACTGCACGTTGTGTCGGAGTGTGAGTCTGTGCGAGTGTGTATGTACTTTTTTGCCAACACCAAGGATCAAAAATGTTTTAAATCCTATAAGAAAAAAAAGAAGTGAGTTGGACTGCTAGATTTTTTTAAATACAAAATATTCTCTCTTTAACTCACATTTTTCTTTTAATAAAGTCCTGAGTGTGCGCCACACAAGTCACATAACTGCAACGCCCCCGTTTGACTTCATCTGGGGACTTGTTAGTAATACCCTCTTTCTCCGCTAGTTTCCTGTCTGTTTTTATAAACTCAGATGACCAATAAATAATTTATGGTAAAAATAAACCATATAAACAACATAACCCCCTGGATATTTTAACAATACCCTTCTGCACTATTTCAATTCGTTTTGACTGAAAATCAAATGTTCTCTGTTATTTTGGTTTAACAGATGGCTTTAAATGCGACCATAGACTGTATATATAAAGGACCATACCCATGAGCCTCAGCCGCCATTGCTATGGGGAAAAGAAGCCAGTCTGTAGCTGGAAGCAGCGCTGTGGCAAATGTACACACACTTTGTTGTTGCAATTTAGAACAAAGCACTATGTGGCATAGTTGCTGATAGTCATCTCACTTAAAGGAATAGTTCAACATTTTGGCCCGTGACTAGTTTTGTATCCCTTCCATTATTTTTATAATGTTGTCATGCACAAATAACTCATCAGTACAGCTGCAACAATTAATTGACTTATTGATTTTTTCGATCGACAGAATTTTTTATATTTTGAGTTATTGTTTAAAAGTAAAAAATCCTATAAAAATGCCTGAAAAAATGCTGGAATATATATATATACATATTTTAAAAACACTAAGCCACACTTTCTGTATTCCAACACATCAAACTCTCTCAACACCTGCATTCCTCTTTCCGACTCACTAAATCACAGTTGTTTTCTTACTTACTCACAATAACAACCTAACCAAGCGAAACATATTTTTTAAAAACATGTAATTCTCTCTATGGTCCTTTCATGTTCTTAGCACACATACAAACAATCTTAGCCGGGAAAAACATAACCTTTAAATTGGGCATTCTCCCTTATGACTGGACACACTTAAAAACATAGGAAACTAGGTTAAAAAAGCAGTTACGCTTTAAGACTTGGTCCTGTCCTTGCCTGTGGCTCCTCAAGTGCCTCTACATTTTGAAGAGCCCTGAATGAACCTGGTCAAGTGCAAAACAACAAACATGTCATCGCTACTCCTAATATTGCCGTAAGGACATTAGGTCCTCAAAAGTACAAGAGCATTCACACACAACTCTCATCACATTCCTGGGTCCTTATCCCTCCTCGTTTCAGTGTGTGTGTGTGTGTGTGTGTGTGTGTGTGTGTGTGTGTGTGTGTGTGTGTGTGTGTGTGTGTGTGTGTGTGTGTGTGTGTGTGTGTGTGTGTTCTGTGCTCTGTGGCCCTAGATGCTAAGTGTTCTAGCAAAAGGTCAACGGCCATAAAGCAGGAGTGTGAGGGAGAAGAAGACGGAGAGAGGCTGATGAGGAGGAGGAGCAGCAGAAGTAGGGTCTGAGAGCCTTTCGAGGAGGGATGGAGTGGTGAGGAGGATAAGATAGAAGAGTCGGTGAGGACTGTTGTTGCAGAGTCATTACTGAAGTGGGAAGCACTTGGCAAACAGAGGTGTGTGTGGATGTGTGGGGGGGGGGGCACCGAAGAACAAGGAGAAAGAAAAGCAATCCAGATGAGAGGAACTGAGGAGAGAATGGAGCACGAGAGATTGAACGTTGGAAATGCAAAATGTTTCGGTTTGGAAGTGACTCGTCATCCTTCACTGAGCACTCGTACAGACTAATTTATGAAACTATGATAGGTTGTTCCACTCCATGGCGTAATATAATGCAGTACAAACAGTGGTGATGCATACAAACCTACATTTGTTAGCACAACGCTACATTTCATGTTTATTTCTAATAGAAGAGTCTCAACAATGGGATGTAATGTAAATAGAATCTCTGCGGAAATCTCTCAATATCTATCGTTGTTAGACTAAATGGAATTCCGACCATCATCAACATGTTTTTTCTGTGCATTTCTCCCCCCTGTCTGTTAATGAAAAAGTACATAGAGTCCTAGACAACCAGAAAAGACTTTGCTTAAGACTAAACCCATGAAATTGAATGTACAACGCAGATCACTTGGGCATTTTCATACTTTTGTATTTCTCCCCGTCATCAGAATGAGTCATCACATTCATTTCACAGCGATGTGTTAATGAGAAAATCCCACACACTGCATCTCTTTAAAAATAAAATACAGAAAAGGGGAGATGTATTTAAAATGGTACCCGCACTGACGTGAAGAATCTTCGCGTGTCCGTGTCTGGCCTCGTCACAGGCTGACAGTTCAATTAGTCTGAATTAAATGATGCATGACGTCTCCCTCACGGCCCTGGTAATCGGCGGTGTTCTGCTCAAGGGAGCTCATATTGTGCATGAGTAGATAGCTAAACCAACAGTGGCCGGGGCTAGTCAAGGAAGCTGAAGATCCCCTTTAGATTCCAGAGTGGAGCATGGGACTGAATTGGCTTCAACTCTCAGAGCTCATCATGAATTTGCTTTGCAGAGAAAATAGTTATTTTTTCTGACTGCTAATGACTTTGAACTATCTGGAGTTTTAATTAGGTATTCTTCATCATCTGGGGATCAGGTGTGGGCGAGCGTGTAGGTGTGAGCGTATACGCATGAAACTAGCAAGAACATGTTTTTGTTAGCGACGTGTTACCTGTGTGATTGTGTTGGTCACGCCGTGTAATTTGTCTTTCTAAGCAGCCATTTTGTGCAAGAGTTAGTGAGCGTGTGTCAAGTGCTTTTTCAGGATGTCTGCAAATCAGCCCGACAGAAGACAGACAGCGAAGTCGTTTGAAGTCGTTAGAAATCGTTAGAAGTTCCTCACCTTGATCTGCATTCAGCAGCCATCCTCCTACTGCCACCGCTGCATAGTAACTTTGTGATTTGAGTCTTTGCTTTTGTTTGATGTTCGCAATGTGTCAAAGGAGGAACAAAAAAAAAACACCCTTCAGTGATTTATTTTGTTTGCTTTGTTCCTCACATCAGCAAAGGGACATTACCTTTTTAAAGTCAAAAACCAAAGCGGTGTTGGGAGTACAATCTCACATCAATGGGACCTGATGATTGGTCAGAGGAAGGTGGATGTTTTACTGAACGTTTTATTGACAGACTTGCAAGGCGCTAATTAATTTGCTTAATGGCCAGGTGTTAGTTGTGTTTTTTTATTCAACAGCATGCAGGATTGTTGTCCTAGTAAACACTTTTATAAGTGGGAGGAGGTACCCTCCCATCCTCCCATACCCCTTTGTTGTTTAAAAGGCCCATATGGATTGTGAATCGGCAGCAGCTTTCAAAGCATCATTAGTCATGCATAAAAGACTGTATTAGTGCTTTAATACCAGCCCAGGGCTCCGGCTCTGAAGATCTGTCTTAATTGCCCACCCCTGCCACAGTCTGCGCTCTTTTTTTTTTTTACGTATATGTATGTGCGTGTGTGCGAACGTTTATGTCTGTGTGTTCTTTTTGTTTCTCGCTAATTGTCCACTTCCTTGCCAGAAACTAATAAGCACATAAACTGAGTGAGAACTCTAAGACGGGCATTAAAGAAGATTCAGACACACCTCTGTGTGCCTTGACTAATGAACTTTTCTATCTGCTTCTCCCTTTGACTGCCACTGTGTGTGTGTGTGTGTGTGTGTGTGTGTGTGTGTGTGTGTGTGTGTGTGTGTGTGTGTGTGTGTGTGTGTGTGTGTGTGTGTGTGTGTGTAGCGGTCCACCTGTTAGGGCTGACCTGGCATCTGCGGCACGGCGAGAGCCAGCTGTATGAGAATGGCGTGCTCTCGGCGGATCATCAACAGGAGGACCGCAGCAAACCCCGACCCACCAGCTCCATCCACTTGCTGGACACACTCAACCCTGAAAATGCTCACGCAGGAGACCGAGGTGAGCTGACACGCGTTCAGTATTACACCACCATAACAGATGTTCCATACTCAACTATTGACAGGATTTGCCCGTCAGTAGCAACCAAGCCAATGTGATACAGCGAAGTGCAGTTTTGTAATTGTGTTGAATGAACACTGGCTTAAAGCGATCCACAAACTTAAACTGCTTTTCTTTATTTACGTGACATTTTAAAAGGAACCAGTGTAGGGGCTTATAAAGCAAGATGAACTGCTCAACCGGGCTACTTACAGTAAGTCAGGCATATAGTTAGGACAATCTGTTAAAACAAGGTAGGTTTAAATAAGTCCAACCTCTATGGCCATGGTTACTTCAGAGTAGCTTGGCCCTGGTCAGTGTAGTTTTAATGCTTAGCTTTACATCAGGCTTTTTGTGTACACGTCAAATGTGTCACACACAGAGTGAAAGTAGACTATTGAGTATTTGCCTCAAAGTCAATCAAATACATTTTTGGTTTATTACGGCCATTTCCCTCTACTGGCAAATAACTGACAAATAATTGACATACTGTTATTATCTTCCTGTTTTGGTTATGCAATGGTTGGCATGCAATGGTAAATGTAGCCGTCCTTTTCCCTGTAGATCGTACCCGGAGGCAGACTTCAATTTAAATCCAAGGACACATTTTTATCAGACTTAAAGGGTTTCTTTATATATGGAAGTGTGTTAACAGGCACCTCTGAGTTGAGTTGCATTGTAATGTAGGTTCAAGGCAAAAATATTGTTGTTTCTGGTTTATCAAGTGAAGTCCTTTCTTCATTCTTTTAGTGTCTACTGAAAATGCTATAGGGCTGCAAGGCAAGTACTACTTTAAACGTAAGGATTACAATAAGAGCAGTTTATATACCTGTTGCCAATATGTTGCCAATCTTCTTTAAATCCCCTACTGTAAATAAATTGAAAGGAACAGTCACCCCAGATTTGTTTTAATACTTTTTATTTATCGGCTTATTTCCTTAACAGTAAATTATATGAAGTCATATTTTTGCATTATTATATATAGGTAAATCTCAACAAATGAAAACAATTAAACGGGGCAGACAGCCAGTCAATTCGCTAACTGACAACATTTATTTCCCTCTATGGATTCATATGTGCTACTCTGTGGATGTAAATAAGGAATGTGATTTGTTTGCTGTGAACAATGTGGTCAGCGCTTGATATTAAAAGTTTACCAGAAGTGACCTGGTCTGCTCATATTCTCTACAAGTAGACTGTATTAAATAAGCTTTTCACAACAGGCGCTGCTTTTCTGAGCCACCATTATTAAACACCCCTACCCCGAATCAACACTCACAAAGGTTAGCTCAGATACAGGCTACATGCTGTATTAGGTGCTATACATCTCCCAGAATATTAATCTCTCTCTGCACACTCTGTTAAAATCCTCCTAGGACAATAACTATTTTTGCCAAAGGATTTAACAGAAGCCGAGTTATTGGAATTAAAGGATGAATTTCCTCTTGAAACGTATACACTAGCTTTTAAACATTATGATTGAGACATTTAGTTTATATTGCATTAGCACCCTCCGGCTTGCATACGTATCACACTCGGCACGATGACTGTTCAGATACGATGGAGACACATCAGTCCAGAGATCAGCCCCAAACTGATTACTCATTTATTAGAAAGGCAAGGTAATTGGTTAATCATGTTCCCTCTTAGCCGCTACGTGACTGGAATAAACTCCCCTCACTTGGCCGTCTCTCAACTAGCCAGAGGAATTACTAACACCAATTTAACCCCGTGGCATGGGACATTAATTGTGAGTGTTCCAGGTCATGAAGTCAGGCAGGACACAGCAACCTTCACGCTCAAACCGACTGATGGATATTACATCGGATGCCGTCAGATTCCATGTTCAGCACTTACAAGGAGACTGTGCGAGCCAAACTGCTACCCGCTGCAATTTAGGCAACCTGGGACATCCCTTAAGCAACTATTCTTGATGAATCCTCACATTCTGAGGATTAACGCTCTCATCAGTAGCTAAATCTTCCAATAGAGCGCGCAGGGGTCATGGAATTCACTTCCATGAGTGTTGCGTCACAACAATCTATTGTTTCAACTCCTATTGCTCTAAATGCCTGATGGAAGCTGGGAAATCAAAATGGGCAAAGCTAAGCCGTTGATGCAGGGGGCTCAGATTAATAAAATTGGCACGGTGGAGGTGGTCCCCGGGCAGAGGGAGGGCCAGAGAGATTAGAGATTAGGCTGTAATCCAGTGTGGCAGATTATCACGCTCATCCCGCTGTACCCATCACCTCTCACACCAAGAGACCACACAATCCCCTAGATTACACGGGAAGGATGTTGAGAGGAGGCTGTTGGAAATGGAAATGATAGAAAAACAAGACACGGAAGGGAGAGGATACAGCGGATTGACCGCAGGAGAGGAAAATCAGCCAATCCGCTTTAAGGATGTTTGAGATATCAATCATCAAAGTGGCTCAAAATGACATTTAAATATCATTTTCATTAGACAACTTTCATCAACAACTGAAGAAGACAAGCACCAACATGTTCTTTTTTTTGAATCCCGTAATAAATGGTTTTATTTCTGATGCGCTGCTATAACCATAAGTTACAACACAGCAGTAGGAGCATAAAGTTACCCGAGGAGATTGATTGGAGGATAGTTATCAGTTCCTGCTTGTTTTGATACAAACCGATGACACAGAGGGGAGAGATGAAACGAGCTCGGCGGAATGATTGGAAGCTAGTAATCTGCCTGTATTCCCGTTCATGTATTTTTATTGTTGTTGTTTTTATGTCAACTTCAATGCCATAAAGACAGAGGCTCTCTGTTTGATTTGTTGGCCCGACGCCGGCATCAGTACGGGATCAGCAGAATCGTAATCTACCTTTCAGCCTGCGGCACGGCGCTAGATGCTAATTGACATGTTGTGTCATCCGTGTGTGGCTAGTGTCTTGTCAAGCCATGCACGTGCTGTGTTTTATGTTCTTGGGGCTCTCTCTCCTGCGGCTTCAGAGATCACCAGGAGCCCCTTCTTAGCCCTCCACACATTAAAGCCTCTCTAATGAGTGCTACATTAATTGCCACTCACCCCATGATAATCAACCTCAGGCAGGCGTACATGCGCTAAGGTGCATGTGCTTCTCTTCTATATCCAACATGCATGCCCACACATATAGAAACTCCTCCTGTGCAGATGAAAGCCAAAGATCCCAGAGTAGAATTTTTCTTTTTTTTCTTCTGTCAGTGGATTCCCCTGCCTTAATGAAGTACATTGAAGTCTGAGAATAATATTTCAGTCAACGTGGAGACGCCGGTTGTATTAATGATATGAAATGATACAAAGTGACATACAGTAGAGCGGCATATTGCCTCATTATAATGAGGAGATGATGAAAGTCGGGCTTTGGGATTGCCATCTGAGCCTATGAGATGTGTATATGAAGCCTGTTTATGAGAGGAGGGTTAGTGGCGAATTGTTTTCACTCTATCCGGCGGTGTGGTTGGAAATGGTGTGTGGATGGATGGAATGTGACACAGACAGAGAGGAGGGCTCTTAAAGAGCACATCAATATTCTAGCCTGTGTGCGGAGAGAGCGCAGGGGAGAGGGAGGCCGAGCAGTGCGTGTGCTCACGGACGAGAGTGCATATCGCATGCATGTATGTGGGAAAAAGGAGTCGTGTCTGCGGGTGAGATGAATGTGTGCGTACGTGCTGTTGCAATGTGCAAATGCTGACGGACTGCTCCCTGTTACACTGGTCTCATTGATTTTCTCACGCTGGGATACAGTCTCGGGATGTAACACACACAGCCACACAAACAGACACACACACACGCAGGCAGGCAGTGAAAGTATAGATCATTTAGTGAACCCCCTGCTCGAGCTGCTCAAGTTGAGAAAGCAGCTGCATTTCTGTCTGTGTCTTACTAAGCCTGCATTCAAAACATCTCTCCAGCTGAAGAAATTAAACATTATTTCAAGTGGCAGTCAGTATTTACACTTTGGATGACACATCTTGTGGCGGGCAGGGGGCTTTGTAGTGCTTACTCTTGGCATTTGAGAGTAGTAGATTGATGTCTCAGGCTCTGATGTAATAGGCAAAAAGATTCAAAGTCACTTTTTAGTTTTTCTTAGTAAACAGACTAGACTTTCTTTTTGATTAAAATGTACTGCTTTACTTTTGCCACAGTTTAGACACAATGGGTTTGAATTTGAGTTTGGGGGCATTTGTTTCATTTAGGCTAGTACATAGTAATGACTCTCTTAAAGGTCTCATTTCATGGCCATTTCTACTGATCATAAGTCCATTGTTGAGGACTAGAATATATTGACATTGTTCAATGTTCCAAACTCACATTGGTTTCTTATACAGCATCTCTGTATAGTATGTTGGAGCTCCTGCCCCCCCCCCCCTCCTCCCTATGAGCCCACTGTGCTCTGATGTGTGATTATGTGTTACAATGGCATTTGTTAGCAACCAGAAAATGACACCAGTAATGACAAACAGATGAGAATGCCGCGTGGGGTCTGGGTGCCATGTTGGCGGGACGTTGCGGGGCTCGCTGCTCCGCCCTTTGAGACTCGAGGAGCGGACAGTATGAGCTGGATTACTGGTGTCATTTCCTGGATGCTGCGTAGGGTCTGCGAGACAGCGAGAGGCCGCGGAACTCAGGCTGAGTTCCTCTCTTTAAATACAGACATTTAAATATTGTACTTACTTACTCAAATACTTGCAACTGTAATTCCTCGTTATATAAGACTATCAATGTTTTCCATACAATCACATGAGTATAGACAATACAACACATTGTTTTGGATTGAACCATCTGATAGGACATCACGTAGATGAAATGTGTTGTTTTCACATTGATACATCAGCATTACATTATTTCATTATGTAGCTCATCATTATATCACAATGTCACTCATAGTGTCATATATGTGCAGAAAGAAGTACTTGTGCTGATAATACTGTACATTTACTTGAGATAGATTTGATTGGCTTTTACAATTATTTCCTTAGTACAGTTGTCCTTAACTTGTGGCATGGGGTCCCAACATAAGATAAGTAGTCACAAGATGGAAAAAGAAAACCATGTTTGAGATTTCTTTTCGGACTTTTCAATAAAGTCTTATTTTGGGAGGAGCCCATCTTTGAAAAATCCTTGAAGAAAACCAGTCCTAACTCAGAGTTAAAACATTCTGTGGTAAACATGCTTGCATGAATGATTCTAACCAGACCAGCCCACTTGACAGCAGTAAGAAGATTCAAGAGGACAGAAAGGAGAGAAACATTTGAATGGAACTGAATGGAGCATTCCGTTCTGATCACCTACAGGATGAAGCTGCTGGAGATGATCACTTTCCAAGGCCCTTGAAGCTGGGATAGAAAGGGTTTCATGGCATCATTGGGGGAAAATACCATCATAACATTTCAGCATATTGTACTTATACAGTATCGATATCCTCCACTGGGAATCAACTACTAAACCTAAAACGTTATCTTGATTGTGATTGAGCTCTTGATCCTGTTTATGACCGTTAAAGATGAGAATTACCATCCTGTTGACTTTGCTAACTTGTGGTCATGTGAAGCTCTTTGAGATGACTTGCTTTGATTTGAGGCTTTAGCTGCAGAATTGGAGAGATTTCTTTCTAATAGTTTACCCTCCTGCTAACTGTAGCCATGAGCCTCTCCCTTCGTGGTTAGCAGAAGGAAAAATTATTAGCAGCATTTGCTCCCATCAGGCCCTTACCCTCACTAGATTAGTACAAGCTACAGGCAATACAAACGTGTGCTTTCTCCATGTGCCATGTCATACAACACGCATTACCTGTGTTACGATGTAAGTACACCCGGAGTGTTATGCAGGGGATAAGTTTGTGAACAGGCAAACTCGTCTGTCACAGACGTAGCCCGAGGCCTGACGGTAGAAGGTGAGGACGAGAGAGTAATGGAAGGGCCTGAGGCCAAGAGCATTATCTCCGCCTGACTCTGACTGACACTCATTAGGCTGCACAGTGGAGAGAGGAGGCTGAAAGCTTATTAAACCTACTGCTCAAAAGGCCCTTAATTGAATCCAAGTAATTATAGAGACCTTGCCCATTGTGATATTTTTATTCATCCTGCGGCAAACTCAATCTCTCCTGCATTCGGAACACTATTAATGTTGTCTGCGCCAATGTGTGTGAGATCCACACACAGGCCTGCACTTCAGCACCGACTAACAGTGTCTCACACACATATACCCACACAGTTCCGCTCCCCTAAGACATGTCCCATCACCAGGACCCCTGCTGCACTTTTGAGTCTGTTCCCGCTTCATTAGAATCTGAGGGATAATAACATTAATTCCAAAGACAGTTTAGTTCCTTTGAAAATAGATTACAGGTGTAATTGTTTTACCTGAATAACCCTTAGGCAAGAGAAATTAATTAGACCTTGTGTCCCAAGTCCTAATGTAGCTAATTTCTTCCACTGGCCTGGCACACACACACTAGTCACACACACGGGACGCAGATGGACTGACTTTGAGATTCCAGCACTTTAAATGAAGGATGATGGATGACAATATAAAGGTGTAAGCTGGTCATTAGAAACGTGAGAGCTTCCAATCCGAAACCAGATGTCCTGTAACACGGGAGACTTTGGATGGCTCATTTAGGTGAGATGATTGCATATTTGTGTGCAGTATGTGTCGAACATTGCGGTTGAGCGGTGTCAACGACGGCATTAGCTGTGTTATGTGCACACCATGCCTGCACTACCGCTATAATTGGCTGAGGCAGCATCATTATTATACCATGCAGTATGTTGCTTCTAAGAAGACCTGCCCACCAACCCTCTATCGTTTCCATCAAGGGTCCGTTGTGCATGATGGCAGACATGAATAACACTTTCATCAGCCCTTTAAACAAGCTCAAACATTTTTTTTTTGTTTAAACAATCCTTTTTGCTTACAACTTATGTCTGCTGTCAACTAATGATGAAAAGCACAAGAAGATTTATGCGGTGCCATTTATTTTAATTTTTTATTGTAACCGATGATTGTCAAGCAGCTTTTTTCTTATTAAAGCTGCAAGATAGCACGGTGTGGAGTTTAACTATCTGCATGCAAGTTGACAGTAACAGCGGTAGAGACCTTGCATTAGAACCAAATGGTCTCTGGTTGAAGTCCCAAACAGACCAGAATACATACAGTTGATCAAGCCAACTGCTCCCTGGTGCTGAAAAACATGGCAGCCCCTTACTCTAACACTATTACATGCATGTGTGTGTTCAGACCCAAAGGTACAGTATGTAAACTAACAGAGGGGATATCAGAATTCCCCCTTGTGAGATAATTAAGTGGCTTCTCGTTCTATTTAAGCACACGTCTCGTTTGCCTTCCAAGTCAATTCAAACGGATACGCTCTGTTTTGAAAGATATTCTCAAAGAATGGTCTCAGGTTAAGTGGTGAGAAACACGCGGAGCGGTGCCAGTGGAACACGTTGATTGACAGCAGTAATCCGAGCAGCTGGGGAGGCCTGGAGGAGCCCTGTGATCCGTCTGGTTTCAGCGGGACTCCCAAAAGGCCTCGAACCTCCCCCCCTCCTTTTACTGGAGCAGCCGTACGCTCTGCTGCTGAGACAGAAAGAGAAACGCAAGAAAGCTTTTTCTTCTTTCTTGCGTCAGCAGCTGTAACTCGACACGGCCGACTCCTCTTTGGACATCTTCCACCCGTCTCCTCTCTTCGCCCTCCTGTTCACTTTTACAGCTCGCGTCTCCACAACCCCCCCATCCCCTAACCTGAGCGTCAATTTCTGTCCCCGTGTTGCATCAGTCTGAGGGGCGCAGTAATAAGCATCAGAGGGGCCTGCTTGCTCATCTGCCCTCCAGCTTGCCAGTCAGCCCGCTCGCCGGCTCGCCTTCACGCCTGTATGCCTGCCAGTGTTCTGCCAACTGCCATGCCCTATTCATGTCCTATTCATCTATTGTTGAATTAAAGGCTGCTTTCCTCAGGACATCCATCCCTCTGCTGGCCTTTTTATTTTTTTTGTGGCGAGGCACAGGAGCGAGGATTAGCATTAAAAGGAATAGACTGCTGAGGTAGACTCGGCAGGAATGCACCAGTGCACACACCTCAGTTCTGCCAAGCTGCTTATATTCTGTTTCAGTAGAGCTTTTTATTACTGGGACAATTTATGCCTCACACAGGACACCTGTCTCGTGTCTCTCTTTCATTATAAACCTTTTTAAACTCTCTTTTTGTTCTCTTCCCCCTCTCATGTTTCCCTCACTTTGTCTTATTCCGCTTTTCTCTATCAAGCTCTCCTGTCCCAGATCAGTTCAATCAATTAACCAATTAGTCAATTTCCTTTTTTTGCCAATTCCGTAGTCCATGGAGGAAGATAAAGGGGAAACGAGATGAATGACAATCCAAAGCTTTGGGATTTATTAGCAGGATATTTGACATTGTGTGAGTGAAGGTCTCAGAAGTAAGAATTCAAGAGTTTAGAGCTATGCTAGCAGCTATGTGAGAATGTAAATATGCAATTAGCTTCATCCAGCGTTTAGAGCTAAATGTGTGCTGACATGAAGCTGCTTAACAGCTGATTTTAACTATCCTATATCAGAATCTTTATATTTTCTAAAAAGAAATGTAAGAGGCCGTATTATGCTTTTTGGGTTTTCCATTTCCTGTATTGTGTTAATTAGGTTTGGTTGCATGTAAATGGTCTTCAAAGGCTGAAATCCCTCTCCAGAGTGAGCTTCTCTCCCACACGGCCCCTTTAATTCAAAGCACAGTTTGGGATGGTTGGAATGTCATAATTGGTGCATGTCTCGGTCATACATTTGAGTCTATTTTTCAAATTCTGACATGATGATTGCGCTAGAAGTAAAAGTTAAGGACCGCAAAAGTAATAACAATATATCCTAAGGGGAAATTGAATACCAGTACTAAATGTAATGACCCTCCATCTGATATTTGTGAAGCCCTTTGATTCGAAATTACGAACAACAACCTTGTGGTTGTTCTGGATAAAAAGTCTGTTAGATCACCAAAGTAATTAAGATGAATCCTTTCGGTAGCATGAATATCAATGCACTGTTCAAAGGCCCTTTGCAAGCCATGAAATAGGTGTGGTCAGACTGGACCAAAGTGGTGTACTGAAACAACAACAGACATTTCCATCGTTAAAAAGGATGAGGAAACGGGGGCTACCTACTAGCACTATCTCCCGTCTTATCTGTGTGACGGTACATATGGTATACGTCTGTGGGTGGGCATAGTGTCGCCATAATGGAGTGGTAAAGCTGCAGGCATTATAGATTGAGAGCGAGCGGCCTGGTCCATGAATCTACCCCTAACTGTTCTTCTGCCTTTGTGGCCGTAACGATCGGCTGGCTCCCCTCTGTCACCATATTTTCTCCATCTTAGTTTAGAAGCAGAGATATATCTCGCCATAAAGGCAGACACAAAGAGGGCTGGAGAGGCTCGCCCGCTCCCCTACACAAAAGAGCCGGGCCTGGCGGTTGATAAAGGCTTATGGAGAGGAGAGGAGCTGATGGCCAGGGGACTGTTGGAAAGACCTATTCTCTTCACACACAAAGACAAGCTCTCACTCAAGACACTATCTGTGCGCCGTGACGCTGTTTGTGAATGTGTGCGTGCCCCTGCCCTCTTCACTTTCCCCTCATCCGCCTGTCTGCCTTTCTCCTTTCACACACTCTTTCTTTCTTTCTTTCTTGTTGGAAGATGCTAATATAGCACACGACAAAGCCCCAGAAGACAGCTCTTAAACAAAAACACTTCCTTTCTTAAGCAGTTCGTCTCTCATCCAAAGGATTGCCAAAGCAGGATTCTGTTGAAAAGCAGCGCTCAGTCATTCCTGAAGTCTATTCAGTCTCACTTTATTACCAGGGCGGCTGATCCCACTGATGTTGTATCACATCAAGTTCATTATAAATGGCTGCCTCAGATACTGAATAGAACTCCCTGTCTACTTTGATTAATCTCAAAGTATCACCTGTCTGTGGTTTTTTTACCTGCAGAGAAATGGGTGCGAGGCCGGGCCATCGACCGAGGCGAAGTCGAAGTCGGAACCCAGCAGAGCCAGGCGATCCCACCGGGGCTTTTCTGGAGATTTCAAATGACGATGCACCATCCGACCTACATCAAGTTCAACCTGTCCCTCTCCCACAACGCACTGCTGGGGGTCTACGGACGCAGGAACATACCGCCTACACACACTCAGGTAAAGGAGGCTCCTGTTGTAGCATGCTGTTCCCCCAGATGGGCTTTTTCTCGCTGAAGTAACTCATATAGCACATTTCTCCCTCTGGTCTGTCATCCGAGCTTTTTAAGTGAGCAGGCTTCACAAAAAATCAGATAACTCTCGAAATGTCTGGCCTCAAGTTAAGTGCTTCACTAAAGACAATTATAAACATGGCTTTGTATTTTGTAGAGACAATATTATCTTGTAAAAATTGTATTAATTAGGGCAAATACATATATTATGTGCCCTGAATTTGAGTTGTAATTACCTTGCCTGCATAATTATTATGGTGCCCAACATTTCAGCAATTATAAAGCTGGTAAAAGATCATTTCTGATCTTTTATCTAATGATATTGCCTTTATTAATATACTGTATGTTTACTGGTGGAAATTGCAAATCACTTTGCTGATTAAAATCTTTTTGTTCAGTTCAAACATTCAATTCACTTTGTGATTGATCCACCATTAAAGAGGACATATTCTGCACATCTTCACGTTCATATTTCTATGTTGTTCCTCTACTGTGACATGTTTACATGCTTTAATGTTCAAAAAGTGATTTATTTTTGAAAACTAAAACCAGAGCCCAGTTCTATTTCGTCCCTACTGACCGCCAGAGGCGGTGCTTTAGCACTGGATATGTCCATCGCGCGCATGCGCAGCTCGAGTACCAATAACAACAAAGTCACCTGTGACCCACGTGACACCGGCTATATCAGCCAAGGAGCGGTCAGTAGGGACGAAATAGAACGATAGTTACGGCTGTAACTACGGTTCTATGAGTCCCGAATGACCGCCAGAGTTTCCTGTCACTCAGAATTCTTGTGTGCTCGCGAGAAGATTCTGGGAACAGATCCTCTGACGACACCGGCTGTGATATCCGGTGTCACGTGGGTCACAGGTGACTTTGTTGTTATTGGTACTCGAGCTGCGCATGCGCGCGATGGACATATCCAGTGCTAAAGCACCGCCTCTGGCGGTCCTCCGGGACTCATAGAACCGTAGTTAAAGCCGTAACTATCGTTTTCTCTGATTGGTTAGTTGGCTGGCTCTGTGATTGGTTACACTAGAGATGATGTGACATGACGACGATGTGACTTTCAGTGATTCTGATTCAGTCTTCAGTTCAGCAGTGAGTTCCTTATGTTGCTAGTTAAAGCTGTTACATTGAGTTCAGTGCAAACTAGGGCTACACAAACGTTTTTCACATAGTTAACCAGTTAAACCCCACGGCCCCGCTGGCGGGTGCAAAACGCAACATCTTGCAAGAACCTCAGGCGGGTGCAAAACGCACATCCTCAACGAACACGTCCTCACATTTTAATAATAAGCTACGAATGTGTGCATAATCACTTAACGTGAACGAAACTCAGCCTATCAGCACAATATTAACAATCTTTTAGCCAAAAACCGCAACACATATAGCGCACCACATACAAATAACAAAGGCTTCTGCATTCAGCCTCGACGTACAAACAAAACAGAATCGCTACCACGCACTTAGCACAACACCCCTAACCTCACGTTAAAACTAACTCTTATTCACTTATCCGGCACTCTGCACAAACAACGACTATCCGACCTTAGCCAAGCCTAGAGATTCACACGCACTCTCCCACCAACCACGCGCGTATAAGTATCATCACCTCACCGACGCGACGGACCTCAGCACACTAAACAATAGCTTTAGGGAGCCAAAACGGCAAAACCTTCTTCCTCTTGCCTCTGCTTTTCTGCACTCAAAAGTTGTGTTCAATGCATTAGCACTATAACAACGCTGCTGAAGGTTAATCCAATGTGTCTGTGTCACTTTGAAATGATTACTGATAATCCATCTACATATTTATGTCAATAACGGAGATTTCATATTAGCTGCTATGATAGCTACGAGAGTGTATGACAGCTTCCGGTTTTGGGCATTCTGGCTACGCATCACTCATTCACCTATGGGTAAGATTTAGATGGATTTTAGGAACTTCCCTTCGATTCTATTGGCTCTAACGGTTAAAAAGAGGTGTCAATCATCAATATCGACGGACGGGGGCCAGAAGTATGGAAAATCCACCCAAATGACCCCAGAAGTGGATTTTTTTTCTAAATATCTCTAAAAAGGTAAAATGTCCCTTATTTTGCATCAATCTTGATACAGGGTACTTAGTTTGGATTCCTAAAGCTTTTAATCTAGTATCCCATCATTCAAGGGTGGTTTTCACTACAAGTAATGTTTTTCTTTTGGACGGACACTGTGATTTAAAATTATTTACTATGTTCAATCTGAATTTACTTTAAAATAAAAAAAAATGCTATATTGATTCTGACTTTTCTACATCCAACTCACAGTTTTATCATTGCTTTGAGAAACAAGATTATTAATTTACCCCTTTTAGAAGTGAAGATATAGTCAATTGTTCTGGGAATGTCATTTTCGAGCCTGAGGACTGAAAAACAGGCTCGGGGCTCAACTGGTTAATACAATAATGAGGGAATACTGATTCAGTCACTGACAACACAAGATTTGGTTGTGTTAGATTTAGTGTTAAACATTTGTTATTCATTTTGACAACAACTTTTTTTTTTTATATTCCACGCCATCCTCCCAAGGTGGCACAACAAAATGATACATGACAAATTACATTACAAAGACAAAACAGGAGCAAGGCGCCCTTCCCTTACTTAAATCTTAAATGCACTGGACAAGTTTAGATACTAAGGATGTGGGGATGCAATGGCTGAATATCAAACAGCCCCCCCCCACTCACAGTCACAGATGTCTAACTTGTTGACTAGGTAGGTACCTTAGCCATCACATTTAATTCCATATAAATATGCCTGCTCAGACAGGTCAGGGGTTGTGTAGCAACAAGAGGTAAGGAAGAGTGACAACTTCCTGTCACATCTAACCATGTTACCAATCCAACCGTGATCGCCCATTTTAAGCACCAGTAAAGCCAATCACACAACACAGGTGTCAATAAACTGTGTTTACGCTTGTTTTGTCAGACAAAATAACGATTGAGATCAGCAGAGCAGGACGTGCTGTCTGTCTGTTTAACAGGTAGCATTTATGAGCCGGGAACAAATCACTGTTTTTATCCTCATTCTGACAACAGAAACAGAAAAATATGTAAATGAGGACAATTCAAAAGGAAGTTAGGCTTTACTGTTTCTGTTTCATACACAGCCGACGACATGATGGAAAAGTGAGTCACAATATAATCCCGCTATTTTAAAATGTTGACTAATGCAACATGTCATGTAAGTCAAAACAAGAAGAGGAAGAAGACATTTAGCAGTTTTTCCTTTATGGACAGAGATCTTTAAAAAAAATACTCAAAAAGTGTGGACACATGTAAAAAAAACAACAATTAGTGATCTGTTTAGCTTAGTGTAGCACATTACCAGAAACAAAACACACACACACCCTCGTTGTACACCCTGTAGAGCCTCATTGTGCCATGCAAGAGGCACGTACACAGACAAAAATACAACACACACCGAGTCATCTGCTTTTTAACATCAGTGCGCCCCTGCTCTCGTCTGCATGAAGAGGTCTAATTAGCTGTTTTTGACACTAGTGTGACACACAGCCCTCAGGGGGAATAAGACTCAGCGAGAGCTCGCGAGTTCAAGGAGGTTTAAGGATGGAGAGGAAGGGGAGGAAGAGACGAGGGTGGTTGTAAAGTTAAAGAGGGTGAGAAAGAAGCATGGGGAGGTTTAAACAAATGAAATAATAGTCTGTTCCATTTGAAAGCCTGGGTGGTAAAGCCTGCCCACGCTATTAGCAGCACGTCAAGTTGTCGAAGCGACTGCTGGGGAACACGTCTGGTGGAGGACCGAGCTGCCATGGACGATGATTTCACATACCTTTCTTTTTTTGGATTCCTGTTTCACATCTGATATCCACGTCTAATGCTTTTCCCCAGCTTCTTGTATTCATGCCATTTCCCCGTAGCATACAATTGACAGTTTTCACAAAGCTCACACAACAACAGCCACACATCACTGCACAACGTTTGGCTTGCACATTTCGGTTGCATTTATGCAGGTTTGGTGATTTCCCATCTTGCTCCAATTCCAATTGTCTGATTGTGTTGTATGTGTATTGTGTTCCAGTTCGACTTTGTGAAGCTGTTGGACGGGAAGGCGCTGCCCAGGTCTTTGACTGATCCCGTCCTGACTGCCAAAGCTCCCAAAGGCCTGCTGCTGAGCGGCCTCCAAGAAACGGGCTTCATAGAGTACATGGACCCCGGCACCTGGCACCTGGCGCTCTACAACGACGGACGCAACCTGGAGCAAGTGTTGCTGCACAGCACTCCCATAGGTGAGGAGAGTGATCATTGTTATGTCATTATCAAAATGTGCGATATAAATAAAACCTGATTTGATTATCACAGATTCACCCATGTTGGAAGCCTTTCTTCCCATTCCTCTTCCACATTATCAAGTCTTATTTAGCTGATGCTCTAATTCCAAGAGAACTACAATAAGTGCATTCAACCATAGAGATAGAAAACATTTTAAAATGCAATTGTTTTATAAAAATGTTTTAAGTTTATAATTTTGAATTTTATTTTATTTATTTTTTGTATTGGCCAAAGTGCATCGGCACTAGTAGTTATGGCATAATGTGTATTTATTTTATAATTAATTAGTTAGTTACCAATGTTGGAAAGAACCTGACCACTTCAATTCTTAGCTTGATTATTTTATGATACTTTGTACTTTTACTCCACACACATTTCAAAGCTAATTAGTCTTCTTCTTTTTTTCACTGAATGTAATGATTGCTTTAGCTGATATAAGACACCTTTGATTTACATTGCTATATTATATAATAAGATGATAGTATTTCAAATAACATTTATGGATTGGGTTGTGTCCTCATCTCCAAGGCTTTCTCCAGGTAACTAATCTAAATGTTTCATGTGAACAGCCAACCAGATACTTATGCATCATCCATATTAACAAAATCAATATCTGTTTTTATCTTACCAAACAAAATATTGCACATTCCTTTATAACATGTCAGGAGAAAACAAAGTGAAACTTTTCAAAAAATGTTCCAGTTTCACCTGTTGGCTGGACACATAAGCCTCTTTAGGTTATAGATAAATGATATACAGTATAATTATTTTATTATCCTAAATCTAGAATATGACTTTCTTAACTGTACTGCATAAAATAATAGTTTGTTTCTTTAGGTTGGGTTTGTATGAGGTACTTATCCATAGTCCGCCAATCCTTAATTGTGAGAAATGGACAGTAGTACCAGCACGGAATCTTAAAGGGGCCCAATTTAGCTTTTTGGGGTTTTCCCTTTCCTGTAGTGTGTAATCTAAGTTTTTGTGCTTGTAAATGGTTTGCAAAGGCTAAAATAGGTGTGTTTCCTCCAGAAGGAGTTTCTCTCCTGCACACTGTAACATAGTGACATGACTGCGTAACAATCGTGTTTCTATTAGCTATAAAATGTTCGCTGTTTTACCATGCTGTCAGACAGCCCTTTGCAGAAGGGAACTGAAGCGATCACATATATATATATACTCTCTTTTCAACCAGTTAAAAGCTCTTTATCAGGTTCCTTTTGAGGAAAAAAACGCGTTCTGAACACACTCCGTTTACTTTACATTGAGCCTGAGTGGGTTTCATAATTGCAGTGTTTTTCGTGCTTGTATCTCAGGGTTACTTCACTCTATTCCTTTCTCCCCTTTCATCTGCAGACAGACAGGACATGGCCAAGAGTAGTTTGAGAGTCATTGACATTTGAAGGGAACTTTTCCCCATTATAAGAGTGAGCTTGGCATGGCAAGAGACAGCCAGTGGAGAGGGGAGGACAGCTCCTGTGGTAATGACAGGGCTGGCTAACTGCAGCTCATTGCTATGAAACACACGGATGCCAGAGTAAATTGAAGGATGTGAATAATGCAAGCGTACGTGGCTGAATATAGACAAGTGGATAATTACCAGGGCCATTTTCTTCATCTTCACTCACTCCCAAATCAGTGTTGAAATAACAAAAAAAAAGTGTTTTAGCACATTAACATTGTGGGGAGACTTGGTTATTTAAATGCGGCACACAAGTGAGATTGCATTCAAATAAATCCATGTGTGATGAAGAGATGTTTTGAGAAACACTCTTTCTGATTCTATTTTGGGATTTCTGCTGCTTCGATCTTTAAATGGCTATATTTTCTTTAGTATTTATGTTATTCAGATCACAATCAAGAACAAAACACAGAGCTTTCTCAATGCCTATTACATAAATAAATGTATCACAGACCTATAAAAAGCACCCAAGCTGTAAGCCAATCATTGAACAGCATCATTATGCGAAAACATTGCGCTATCGACATCTTTCATTTTGTGTCATATTGACACAGTTCTTTTTATAATGACTGACAGCATGCCACTGCTGAACACAGATTTGATTTCAGTGCTGTCAAACATTTGTTGACACGTGTGGCATCTCAAAAGTGTGGAACATACCAGACCTACTTTCAGCCCCATATCTCGAGCTAAGCAGGAGAAAGAAACGGCAGCGTTTACAAACGGTTTCCTCTTTCCTCTCCGATAATCAAAACAAATATAGACACGACAGATGGGCTCAGAATAGCAGCCCGTTTTTCCTCTACTTAGGTTTTCCAAATAATGAATCAAGTGATTTGGCTTGTAAGAGGAAAATAATATTAATGGAATGATGTCAAAGTTCATTTCACTGGCCATTTACACCTCTAACGAGGGCTACAAACACTGCGTTGCTTTGGAGGCAGAAAATCAAAACCATTGAGCTACAGCACAATACATTCTAATAAAAACACAGTATGCCGTAGATCACGGTGGAGCTTTATGGGGAAACGACGAGGGAGAAATTAAATGATCTCTGTCGGGAAATCGAGCTTTTCCGCAGCGAAAAGTAACCGGATACAACAAAGAAACAGAGTATAGATAAGAGAATAGCAGACATCGTACAAATAAAGAATCTAATCAATTGAGTGTATGACGAGACGGGAAATATGAGCACATAAAGAATGGCAAAACAATACATAAAATGATGCCGAAAGATGCTTGTTCTCACAAAAAGTGGACTTGCTTTATTACCAACAGCATGCTTAAAAGAATAATGAGGCTTTCATAGATAATCACTATAATCATCATTTCGATAAAGTTAAAACAGCAGTAGGTTTCTGGGAGAACAATCAAAGCTGCATGCGTATGGTGGTCAGTTGACCTGTATCAGTCAGAAGACATTACGCAGTTCTGTGATCTGTTCACTGAACCACACACACACACACACACACACACACACACACACACACACACACACACACACACACCCAACCCGTATCCAGGTGCCACTGCAGAGGAGGATGCAACATATAAAATTGCAGGCACCCACACTGTTGTGTATATATACACATATACGATAATATATGCTTATATGTCTATACCCTATACTCTACCATCATTTCTCAGTGATTCGGACTATAATGTATAAACGCCCCACATATCAATTGTAGAAAGACATGATAAAAAGGTGTGCGGAACACCTGCTGATATGAAAATAGGCTTCATTATGCAGATTCAAATGGAATTTTCTCCACTCTGTGCAGAAAAACTGCTGAAGAGAAAAACTTTTCCTTTCTTTTTTTTCATTTCCACTCTTATTGACATTTACATGTGACCCACTGTTCTCCGGCATAATGATATCTGCCATTTCGGCACCACCACTCCAGCCCCGTCTTCTTCTATTTTCCTCTCTTTTAATTCTCTTCAGCCCGCACAAAGGCGGAGAGTGGAGCTTCCTCCTGCAGGGCTATTAATTATGCATAATTGCTCCACTTCAGCTGTCATCACACAACCTCTTGAATATTATATCTTTTGCACAATGGCCGACAAAATAAAGAAAAAGGTTTCATGATAGAAACCCGGAACCTTTAACAAAAAATGATAAAAAAACAAACAAAAAAGTGGTGGGCTTACGGCCGGTTGCTTCTAGTTAGCTGAACAGCCATTTTTTTCTTTCATAAATTCATAAAGCCCAACGGTCGTAAAGAATGGCTGAAAGTTTACAGGCTCATAAAGCACAATTGCAATGCTTATTTGACCAATCAGATCACTTGGATGGGAGCACCCGATTTATAATAGCATTAACTGCAATAACTTATGGCATGAGTGATTTCTAACTGGGAAGGGTTTAGCGAGTGGAAAGAACCGAGTGGGTGTCTCGCGGATGCTCACACACATCCAGGCAGAGTATGTATACTGTAACAAATAAAGACATGGCTCACCATACATTACCTGTTAATTGCCTGCAGATTTTTATAGTTGAAGCATTGACCTGAAAGACACAGCAGTTATATAACTGTTACAGCGCTGCAGCGCACAGCCTTGTGAGCGTACTGACGGATCAATCATCTCCTGAGGATTGGAAGGAACTCTGTGACCCTGCAGAGGAGTTTCTGTTCATTACATGTGTCAGGTGCTTAACACAACATTGAAATTTTAGTACAATACTTTTTCATAGAAGTGCTTTTCATTATATAATCCAATGTATAAGGCAGTGCAGAAATTAGTCCTAAAACCCAGCAATGAGTAAGCATTTTAACACTTCCTGTTCCCTCTTCTTTTTTTAAAAGTGTTTGTCGTTAGAAACCTAAAATAAGTTTTTCACGTTTTGTTCTACAACATAAAATATTCCAGTAATTACCCCCACTTGTGTATGTCTGAAGCTTTTATGTTTCATAAAAAAAACAGTTGCTAACAAATGACTAAATAAAGTGGTGCAGTAATGAGTCTTAATACCTGGAAATGACTTATCATATTAGCACCTCAGTTTCCCTTGTCCCGAAGTCAAAGGTTTATTGTGCGTATTTGCGGTTGAAATAAGGTCTGTGGTAAACACAGCTTAAGAGATTTTTTTATTTTGTTCTCTGACATAAAATATGGCAATAAATACCTCACTGGTGAATGTCCAAAGCTGCTATGTGCCATAAAAAACAGCGCTTGCTAATAAGTGACTAAATGAGACTACTAAACGTCATCACGCCGAGTTTGTTTATAGCATTAGGTAAGCTTTTAATATCTGCCAATTGCATGAATGCTTCAAGAATTACAATGAAGTGTTCATATGTGGAAGTTATCCTGCTGAACAAACTGTATACATATCAGATAGTGTGTTAGCCACAGATAATATTCCAAAATCCAATTTAAAAACTTGAGTCGAGGGAGCCATGGGATGCTAACTTCGGGATCGGCCTTCATAAATACGTCATCAGCGCACCTCTCTACTCAGTAAAAAATACATGTAGTGTCAAGATGTATTGTGCCTTCCCTGAGTGCTTCAGAATGTACACTAGGATGAGCAAGGAAAATGTGTGTGTAGGGTCAAGTAAAGGACGTCAGTGTTCGTATCTGAGGCCCGAGGATGGGAGGGAAACAGCCGAGTCTAGAATGAAAGCAGCGGAGCCTCTGGAACACCACTTGAATCCGCGAAAGTCAACAATGTCGAAATGTGATACTTCGGAAAGAAAGGCATTTCTATAGTATATCAACAGGATATCGACACGGCTTGTGTTCTCTTGTCTCTCAAAAAAGAAACATGTTTTGCTTACTTAGACCATCT
This sequence comes from Notothenia coriiceps, assembly GCF_000735185.1. Lineage (NCBI taxonomy): Eukaryota > Metazoa > Chordata > Actinopteri > Perciformes > Nototheniidae > Notothenia > Notothenia coriiceps. Next base: position 26,920,488 of record NW_011369947.1, on the reverse strand, counting down.
CCAGTGATTTCTTATATACCTGGGATAACTACAAATGTTTTATTTGTTTTATGTTCTATATTCATGTTGCACTGTTGGAGGAGCCTGTGACTTGAGTGTTTCATTGCCATATCTACACTCTAGCTACTGTGCACATGACAATAAAGCCTTGCATCTTGAATCTAAAGAGATCCTTGCTTAAAACTGGCCCAGATGAGGACTTCTCATCTTCCAACAGAATTTGTATGCAAAGCTTTTTTGTAAGAGAGAGAAAGAAACGGTCTGCGAGTGTGTGGGAGAAAACGATGATTGCCATTCCTTCTCTCCATCACAGTGACGATGACAGAGGTGAAAATGACTTTGCTTTCTTTGGTGATGCGCTGCCGTGGAGGATAGCGCCACGCTGCTGGCTACTTGCAGCGACTGTCTCATTAGCATGTGTCACACGCGCTTCCAGGCGGGCGCCATGTAATAACTCTGCGCGTGTGTTTGTAAATGTGCGTGTGCGTGAGCCATGCCTCGGAAGGATTCTTCATGCCAGGGGACTGCAGTGGTTTGACTCTAGAGTCGATCCCCTTTCAGAGGAGCAGAGCAGGGTCAAACAAAGGATGACACCCGCTATAATGACTCTATCTTGCTTAGATAGAGTGCGTCTGGCACACAACAATCAGCAGTCTAAACGTCTTGTTGCCAGACTCTTCTCCCGCAGAATCTTCCATCTAGGACAAGCTCGGCTGTGTTATATAATGCTCCCAAATCATGGAAGTGCTCAACCTCCCTTTATCTATCCTTTGCCATTCTGTCTGTGCCCGGAGAATGAGACCTGACATGACGGACATATCAATGGGAGGAAAAGGAGGAACTGTAAAAAGACAGGCGGCTAATTGAAGTTTGATGGAGGAATATGATGAAATGCGTACATCTTTAAGAGAGATGTGAGGAAACACGCATCTAGACAAAAGGTCTCGTAGGAACAAGCATCACATTGATCTACGCCATTCCGCCAGTGTAGCGACACAGCATTAGCCAACTTGTGCATTCACAATGTCAGATTCAATGTTTTTCAATCTTGTTCAAAACTGCGCCCCTTGTAAACAGTTTGTTGATTAAGCCTTGATGTTTGTAAATTTGCGCGTTGTGTGTTTCCAACCTGTAATGCAGTATAATGTGCTTAGTGCTACTGAGTGTAAGTGAGTGCTTGGCCATTCCCCAGAGAGTGATAGCAGCTGGATCAGACTAATCTAATACAGCCCCCGAGTCTGGGGAGCCATCCATTGCTTATCAGATCTCTCATTCAATAACAGTGAGCCATGCCAGCTTACGGAGTTATAAAAGGAATATATTCAAGTTTATTTTCCTTTGCCTTGTGTGTGATTTGTAACTGTGTGTGTGACTGTGTGTTGGTCGTGCAGACTCGATGGATGGCTGCTCCACAGACTGTAATGGAAACGGAGAGTGTGTGGCCGGACACTGTCACTGCTTCGCTGGATTCCTGGGTCCAGACTGTGCCAAAGGTAAGATGCGTTCTGATAAAGGATCAAAGGGGCCATACCATGTAATACACACTTTTTCATTGTCAGTTCACTAACTTCTCTTGGTATCTTGGGTGCCTACCAATAATTTATCAAATTTGACTACTCTTCTTATGCCACATTAAGGCTCATTAGAATATACCACCACCCATCTTTCTCCACCAAGAGCTTGAGAATGACCTTTGCAGTTTTTCTCGCAAGCAAGACAGCGTAGTGTTTATTCAACATTGACTATGTACAAATGTTTTTGTAGAAACAAAAAGTGCAAGGGTAAACCTGAACTTTAACATGTCGTCCCCATTCGTTGGTATGCTCTCAATACTAAGGCTGCACATTTAATGGGAATTGCATTATGGACTAGTGCAATAATCAAATCACGGGAAGCACAATATTTGTTAAAGGTTAATATGTGGTGAAATACAATTTTAAATGATGTATTGTGGAGCTGCGGTAATATCTACAGTAACCCTACAGATTGTATTCTAAAGAAGTAATGCTGCTAATTTTTCGATTTCATATTTGTAATGTGCCTCTACTGTGACATGTTTACATGCATCAATGTTCAAAACGTGCTTTATTTTTCTCATACTGCCTGAACCTCTTCTCACCCTCTGTCTGAAACCAGAGACCAGTCCGTCCTTTAGCCATCACAATGTGTTGGAGCATAGCCAAGAGAAGCATGAGTGTTACAAACAAACAAAGGAGACCAATGGAGGTGTTTCATGCTTTTTACAAGCAGACAAACCTATGGTAAACACCACAGGAAAACCCCAAAAAGCATAATAAGGCCTCTTAAAACATATTTGTTTGGTGCAGATCCTTTACAAAAATCGAAAGATGATCACGTTAATGATGTTTTTCAAGGATAATAACAATACTATTGCAAAAACGATCCATCCCTCCCATAACTTAAGACACAATATTAGTCAAAATGATCACAATTAGGTCTTAGTTTTCCTTATGATTCCTTATGATCACTTTATTGTCACTTTTTCTACAAACTTGTTACAGGTGTGATGATTCACAATGAAAAAACAAATAGGAGTAATTAGTGCATTTTTAAAGGACTATTTTCAGGCGTGCATAGGCCTTTAGTGCACTGGTAGGAATTGGAAACACCAGGACTAAGGGTGATGTGGTTTGATTTGTTCCAGAAGGACAGGGCATATAATAGGGAAACGAGGAACAAGGGAAAGAAGACCCAATTAGGAAGCAGAAGTGGGTGTCAGCATCATCAAAAGTCTCAGTTCCATAAGGGAATAAAACGCAGACTTTTTAAACCAAAACGTGGATCTGCAGGCTTCCAAAAAGTCTTGTTGAAAAGTGTGGACACTAGGCATAAGTGTAACAAAAGTTGTGCAATGTTAAACAAAACCTATTAGTGTGGATGTACCGTCAATATAATGTGCATTTCCACACCACCACTCCCATTAACACACCTACCATCATGTATAATCACCACTCTGCATCCCCGACTTCATTTTTTTCATCAACCACCTACTTTTTTCCGTAATTTCGATTCCATTAGGCTGTTTTTCAGGTGCCGTTAAGCTACTGTCAATAAAACGTAACACTTCCTGCACATATGTTTCTCATTAAAAGCCTTCCGGGGCTCAGATGCGACTGCAGATGCTAATTTGAAACATTTACAGGAGGTGTTGACTCTTTTTGACAGCAACTTATGGAAAAGGAATAGAGTTTTTTAATGGCACGGAGAAATAAGCTGTGGTAACAGAAAAATTAGTGTATTTATTGCGAATTAGTTCCTCCTTCCTTATGAGTCTTTCCTCTCCATTCTTTTTCATATTCGTTCCCCTCCTCTGTCCTCCTCTGTAAAATCATTGTAGTTGTATCTGTCTCATTGTGTAGAAACAGCTGATATGATATCACATTCTATGATTTATTTATGCTCATCATTTATTCATCCAACTCCTCTCATCCTCGCTCATTTGCCCGTTTCATAATATTCTCCCTGTTTGAAAAGTTAGACAGCGAGTTCTGGCAAAAAAAAAAGTGAAGTGTGAAATGTATTTCTGCGGGGTACAGCGTGTTAGATTTAACAAAAGGATCAAACAAACACGTAACACACGCAAGAACGCACGGGGGTCTTCACTGCAAATTATCCCGAAAAAAGAAAAGAAACGGCATTGGTTCTGCATTTTCTTTCTAATCCATTTGAAGTCAGGAGGAAGGAGGTGTGTGTGTGTGTGGGGGGGGTGTTACTGTCAATGCGTCATCACGCGCTCACTTATTCTACCTGGCTGTCATTACCACACAGCTCTCCTTCTCTGCGTAGCTCCACTTCTCCAGCCTCATTCTATAAACCCCCACTAATGCTCTCCCTCCTAATCTGCCGTTTTCACGATTGTTTTCACGGCCTGTTCAGAGCAAGCGAGGTGACGTTGGGGGGGATTTTCTACAATTCCTGGGTTGCCGCGGTAGCCGGGGCTCAGGTGGTGCTTGAGTAAATTGAAACAGCGTGAGGGATAAGCTGTAATGTGTGTGTGTGTGTGTGCGCGTGTGTGAGAAAGAGAGGGCGAGACAGAGGATGCTTGAGGATTTGCTGAATCCGCGCACTCGGCGAGATAAGAGAGCGTAGCCCCACTCACGGTAGGTTACTGCGGTCTCCTGGCTAATATACTGCAGCACTCCGCTTGTGTGTGTGTGTGTGTGTGTGTGTGTGTGTGTGTGTGTGTGTGTGTGTGTGTGTGTGTGTGTGTGTGTGTGTGTGTGTGTGTGTGTGTTTGCGTGTGTGTTTGCGTGTGTGTTTTCGTGTGTGTAGAACCCCAAATACGTGGCTGTAATCTGTGTTTGTTTCCCCCGCTGCAGATTCATGCCCCGTGTTGTGCAGCGGTAACGGCTTGTACGAGAAAGGAAGGTGTGTGTGCCTGGCAGGGTGGAAGGGGGCGGAGTGTAACGTGGAGGAAGGTCATTGCATCGACCCTACCTGCTCCAATCACGGCTCCTGCATCCAGGGTATCTGCATCTGTAGCCCCGCCTACAAGGGGGTTAACTGTGAACAAGGTAAGATGTGTCACTCTCTCACATGTCGAAATACTCACCTTTATTGTGTCACAACAAAGATGGCTCCACTTATTCAAATGAGTGACCTTGCTATTTTTAAGATAAGCATTTAATTCAAAGCGGCACTAATCGATATTTTGATATTGACGATGGATCAAATGACTGTGTGTAATTTGACAAGGGGCCCTCTTAGTGTCAGACCCACAGAGAATTATCGCCGACTCGGCAGACTCTACGGACTGTGTGGATCAAGTGAAGTGAAACCAGTCCAGGCAATTTCCATTTATTCACTCCAAGATCACAAATAAGCGTTAAAGAGCTGTACAACACTGTCTATTCTTAGATCATCAATTCAAATAAGGAAAAACCCTCTGCAATATAATCTTCTTATAATACTGAAATACAGTTGTAAGTACTTCTATTTCATTATAATGCTTCGTGGAAATATTTTCCTATTATAAAGCATTACATAATTACTTTTAAGTTTTATTATACTTTGTAATTGCTGATCGCTCCCTTTTTTTATCAGTAAGAGCTGGCTCCGCCCCTTCTACAAACTTCAAGTTCCCAAAGAAAATATAGATTTTGTGAATAGGGAAAATCCATGTGTCTTAGTCCAATTATAAATTACAAATTGAGTTGATAAGACGAAAGCTGCTATATAACGTTTATGTAGCTTAAAATAACAGGAAATCAGTTTTCCATAAGTTTTCCAATACCAACAGCAGACTGGTTACATAGGAGCTTGTCAATACTAAGAGCTTTGAGAACATTTCCCCTGGGCCCATTTAATAACAGGTTTCCATACTAATCCCTTTTCCCCAGCTGGCCAATTATTGCAGCCTTAGTGCTGAATATTTTACAAAACCTATGTGATGTACATCCATTTCCTATAGGTAAATTGCACATCATCTACTTGTCAGTGTAATATTTTGACAGTGTTTGTCTCCGATTAAAATGCACATGAATCATACTGCAATCCTGAGATGTTTCTCCTACAATTCATTGCTATCAAGACAGAAACACCCATAAATCCACAGAGAAATCAGATACAAACACACCTCTTATACATTCACATTTTGACACAATACTTTCACATCATCTAATACTAAACATTTCAACAGACACAAAACAATTAAAATGAATAGTCATGATCATTTAGCTTTTCAAGTATACAATAATATATCATAAGCCCGCTAAAGAAAATTAATCCAAATGTTGTCCAACTGATATTTATTTTTAATCGGTATATAAATAAGATGCTGCTCCGTTTTATTAATAAAATAACAAATTCAAAAATTAATTAAAATGAAATGAAATAGGTCATTTTGGAGAAACCAGCTCGAGATCGCTAGAACTTGAAAATACACAGCCAGAAAAAATCTACCACTTCCTTACAGAGCCCCTCCTCCAACACACACGAACGCGCACATGACCAATGAGGGCATGAGATAATTTTGTGAACAGATGGAAGGCTGACAGGCAGGTAGGCCATCCAGTTATTTTATCCGGGCTGGCTAAAATGATTGGTCGTGCTTTTTACAGTACTACGGCTTCCACAGATGACATTTCTTTATGGATTTTTTGTCAAAGCATTTCAGATATTCATTACTATCGGGATGTTAAGAGCATTCCATGGAATATAACAAAAAGTGTATCTCGAGCCGGTTTCGGAAACCTATCTACCCCACCTTTAAGGCTTTTTATGAAAACCTGGTCCTCTGCAGTAGAGTTTCCGGCCTGAGAAGGGAAGCTGAGGATTCTCTCACCTGGCTTGGGTTTGGGCTTGAACGGGGCCTTGGTTACTGCCTTGGAGGGGGCTTTGGTGGTAATGGTGGTGATGTCACCAATTGAATCAAAACCTGCACACAACATTGACAGCTCAAACCTAGAGATCGACGGGACTTCAGTTATAAGTCCACTGTAAATGATTCAACAGCATAAAAGTAGACAGGGCTCGTGAAAAACCAAAGGCGGGTTTGAAAAAAGAAGATGGGAGACAGTTTTGCAGATGAAAGTAGTCACAAATTGGATTTTGTTTTTTAACTAAACCACTCCCTTTAAGAATATCTGATACCTTCTGAAAAACAGAGTTTTCAAAGAGGAGCTCATGTTGTAGGAGAACTTTAAGAAAAAAACAGTCAAAGATTTGCAATCCTGCACCACTACTCCTTAAATCTAACAATGCTACATCATTGACTTACACTTACAAATGATCCTGTCACTCTTCCAGGTTAAGTTGGTGTTATTATAGATTTAAATGATTTGATTCTTACCTGCTCCTGCCTCTGCTCCTCCAGCTGGTGCAGCTGGTGCCGCTGGCTTCGAGGCGGGGGTCGGTGCTGAAGAATATTAATTATTGTTATATTTAGACATAATTCAACAAAAGTCATTACTCTGCTGTTAGTCATTCATAAGTAGATATTGTAAATCATGTAATGTATGTTTGTGTGGGTCTGAATCTAAAGGAATGCTTGCTACACATTTTTCTTTTAATGTTACGCCATTTTTCTTACTTATCCATTGACTTCCATTCATTTCCGTATGCTATTATCTTGTATTGATAAAGTAATATGCATAAGACTGAAAACCTGATATAGTCACGGATTATACATCACAGGTTTCAAGTTTTCTTAATGCCTTTAAATTGTAGAATATTAATGGAATTCAATGGAGATACAACATTTTCTGGCAATTATAATTTTTTTTATTCAAAAGACGGATCACAATATTTTTTATCTTTTTCAAGGAATTTGCAGATAAAGATATCGGGTTTATGAGACGCTGAGTCCCAAAAAGAAGAAAAAGTTATTTATTTTGTATTGTACTTACATGGTTTACTTGTGCCATCACCCAAAGCATCAGCTAGGTCGAAGTCCTGAGAAAGGACTACTGTTCAGAGAGGACAGACAGAAGACATGTTACATTCAATCTGACAAATAACACCAAAAGGGACTCAACATATTCTGTAGAGTGTGGATATCTTCTGTCTGATGTAGGCTCTTTGGTAGATGTGTGACCACTTTACTGATGAGTTCCCAGGCCCTGCCAGTGTTACTGTGTGTCACACAGTTTGGTGCCAAACTGGGCCCAGAGTGCACTAATCGGCACTATTTGTTGTCTGGGTTGCAAAACGGAGATCATTTACCAGACGGGACACAAAAGCAGAAACAAACAAACACTAGCTATCTTCATTGGCTGCGAGTCACAAACAAGCACGGTGTGTGTGTGCCTAACCCTAGATTGGAACTAACAGAAATTATACTTTCATCACCATTGTAGCTGAATATGCTATGACTACATAACACAATTAAATAGAATCACTACTTTAAACGGACACATACAATAACAAATTGTAACGATACTCCATAGATTACACGTCAAACATACTAATCATGTACACGACTTGTAATTCTGATTTATGCTGTAGATTCACTCTGCTCCACCCTTTCTATCTATTTTTAATCTAGTCTTTTTCTTCCTCGGCTGTCACACCTAATGTCCCCCAGGGAATCAGTTCTTATCTTAGAGCCGCAGTCGAGGCTTCATGCTTCTTACCGATGCTAGGGCACATTTCAAACTGCTCCTTTTAATGATTTTTTTGGCATTTCTCCTCTATTCAATAGTCTACAGAAAAGGCAGACAGGGAAGGTTGCGAGAGAGCAAGTACAACATGTACAAAGGCACCCAGCTATAGAATCGACTCAGGAACATTTCAATTATCGACCCTCAGGCAAGGTGTCCCCATGGACGTAAAATGCTGAATGGGTTGGCTCCACAACACCCGAGGAACTTCAGTTACATTACCATAGACGTTGAAGAATTTAATAAAATTGTAAAGGTAATAAAGACTTCCCTACCATTGCCCTTTTCTTGAATGAGCTCCAAGCTGCCATTAGGGAAACTAGCTATGTAATAACCATCAAGAGTTTTACTGCACATCTGTGCAGTAAAACTCTATGGGTTCAGATGTTCCACTCTGAGCTTCTGCTATAGTGTATTGTGCTGTTCTAGAGACAGTACATGCAAGCCTTGGTGGTGTAGTTACCGGTACTCAGATTATAAATCAAATTTAGGAGGGGATATAATTGAAAGAAACTAATTTGTATAAACGTGTTATCGGACCACATTCCCAACTAATTGAAATAGACAAGTAAAAGAGCTGCAACAATAAGTCCATTAATTGATTAGTTGTCCTGCTTTTCCTAGTTTTAAAATCATTTTTAACTCATTATTTGGGGGTTTTAGATTGTCGTAACAAGGATTGGGACATTAAGAAATTGAAATAGATTTGTTTTACTATATTTTCGACTAAACTCAATAATGTAATTGGCAGATAAATTGATAGAAGAAATAAAAGCTCTAATAACAGCCCTATAACAAAAATGCAACCAAATCTCCCAGAAAGGTTTCCATTCATGTTGCATTGTGGGTTTTGTAGGCGCCAGGTTCTGACAAGGGAAAATAATTTGTGGCTCAAGAAGACCCTTTTTGTTGTTCTGCTACAATATCCTTTTTCTTCTTAACTGTTCATTTTAACTCTAGTTCTACGGAGTGCGACTCTGAATCAGTGCAGTTCTCTATTCAAATAAGGTTGGGCATAACATAGGGCTGCTCGGTTATGGCAAAAATCATAATCTCGATTATTTGGGTCAATAATTGATATCACGATTATTAATAACAATTATCCATTTACTTTTAAAACATCCATTTATTGAAAAAAAAAAATGTGAACAGTATGTTTTTAACAGTTGATCACCCTGAACTTTAAGTATAATTCAACTGAAGAACCAATAACAAATTTTTTATAAAAATAAAATAAATAATCGTTTTATTTCGATATGTTGTTTTCATAATCGTTGCAAGCCAAAATCGTAATTGCAATTAAAATACGATTAATTGAGCAGCCCTAGCATAACACTGATTAGGTAATAAAAACGTGCACACTGACAGGAACTTCTGTGTGAATTTCTGATGTGCCACAGGACCATTCACCACCCTGACCTTGACATATTACTTCCTGCAGCCTACAGACCCCCCTCCTTCCTGCTGCCCCACCCACCTACCGCCCAAGGGCAAGGGTACCAGCCAGATGTGACCAATCAGAAGAACTCGAACCGCTTCCTTCATTTTTGGGTCAACAGCAATCCCTGGACCCATGTTACGGTAGGTAAAAAAGCTCCAGTCAGTGAGGTTAACGATTTTAGATTTAGGCAAAAGAGAGCATTAGGAATCCATGTACTCTGCAATGAAAGATACCAAAAAAACAGGTGTAAAGTCTAAAAAGTTAAGGGCAGAGACTGAGATTCTGCCTACATCCAAACCCAAAATCTTTACCAGATTAACTCAACACTAATATAACTTTTTTTATAAGTGATACTTGACACTTGTAATTGTATTCCTAAACCCAACATTTGGCTAGAAAATGTATTCACATAATTAGCATATCATTTGCATAATAGCATTTCATTAACTAGCCGGCTGCTGGTCGGGTTTTTTTTATTGCCACAACCAGGTGAATCTTTTATGACTACAGCTTTTCAGTCAGTCCATACTTTAAAATATGGGTTGCCATGCAGACCTTAAAATGAAAAAAAACCTCCTAAAAAGCAATCAAATGAACACCTGCTTGTATTGGATTAGTGATGTAAGGCGGGTACAATTGTAGAGTGAGGACATGTGCTACCGTTAAACCGAATGAACTCATCTGCTTTAAAATTATTCACGTTTTAGTGACAAACTTTCCATATTAATAAGCACTGAGTGACATCATTGTCAGCATGGCATGTGCTGCTGCAAACCAGACAGGAAGGGTGGGTGGTGCCCCATCACTCTCATCTATAATCATTCATTCAGAACGAAAAAAAAGATTTAAAAACATATTAAAGCTTGAATTACTGTCCCATTTGAAATAAAACTGTATAATCATAATCATGCATGTAGTAATGTGGAATTACTTAATTTATTACAGCTCAGCATCAGTAATATGTGGAGCAAATGGAGCCACAAAATTAAGCTTAAAAAATGATATATAACATAAATAATTAGAAAAAATGTATGTATATAATAATAATTTTTCTGTTCTCTCTCTTAACGTCGACTCCCAGGCCGGTAGACCGTTACTCGGCCTGGAATCGGTGTGCGGCACAAAAGGCGGAACGTGCACGTGCAGACAAAGCGTTACCCACCTTCCAGAGGGAGCAGCAGCGCGAGGAGCAGCACGAGGGACCACAGAGAGCGGGAAGCCATTACTCCGGTCTTTCACACACAAACAGCCGGAACAGAGTGAGAATACAGCGGGTAAAGCAGCTGGCCTGTCACCGTTCCGTTAGTCTCAGCCTGCGGTTCAGATAACTCTCACAGCCGCATACAAGGCGTTGACTATGGCTCCTGTGGCACTCCCACTCAGACCCACTTCCTGCCAGACCTTTCAAAGTAAAACTGCCACACAAAAGCAGTGAACAATGCTCAATAAATCTAAATTATTTTCATAGTAAATGATGAAGTTATTTATCATATTGTGCAATTAAATGTCCCTTTAATAAATTATTAAGATGTATAAAACACTCGGATTTGAACAACACTTTGATAGTTAATGATGAACACCAGTGGTGAGTAACTAATTACATTACATTTAGTACATTTGTTTGTCATTCTTGTATTTTATTTACATTTTATGCTACTTTATACTTCTACTCCAATGTATTTTGCAATTGTATTTGTAATGTTACTTTTTAATACACTACATTGATTTACCCCTAATAGTTTCCAACTACTGTTTCCACATGAAAGACATTACATTTGTATATGATATAATGCAGTACGGTCTTACCAAAATATACACAAAAAATCAAAAATTGTCTTAATATTGATAAACAACATTAATATTAATTCATATTCTATAATAATATAATACTTTCGAAACAGCCATGGTGCATAATGGGTATTTTTTGATACTTTAAGTACATTTAGCTGGACATACTTCTATACTTTTACTTAAGTAACATTTGAATTAAGAACTTGCACTTGTAATGCAGTATTTGCTGACCAAAGTATGTCTATACTTTTACTCAAGGAAAGGCTTAGCCCCAGTGTGTGCCTCTCATGCGTTAGCATTGTCAGGGCCTGACTAATTTGCTGCCCTAGGCAATATTTTAGCTGGCTGTTTTTCATCTATTCTCTTATTTTTTATAACTATAATGATTATATAAAGGTGTGCCTTTACCTCACTGAGCTGAGGTCATCAGAGCCGCTTAGTCTTTCAGGAGAGATCTCTCTAAAGCTCTCCCCCCCGCGACTGCTTACACAGTAAATTCCACTGTTAATAAAAGCACACAGAAGCTGTATACGTTTTTTGGTAGTTTGATTTATTTTACATTAACACGAATACAAAATTAAAACCTATAATTACACACTAAAACCATTATTTCAAAAAAAAAGAACAATTTCACATAGACCTCTGGTTTTGATTGGGCTGGGGCAGTTCAACATGATTTTTTTTGGGGGGGGGGGTGCCACAGTTTAATGGCGCTGTACGCAATATAGGCGTAGTTCTGTTAGTTTAAGATGAAAAGATGTACTTTGTTGATCCAAAATTGGGAAATTGTGTTGTTATGAAATAAAAAAAAAAAGATTCTTCCCAATTTTTGGCACCCCCGATGGGTTGATGCACCCTTAGCATTCGCCTATACTGCCTATGCCAAGGGCCGGCCCTGAGCATTGTGTTCACAGAGGAACCCATTCCATTTTTCTTTTACACATTTAGGCAGTGAAGGACTAATATTCTAACATTTGGGATGGAAGAAATTGTATATATTTCAGAGAAACCTATACTTTCTGACCCATATGTTTGACAGGTACAAATTAAACTAATGTTATCCAAAACTGACCTTATTACTTTACAGAGAGAGATTTATCCTCAAAACCGTATGGATGTTTTATTTTTCAATAATATGTTATCCATAAAAAAAATGTCAATGAAAAGAGATTTGTGTATCCTTCCATTTTTCGTCTTGGGAAACCTTCAATTTATGTTATGACCCTTTGGAGGGGTCCAACCCCTAGTTTGGGAACCTATATCAAATTAAAATCAGTTCCATCTTGAGATGACTGTTAACAATGTACTTTTACTTAAGCAGGTCTTTTATTGTAATTGAGTAGTCAAACATTGTTATAGTCCTGCTTTAACATAAGGACCTGAGTTATTCCACCATTGTTTCAAGTACAATACCTCAGAAATCTGTTAAGGTAGTTTAAAGTTGGAATGTAACAAGAATTAAGCAATCATACACGAGAGGCCGTTCTTGAACGTCATTATTGGTACGACAGTACTGCGGCAGGACCGAGGCGCTTGCGCCGAGGTCTGTACGCCTATATGTTTAGCTTTTTACTCATACATTTATCTAACCTCTTTACTTACATTACAAATGAATTTGCGTAGAGTTTGAGGAGCATTTATTTGTATTACAGTCACTTAATTCCTACAAAAACATGGCATGGTTCCGACTACTTAAAATGTACGAGTTTTCTTGTTATATACTTCCCAACATTTTAAGCATTTATATGTTTTATTTTGTTCTTGTTTTTTTTGGCTGGACACAACATTGTGCGATTGTCCCTTTGTTTGTTTTTTAACTGTGAAGACAATTGTTAATATGTTCGAAATTTGACAAGCCAGAGCCAGACAATCAATTGATTATTAGAGAAAAACAATTCTTCCATAATGAACATAATCATTAGTTGCAGTCTGATTAAAAAAAAAAGTAAAAGAATAGCTTCATCTCAACTCACTACCACAGTTAATCTTTAAATGGGCCATCACATGTAAATATTTTGGAAAATTAATTGATTGGTATTTCCTACATTACACCTAAATTACACTGTTATTACACCCAAATTACACCTATATTCCACGGTAATTAAACTCTAAAAACACCCATATTACACATTCATGCACCCCTATTACACTCATGTTACACTATTATTACACCCAACACTGTTATTAAACCAATATTATACTGTATTAGACCCATATTACACCTATGTAACCCCATTATTACAACCCATTTTACCCATGGACACACTACACAGCCTGTCAAGTGACCATATCCCCCAGGATCCCGAAATCATTTAAGGGTTAAATCATGCTTTTCTAGATTAATGCATGAATAATCATAACCAAATATATAATATTCACATGAGACTCTTTCTTTATTTTAGCCTAATAATTACATGTTCCTAATTAAACTGTCATGCATAGGCTATATCATTTTCAAAGCAGGTTTTCTTTTACTTAAAACATGTTATTTTTACAGTGTGGAATCAGTAACTGATCTGAATACTTCATCCACCACTTGTTGGTTTTGGATTAAATGTACTTAACCACCACTTTTTGTATTATTACTAGTAGAGCGTTTGCATTTGCAGGTGTATTGTAGCATCTTGAGTGATTGTGGTGTCCATCATATTAATTGTGGGCGTGGCTTGTTCCCCAAACTGCGGAAACAGGCTGATTTATTCCAAAAAGCTGCCAGTAGCAGTAGCAGCGGACACACTGGAGCGAGACAGGCAACACACCAGCACACAACAGATACTCCACACAGCTCGGAGGAGATGGGGGACAAAGCGGGGACCAGGTAAGAGAAGCATACCGTTTCCTCGTTATCAAAGGATGAGAATTGAAGACGTTCGTCCTCGAGCTAAAGGGGAAACTCTCTGTTAGCCTCTGCGCGAAGGACACTACGAAAATAGACCTGATTCACATGACTGTCACTCTCCTCTGTTGATTTCACAGGACTACAAGTGGACATTTCCCTAAATATATCAATAGATATCGATTGATAGTAATGCCGAATTGAAGAATAGAAGCCAAAATAAGTTAAAATGTCCTGTCATGCATATGCATTTGTTACATTTGACTATAAGCTAGGCAGCGTCAAATAGCCTTAAAATGTATATGTTGGTAAGGAGTCTGCCTTGACTTCCTCTAGTGAGAAGACGTAGCGTTTGGGGGCATTCGCTAGCAGGGAGACTGTAGCAACCGTTTTCTGCTCTCAATAGGCGTGTGAACGTTTTTGATTTTATGTGGCTTTTTTTTATCACATAAACATTAGCCTTTAAGGCAAGAGAAAGAAGTAAAACTTTGTTTTACCTAACAGGTGTTTGACTGCGTGTTTATTCAACGTTAATCAGTTTTACAAGGTGCAGTTGAACGTTACACACCGTTGGCTACATTGTATCCTTTAGCATGTAGCTGCTCTTATAGAATGTCATATTTTTCCTACAACAGAAGAGTTGACTCAGTGGCGGCAAACGTCCGCTTGGTGTTAGTACACTATTTTTCCGGAAGACACAGACTTTATTTTTTCTGCGCCATGTAGCCTATGTAGGCCTACTTGTCACTGCAACAGTCTCAAATATATGTATGGATAACATGGTTGGATCAACACGACAGACAGACATCTGAAAATAACGGATAATTCGACAGGTCTGGTGAAGGTGTCCTAACACATAGTACCACTAGGAGTCAGCAAAGACAGGAATACTCAAATCACAGGGCCTTTAAATCACTTTTTGGCAAGTGTGTCTGAAAACAAATTTGTGTAGTGAAGTGCTGTCTGTTAATTGTGGCAAAGAATACCCCTTATTAATAGGGATATCATAATTACAGCTCCAATCTACAATCCTCATTGGTTTATGAACTGTCAGAAAATGAAGGAAATATCCATTGCAGGTTCTCAAAGTCCAACATGATGTTTTCAAATGTCTTGTCTGTCCCAATAACCCAATATAAATTCAGTTTAATAAGATGTAAAAAAAAAATACATTTCCATATTTGAGAGGTTAAAATCTGCAATTTTTGCATGCAAATTATTTTAATGACAGTTAGTTGCCAATATTTCCCTGTTAGTCGACTAACTTGATCCAGTTTTCGTTTGCCCTGGTTCCAATTGGACTGTTTTAATGTCTCTGATACAAGTTTGTTTCTACTTTCAACTTTATTGTTGATAAAAAAAATAATACTTGACTCAAATAAATGTTTATATATATTTTATATATAAATATATATATAGGAAGGAGTTTTACTAAAACACGAACTTTTGAAGCTTTTAAGCAGGCTTGAAAAAATAATGACCCTGCTCTTTAATGTGAATCATCTGCTAACCTTGGATAATTACTTTAAATGGGACATTTTTGGAGGTAAAAAAAACTCTGCACCCTAGTTAGAGGATTTCCAAGTCTTTCAACGTGTTCATTCAACTCCCCCTTTGGCGAGACGGTTTAAAGTTTTGTGAAACTGTAGACTGTAAGAGTGTGGACAACATTTAAATTACATTGTGGCAGGGATATATCCTGTCCTCACTGCTGACCTTCGAAGCTTCATATCCTGCTTAGTTGAGTTTTATTATGATAAAAGTTTTTTTTCCCCCTTTAGGATAAGGGGTTGACAGGAAGTGCTTCACATGTCCCGTGTTGAGGACGTAATGGACATTTGTGTTGATAATGAGGATGTGCATTTTGTTCTTTGCCACTGTTTTCTCTCCTCAAAATGTAAAAGGCAGCACATTCCTGGACAGGGTACTGCTAATGTTCCTCAAACTGCAGCAGTGTGCATAAACTTCAAGCTGACATGGCCTGAATGGTCTTGACAACAGCCGTGCTTGTAGGCTAGTAACAATCATTCTCTAATGTATATTTTACAACACTATTTTCATTGTGTGCTGCTGTGGTCATGGACACATTGCCTTTTAGTATCAACACAAAATAATCCCTTGCATACACATTAGTGACGTACTCTGGCCACATGTCCTGGAATACACTTCTCCCGCTTCCTGTTTAGCTTCAGTAAAGACACTCTGCTCTTTTCTCTCTGCTTTGCTTCTGACCGGCTTTGACTGGAGAAGATTTCTCAACCCCACAACAACAACTGTCTACTTGTGTGGTAACTTACTGAATATAACACAGCTTGATATGTCTCAATGGACAGCCAAGCACTGGAAAGCTAGTCAAGACAAGTAATTTGACCTTTGCTTCTTGCGAGCAAGTAAATAATAGGAATTATACAAGAGAAAAAATGTGGTCCCACAATAGACAAATAGTATATACACTGAACAAAAATATAAACGCAACACTTTTGTTTTTGCTCCCATTTTTCATGAGATGAACTCAAAGATCTAAAACATTTTCTATATACACAAAATAACAATTTCTCTCAAATATTGTTCACAAATCTGAAAAAATCTGTGATAGTGAGCACTTCTCCTTTGCCGAGATAATCCATCCCACCTCACAGGTGTGGCATATCAAGATGCTGATTAGACTGCATGATTATTGCACAGGTGTGCCTTAGGCTGGCCACAATAAAAGGCCACTCTGAAACATGCATTTTTGCTTTATTGGGGGGGTCTGGGGGGGTCCGAAAACCAGTCAGTATTATCGGTGTGCACGGGTTAGGGTTAGGGTAATGTTGTGAACATCGAGTGGCCTCGTGTTCATTCGTCCCATAACTACGCACCTGGCCATACATAACCCCACCACCACCGATGGGCCCACATCGATTCACAACATTAACCCTAATCCTAACCCTCCACACCAGATACTGGCACTGGTTTTTTTCGGACCCCCCCAGACCCCCCAGTAAAGCAGCAAAGAAATGCACGTTTCCCAGAGCTGGCCTTTTGTATTGTGGGCAGCCTAAGGCACACCCATGTCGGCAATAATCAATGCAGTCCCTAATCAGCATCTTGATATGGTCATGCCACACCTGTGAGGTGATGGATTATCTCGGCAAAAGGGGAGAAGTGCTTCCACTACCAGATTTTTCAGATTTGGTGAACAACATTTTGAGAAATGGTTTATTCTTTGTGTATGTAGAAAGATGTTTTTAGATCCTTGAGTTCCATCTCATGAAAAAATGGGAGCAAAAATCAAAAGTGGTGTGCGTTATGTTTTTTGTTCAGTGGTATGATCCCAAAGTATTTTAAATGTTTGTCAGTAAGTAGAACTTAAATAATATTCAGTTTAATATGATATAACAAGGAAATCCCCTTATTTGTTCAAGCAAACATAGTTGTTGACGTTTTATTTTTATCTGCTTATCAACTAATAGATAGTCGACTCATCATTGTACGTTTTATTGACCAAAAGATGAGTCAAGGATGTTCCCAGGCTCCATTCTGGAGGCCTCCTTTGGTTGCCCCTCACAAGCTCAAAATTTCCCCAAAACACGACCAATGAAACACTTATTTCTGCGTGTCACACACTGTACATAAAACGTTATTTTCTTTTTAAAAGTTTGACTGCCTTCTCATGTCTTTTATAACATACCAAAAATGGAAATATGGGATTATTTTCTGGATTATCTATCATTCTAATCATGAAATAATCTCGCTCCATTTATTTTTTCAATTAATAAATGAATCGTCAATCACTATAGTTAAATAGGTCAACATTCCCAATCCTAGTTTCACAGGCCCCTAAGGTTCGTTAATGTTTATATTGTTTTTTTGAACGTAATAACACCAAAAGTAGGTATAGTTCGTATTAATTAATTCTTTGACCATTTTTCTGCTTAGTCGGCTAAATTATCTTGTCGACTATCATTTTAGTTTATGTGAACAACAATTTAAAGAAGTTTCCCAGGGCTCAATAATCCTGGAGGCCTCCCTGTACCTTTGCCTTCAGAAGCTCAAATTTCGCAAACATTTCACAGCAATCTGAAACTCAATGCACATAAACCTTTTTTTTCATCTACTTATTATTTTGAAAGAACAAGTTACATTGACACGTTTGCCTCTACAGGGCACCAGAGGTAGGGAATATGTTACACCTGCCTACAGAGGAATGGGAGAAGGGGATTTTCCTGCTCTCCTGTAGTTTGGAATAAGTTGTTCAAAAAAACACCGTCTAATGCTAATTGTTGCCTTGTTACACCGTAACGTATTGACCCCTGTTCGTTGTGCTGAACGGGTGAATGTCGCCCCCTCAGGACCTATGTAGACGGCCCTACTCCCTTCAATCCTAATTCTCACTGCACCATTGGGGCCACGACACACTAGCTGTTGTGACCTAAATCCTTCTTTGAGCGTGGGAATGGCCCATCCCATTCCGGAGACACCTGTGGTGAGACTACAGACACATGTACGTTTATGTTGACCTTCCTGTCCTGCAGCCTCTTATTGGCTCCGCTCGCCCAATACACTGCTGGGCCTCGTAACCCTTCACTTGCTTGTTTTACGCCTAAACTTCCAAGGAGTGTTCGCGTTTTTGACTGTTGTGTGTGTGTGTGTGCGCTGTAAGGGAGCAGGAAGTATGACATGATTTTACACTGCCATTAGTGTGTAATTGGCATGTGTAATTCGATCCCTGGCTGGATTCCCTACAAATTTCAGCTTGTCTTTTGTTCTGTCCTCCTAGAAGTAGACTGCCTTGTTGCTGAAATGTGCTTCAAGTCGTTCTTGTCGCAGCAATATCGTTCTGTTGTTTAGGTTTTTTAATTAGAATTTTTGGACTTTTATATCTGGTGCTGGTCTGGTGGTTACGCGACAAACACCAAAAACAGCACCATTCTCATGATTGTGGCCTCCTACACAATCCCCAATGCAACTCAGCTGTGCGATAGCTTTTGGTCGGACATTCTAGTTATTTAATGTATTTCTAGTATCTATAATTTAGTAGGTTCTTTTTTCATACCACTGCTACGCTGACGCACAAGCTGAATTCTGTCTTTTCCCGTCAGAGACCCCAGGTCGTCGCACGCATCTCTGCTTTGTCTTAGAAGACATCAACTTCAGTGGATGTCTGTCTTCACACCTGCAAGGCTCAACCTTGCCAAGACTGAACCGCTTTTTCTTTCCTGGAAAAGATTGTCCCACTCTTGACCTAACCATCAACATCGGCCCCTCTGTTGTTTCCCCGACTCAGACTGCAAGGGAATCTGGGTGTGACCCTAGATAACAAACTGTCCTTTTCATTGGCAACATCGCTTGCTAAACAACGCCGCCTTTACAGAACGATCAGGAGGATACGTCCCCAGCTGACCCAGAAAAGCGACGGCAGGTTCTGGCCAGACTCTTGTAGTCTCACGCCTAGACTACTTGCAAACTCCTCCTGGTGGTCCTCCTGCATGTGCCATCCGAAGCTCTGCAAGCTTCATCCCAGAATGCAAGTGGCTCGTGCTGCGTCTGTCAACTTTCCAAAATTCTCCCACACCACGCGCTCCTCCGCTCCCTTCACTGGCTTCCAGTAACTGCTAGAATCCACTTCAGAAGACACTGGTACTTGCGTCCATGCTGCGAATGGATCGTGGCCCTCTCCATACATCCAGGACATGGTTTAACCGTGAAACCCCAGCACGTGCAACTCCGCGTNACTACACCACAGATCATTACATTACATTGCATTTAGCTGACGCTTTTATCCAAAGCTACTTGTGCGTTCGACCAACAAAGTACAGACTTGAAGAAAACAGAATCCTGTTTTCTTCAAGTCTGTACTTTGTTGGTCGAACGCACAAGTAGCTTTGGATAAAAGCGTCAGCTAAATGCAATGTAATGTAATGATCTGTGGTGTAGTGGGCTGTCACTCAAAAACTGAGTAGCCAATGGGGACGCACCCCTGAAAGTCCCGCCCACCTGGGATGTTTGTGTCAAAATCTCAAACAAAAAATGAGGGAGCGCGAACGAGAAGAGCTGCAGCGAGAGCAAAAAGTCTGGTAATTGAGAAAGAAGCAAAGAGAATTACAGCACCTGCAATGTCCCAGCACCTGAAGGTGGATCAGTTTCCCCTGGGAGCATTTCTCCACTAGTTTTGTTTTTACAAAACAGGACGCTTGAAACAAAATATTAATAAAGCGCTGCCGTTTGAATCGATAGCGTTACAAAATACTACGCCGACAGCGCTAGCTGGGAGATTGATCCCTTTATTTGCTAAACTACTATGCGGTAATTAAATCCACGTAAATTACACATCATAGCAATGAGGCCAGATAAATTAAACCAGGATACATCCTTTACCGTTAAACTGATCTAAACACAGCTGCCTGTGTGCGTTTGATAAATACTTTCTGATGTTATATACGTATATGCTACTTATTAGCTACATGGCCCTACGTGTAAAGTTACAAGTATTTGNAGTTTCATTTATTTTCTTCACTCCGCTGGGGTACTGCTTTCATGTCAAGAACAAGAAGCATGAGATCAGTGCATGCACTGCATCGTCCAATCAGTGAGCGATACACAGTAAGGGGGCGGGGCGAGTATCTGAGGATTTCATCGGAGGATGGACTGGTGGTTCCTCCATTATCGCTCCTCAATCCTCGGTCCTCCGGCAGAAATAAGAGCCATGGGACGGTACTCAAGATGGCACAGACAAATCAACTTCCGGTGAGACCGAGGACCGAGGAGCGAGGAAATGAAAATAGTCGACCTGAGACAGGGCCCAGGAGGGTCAGCGCAGGAGGAAGAGGAGGAGAAGATGAAGACATTAGTGAAGAAGAAGAAATGTATGAGGAATAAAGAGGGACAGAGGCAGGGATCAGGAGGCAGATGAGACTCCAGCTGGACCACATGGTATGTTCTTATTCTCCTTGCTTACATATTCCATTACAGCAGCACAATCTAGCCGCTCTTAGTATTGACAATATGTATTGAAATGTGTTGCTGCACAAGTCACCTTTAGCTCTCTAAAGAGATGGGTGAGGTCATTTGTGTACTTAATAACTAAGTACCTTTACTGTACTTACAGTAAACAGAATTCTAGGATATCATGAATATTTTCTACTGTTTTATACTATATTTTAGTTTGTTTGTCTGAACACCTTGTTTCTCTTGTGCATTAAGAACACTTGTGTAATTGCTTTAACAATAAATAGGTTATACAGTATAAAATACCACGTACTGTCCGCCCTCCCATGCCACCCTGGCATGACCTCTTGCCCCCACCCTTTGCCACCCCATGTAAAATGTTCTAGAACCGCCACTGCCTATACATTACAGTGGTTCCCAACTGGAGTGGGGGTACCTGATTGGTTGCAGGGAGTACGTAGAAAGATTAGGGATTGCAATATATTTCCATAGAAAAAATATTTTTAATCAATTTTCATAATCCTGGTGTCCTACCCCCAGAGCTAACAATGCTTATAAAAGACAAGCAAGCTCAAGTGTCGCATTAAAAGCTCTATACAAAAGATGTTGAAACTACTAGAATTGATTCCTAATATTATTATTTTTCACTGACAATAAGTGTAAATGTCAAATTGAAATGCATTTGTAATAAGGTTGAGCAATGCAAGTGATTTCTATTTAAGGAGCAGTTGGGTTAAATATGATTACAAAGGGTTTAGTACTTGTACTGTAGAATGGAGAGCAGCTCAAAGGATACACCAGACAAAGAAGGTTGAGAACCACTGCATTAGATGACATGCCAAACACCGTTGCTGTTCAATTTAAAAATACAATTAATTTAGATTACTTTCACGTTGTGTATCAGCGCCCACTATTATCAAATAAATAAACTATAGTAAGTGTGTTGTGTGGGCTATTTAGTCAGACAGACGCCAGGAAATTGAAAATGTCTGCTCCTTACAGCAAGTTTCACAAATTTCACTGGAAATAAATACTGACAGAACAATGGCAGAGGATTTGGTTCAAAGAATGTCTCATTTAAAACACATGCTAATTTGACACCTGACAGTTAATGGGGCATTCTGTTGACTTCAGGAATGTCATCACTGAAAAACTTCTTCTGATGTAATTGATAACACTGTTGTAACAAATGTAATAAACTGTTCATTTTCCTCATTGTAGCTTCCCTAATGTGGAGAAATCCCAAAACGTTCAATCAGCAAACTATGATTAGTCTATCACTATTTAAGGCCGGGGTTGAGTGAGAGGCCAGTTAATTGCTGTCCTAATCCTATGAGAAGGGAGCCGCTTCGCTTTGTGTGTCCTACAAACTACCTGCCACCAATGGGACCCCTGTTATTGTAATTTTAAGTAGATTAGAGTGTGAATACGGAAACAATATCTGGGACAGCGGTTCAATCTTTCACCAATTAGCTTAGCACAGCATGGACATCCTTTTTTCTTAGCTATCTAGTATCTTACTCTGATTCTATTTATAATAATCTGCACTCAGTGGGATTCAGCCTCACTCTGCAACACGCCTGGCTGAAACTCATTTAACGGGCCCCCGAGGTGGGGGATTTTAAAGGAGACCCTTCTCCTACTAGTTTATAATGACACACTCAGCCTGGCTCAGCATTGAAATGTGACTCAGGACAGAGTGTGTTACTTTGCCTCTGCGTGAAAATCCAGTCCTCTCAAAACCAACCTGTTGCAAAAAGCTCTCAGTACCGTCGACAACTACGCAACTCAGTAAAGCCTTTAATATCCCACATGTGTTGCTGCATTTGTGCGCTTTTAATTTAAGTGGTCTCCTAAAGTTGCGAGTAATGCATCATCAAAGATTAATCCGGAAAGCTAAAATCGAGGAAGAAAAGTAGCCAAAGAAAATCCCTAAGTGGTACGACTCTTTCAATTTATTTTACGCTCCACCATAAATTCTTCTTTGGGGTGAGCAATATATGTGACAAATGTAAAACATGGACATTATTCACCCAGTGAAGTGTAACCAGTTAAACAATAGAAAGCAACCTTGCCACAAACTGCTTTGTATTTTTCCACCGCACACAATAAGAAATAGAATATGAAATGAAAAGCTCTCACCCAGTCCGAGTCCTTCATCAGCGAGCAAGCACACATTTGTGCCTCTCTGGTGCAACATTATGAGCAACCACTGTAATGCAGCGCTGATATGAAAGAGAATAAAAAAGCCCTGGCAGCCAAGGATCAATGACTTACCTAGTTATTTTTTGACTCATCAAAGCGACTACTTAAGTCATACGGCTGTATTAGTTAACGGGAGATGAGGTTCATTTTCATTATGAAAAACAGCATGTTAGATGGAAGACGATGATAGTAAAAGTAAGCTGAAGGGCAATTAATCTAGGTAGCATTTCATCTATATTGTGTTTGGATAATGGAGGGCGAGGGGTGTCAAATGAGGAAGCAGAAATATTGGGGTTAGGAAATCAAGCAATTTGGAAAAGTGGATCTAGGCAGGTAATTATAAACGGCCCCAGCTTGTTCTGGCTGCTGGTGTGGGGAGACAAAGAACAGGCTACATACTGGAGAAAAAACATCAGAGGCAAAGAAACAACCAGATATGACTCATTGTTTGTTTTTTTCCTCTGCACTGTGTGTGTATTTCCATAACAAAAGACATCCTGGAGCCTGTAATTCTCAGACAAGCGATTGCCCCAGGTGCTCTCCGAGGGTTAATACCGGCTGAGAGTGCGATGTTTCGGGGCAGACGCGAAGCCTTGCCAGAGTGTTATTCTATCCGTGCAGCGAGGGTGTGAGGTCACAGGATGCAGCTAGAAGCGTGGTCTCTGAAGGGCCCTCAGAGGACAGGCCATTAAAGTGGGGCCAGACAGCAGACTGACAGTGTCGCTGGACAACAGACTACATCCAGGCTATTCGCCCTCTCACACGGCAGAAACACATCCATCTTCTGACGCCTTTTACTCTCACATGCAGCCTCGGAGATGGATTTTACTTTAAGAACGAGAGCAAAAGTCTGCCGGTGGGCTGAATGTTTTCCGAAATGAGTTTCTCTATCATGCTGCATGACAGAATAAAGCAGAGAACAGCCCTTGTGTCATGCAAATTACAAGAACATTCTTTAAACATAATGGTTTGCATAGGAACTGCTGGAATTATCTCAATGCACGGCAAGACAAAGTTATTTCTATAGGAGTTTAGAGGCAAATTAAAGTGCTTCGCATAAGGGAAAACATGCATTACAGCAACACAAAAAGAGGCAAATGAATTAAATTAAAGTATACAATAAAAGCAAAGAAATAGAAAGAGATTCAGGACTGTTTCAGCGCATTAAAAACATCTCAACGCAGTGACAGATATTCTCTCTAAGCACTCAATGATGTTTAGGAGAGCATTTTTGTTCTTCATTCTGTTAATGAATACAAAATGTAGAGAATAGCGTTGCATACCATTTAAAAATAGTGAGAATAAACCAATATATTTACTAGTGAAAGTTTAACTCTATTTTCAACATTTAAACTTTGGGGAGTTAGAATATAAAATAAAATCAACTTCCTCTAATATGCCTGTCCCTAATGCTCTTCCATAATAATGGATTTAATTTAGGGTAAAATGAGCATTTGCATGTCCTTATTCCTTACTGAAATAATCTATGTTTCCATATATCCAGCCATCTTCAGTCTCTTGCTTTTCTTGTTCTTCCCATGTGTCTATAATGTGACCCTTTAACTTGAGTCAGATGACATCCATCCTTCACTGTCCCCCCCCCGTCCCCCCCTCTGCCCACCCATCAAGCGTCTGCTCAAAGCGGTGAGTCAGATGGGGGACACAGCAGGATGCACAAGGAGCAACAACACACCTAAGGGTCAACGGCAGTTCAACCCTGTAAAGGCCAGAGATAAACTTAGGACAAACACGAACACGCAAAGAGAAAAATAGTTCGGCTCGGAGTTTGCCCACATAAGACACACGCATACACGCGAAGATGTCAAATACGGGTGAGCATTTTCACATTTGTGAGGCCAGTACACAGGTCGGGTCCACTGAGGTGCTTTTATTGCTCAGCTGAAGGCGGATCGGAGCAAAAGGGATCAGAATCCAGCTAAAGAAATTGCATTTGTCAACGCGTGTGGAACTCCATTCTTCTTGTGTGATGCTTTTTAAAAATGCTCCACTGTTCTTCCTGGCTGCCTGCCTTTGATCTTCTCAGACAATATCCAGGGGCGACGCCCAGGAAGCTCTGAATTCATATCAGAGGGCAGATTTCCCCTGAGACAGGAAGAAAATGAGAGTTCCCTCTCTCCGGGAGGTCGAAGTCTACGGCCCAGAGGCTGTCTCTACCTGGATATGTGAGAATGAGTGTGAGTGTGTGTGTGGGTGTGTGGGTTGAGGCCTACGCGCACGGGAAACAGGTGAATGCAGATATTCCGTACTTGTGTGTGTATAAAAGTTTATTTTAGATGTGTACCTGCACCAATAGTTTCAAAAATACTCCAATGTTATACTTAAGTAAAAGTAGCAACACTGATTGGTAAGGATATATTGTCATGAGTTAAAAAAAATGGTTTTCTGTGAATAAAAGCTAAATGTTGAGTAGTAAAAATATTACATTGTAAAAATACACTGTTAAAGTAAAAGTCTGGCATTCAACATCTGACTGAAGTGAAAGTACAATTTGGTATCCAAATATACCTTGGTACCAAAGTACTCATTCAGCGTAACGGCCCAGTTTAGAATCATATGTACTAATTTACTTGATTATAACTATTGATGCAGCAATGTGTCTATCACAGCTGGTAAAAGTGGAGCTCATTTAATTACTATATACTGCTGCTGGATATCTTAACCTATAATTACTAGTATTTATGTATTATATTTGCTTATTTAAATGTGTAACGTGAATAAAGCTGTCAGATAGAAGCAACAGAGTAAAAAGTACAATATATGCTTGCAAAATATATTGGAGTAAATGTATAAAGAAGCATACAACTAATACTTACTTCAAGTACAAGTATCCCAAAAGTGTACTTAGGTACAATACTTGAAGAAATGTACTTTATACATTACATTCCACAACTGAGTGTGGTTCAAATATTCTCCCTTCTTAGCGATAGGAGGAGGGGAACTGGTTGTACACCGGTCCATTTATAACAGTCCCAAACATTTGTTACGCCTTCTAACACACCCAGTATGCGACCCAGTCAGACATATTGAATATCCATATCTGCATCCTTCCCCTAACACAGGCTAGCCTCTCCAGAAACATAACAGATACGCAGCTGAAAAGGAAATCCATGCACACTTCAAACAATCTTAATCTCCGCTGACGCAACGTCAATACGTTTCAATACGGATTTATCAAATGCGCTTCGAGGAAAATAGAAGTGCGCTTGACAACGAGAGATGTTATACATATTTCTTTGAGGTCACGGCATCACTTGTAATTCCATGCGCACGATCCCCCGTGTCAAGTTTGTAAATACATGATAAATCTTTAATCTCACACGCCTGAGATTGAGCTGATAACAGCAGCAGCATCATGGTGATAGCAAAACATTTGAATCGTTAGATTAGTAGTGTATCTGGGAATGTGACAGAGGAGGGCGCGTGAATATTAAATACTACCCAAAAGAGTTAAGCTGCGAAGACTAAGTCATTTTTTGGTGTGTAGATGCCAGAAGCTAGATAGAAAAGAGCCAATAATATCTGAATTATGGTATGAAGGGACAATTATTCTATTGACTAAGAATGTGATTACATTTTATGTTTCAGAACTAATAGCGCACTATCAAATGAAACTTATTTGACTATAAAAGTCCCAAACGCAGATATGTTTGACTTCAAGCTACTGCGGAAATTGTGTTTCCTAATCACATCTCTCTTTGGGTGAGACTTCTTTATGTTTGGCACATTTTGGCAGTTTTTTGTGGGCTGCCTTGATCAGAAGGATTGAATTCCCTTCCTGGGATACATGCATGCTACAGTAATTATGATATACTAAACATCTGAATATCTCCCCCCATTAAATACCTACGCTTTGATGCACCATCTTTTCCCGGCTACCCAATTAGAGCAGACTTTGCTTTTTAATAAAGTATAGCTTAAAGTGACAGGCGCTAAAACTGAGCGTGAGTACCGGTACATTCAAGACAATTGTTTTTTGCAAAGTGAAGCATGAAAGCATGTTCAAGAAGAAACCCTGATAATTATGAACCTTAAAATAAGCATGATACGTTGAGAACGGACTCCCCCTCATGTTTTATAATCACATCTCTCTTTGGATGAGACTTCTGTATGTTTGTTCAATTTAATTTTGAAACACGTGAATTTTATTAAAAGCAAACATAACACATAGATTTTCTCTGTAATTACAATCCACTTCTGACAGGTCCCTTACATTGATAGTCATGTCTGGCAAGTGATTAATTTAAATCGTCACTGAATCTAATTTTATTCTTCCTTTCCTTTAAATGAGGTAAGATCTAATTATGGCCTAATGCATAACTTATTAAATCCTTCTTCTGGTGTGGCAGCCTGCCAATCTCATCCCCACTCATAATACCAGAATTCAGCTGGCGCACCGTGATCTCATTACACATGCAAACGTATTCTTTTGCACCTTGCTGCCTCCTCTCCAAATCAGCCTCACAAATGAGGATCTCCTAAATAATTCTCTGATCAATTATTTCATATGCAGCAAGCAGATGCTTAATTCCATTTGATAGGGATGAAATTCCAGCAGCTCTTCGCCAAGCATTTGGTAAAAAAAAAAAAACTCTTGGGCATAACAATTGGAAGTGGAGTCTCAAGATGTTCCTGAAAATAGGATTTCTGCTAACTTTTATTTTAATTATTAGAAACTCAGATGCTGGTCCTCTGGTAAATCAGCCGGCAGTGGGTGGTTATAAAAATGAGAAAAATCAAAAAGACCTGAGAGATTCGTTACGACTTTGATGGTTTGCAAAGTCCTGTAATAATACCCCAGAGGCCTGTGTGGTGTTCCACTTACTGCTCTCTACATGAGCAAAACATGTCCACAATAACACATCCTTTAGTCCAACACTTGTTCTTCAACATTAAGCTCTGATTTTCTAAGAACATTTTGAAAGTGTGCCAACTCACACTCCTACCGAAATTATTTTATTTCATCTAATGAGCCTCATAATGTCACTTGATTAAATAAATGTCTTTAATCAAGTGACATTCTGTTGCATTATGCCTTGAAGATATTTTTCATTTGAAGGGGTCTTTTTGCAAAATCCCACGTTTTGAGCTGAAAGCTTTTGGAACGAAGCCTGATTTGTTTCAAATGACTTACAACTCTTTTTAAAAGACAAAGAAAAAGAACCTTTCGGGGACATTTGTTGAATTCTCTTACCTGGTCTCTAGGGGGATGTTGCTGTTGAGCACCCAGCTGTTGTGAAGCTGTGCTTGGTCTGTGCTGGAGCTGGTGTCCCCCCCTTGGCCCCCCTGGCTGGCCTGGCAGCGCGTCGGCATCGTCTTCCTCTGCAGGCTGACCTGAGTGTACGGCGCCGGGCGGGCACAAGTGCAGGCGTGGGGTGGGGGTGGAGGCGGGGGCAGTGGGCGAAACGTGAACTGACCACCTGGACTGCTGGGCAGCTCTGCGCGGAGACAAGAAGACAAGAAGGAGGAGGAGGGAAGAGAGGAGGGAAGGGGAGGCGACAGGGGAGAAATAAGCACAGCTTTATTAGGAGAGCCGTACCATAAATTACAAATAAAAGTGGCGTGTTAGTTGACAGTTTATTGTTATTACACTGATTGAGGGACATAAATCAGCTCGGAAACTGTTCCTGTCCAGTGCCTTCCCTTCCTACCTGCTTTGATACACTTCCAGCAGCCCTATAAATAGGCTCTTGGCTGTCTGCAACACTGAGCAGTCTTTAAAGAGCTAACAGCTCCAGCTTAATCTGCAGCCGCCAGCCCAAACTACCCATGTGATGTTTATTATGAGATCTGTAGCTCCACGAAATGAGCTAGCCAGCTGTAACTCCCTCACACTGCTAACCTCGGGGTCTAGCTAGAGCTCTCTGGATCCATCATTTATCATTCCCTTCCCCTATAACTCTCCCTCGCCCCTTCTCCTCCTCCCTGCTGCTATCTCTCTCCTTTCAGAGAGTCTTCCAATAGCGAGAACGGGCTAATTACAGTTTTGCCGGCTGAAATGAGCGTGCATATGTTTGTTTGATGTGTGAATGCGAGTATGTGTGTGTGACTGCAAGTGTATTTCCATGCATCCGTCTGCATCCATGAGTGTACATCAAGCATCCTGGGACGTCAGTTATCAGTGTTTAGGCGGTCGGCCCACGCCATATGTTTGCAGCGCGGTTCTACGAGCGCGGTAAATCCCCCTGTCCCTAAAGACCCTCTCTGCCCAGCTGTATTGACAATGAATGTAACACTAGCCTTGAACCTTTTGTAAGGGAATCCAGAATATGGTAGACAGACAGGCCCACAAGTCTATTTGCTGCCAAAATGTCAGCAATAATTTAGCATCTTGAAATGCAACCCACCTGGGAGACTTCCACACTCTTCCCAAATCAAGTGTAAGTCTTACAACACCAGTGAACACATTTCATGTTTCTTGCCAAAATTGAGAAAAGTCAAAAATTAAATAATAGCTCTCTACAGTGTATAATGCCAGCAAAAACACCTGCATGCTCCTGCACTTCAATTACCATTACAACTCAAATTGAAACGACATCTTTTCCAAATACTGACGGGAAACAGTTATGGAACGTGTTATCGCCAACATTTCCATAATACTAAATCTGCGCACATGCAGTGACATTTCAAGCAATGTTCATAGTCATCTTGCTTTGAGCTCTTCACGCTAAATTATTGTCGCTTTTTGCACACAGACATGTGAGCAACTGCACTATGTGTCATATCCGCCAATGCTTCATTGACACACCACATAGCACATCAGGTTTTATGGCTTTCAGTTGTTGGAAATTCACATTTACAAGATGTATATTGTGGCAGTGTTGTAGGAGAGCTAAGGCAGGGCAGGAATAGTTCTGTAAATAGGCCTATAAACATTTCCTCAGTAATATATCCATGATGCCATCTGTCCGGCTCAAATGGCCTTCTGAACAACGTTAAAGTAGCAGTTATGACGTTTCCTCTGCGTGTGTGTCTGTGTTTATATATCTGCATATTTGACAGTAGTATTTTCAAAATGACTGTGTAAACCCTGTCAAAATGCTCTTTGAGCAAATGACAAGTTTTTCATCTTCCAAGAACACATTGCCGCTTATTGATCTTCCAACATGGCTAAATTGTCTTTGTCACATTTCCAAAGCATGTAATAAAAATATATTTGCCTCCTTCTCTGCATGCTGACACAATGAAATTATCTCTTCTTTACTCATGACAAGCCATTACTCACAACATCATATATTTATTTCATGATTTCACAGAAACATGCAGGGGGGGGGCAACTAAATGTTCTCCTACTGCCATTGGTATTTATTGTTCTGGGACTCCTGCAAAGATGCACATTTCCCTCTTGCGCAAAAGTGTGATATGTTTTAGCAAATTCATGATGTTTCTGTAGAACAATAGCTGAAAAGAGTTGTTTGTGGAGTTCCTTACAGTGGATGTGTCATAATCATACACTTTTGTCTGCATTAATTAAATCTTAAAGGGGACATTTAATAAGAAAACTCACTATTTCAGTGCATGCGCACATACATTTTTAGCGCCTAATAACCCACAAACTGGGACGTACGCATGCTAATTATAATATACTAAACATCTGAACATCTTCCCCCATGGCTTGAGAAATACCTTTGCTTTGGTGCACCATATTTTTCCTGCTAGCCCTTAAAGAGACAGGCGCTAAAACTGAGCATTTAGGACATAGGTTGAATACAAGTATATTCAAATTGAAAGTATGAGAAATATAAAGTGTTTATTTCACAGTGAAGTATGGAAACATGTTCTAGCAGAAAGACAGACTTCAAGTATGAACCTTTAAATAAGCACGATATGTCCCCTTTAATAAGTGTCTTCCCCCCTGAGAAATATAATGCATTGTAATATGGAGAAACATGACCTGCCTGTCACCACCACACAACAACAAACGGTTTTCACAGCTAATCAGTGTGCCTACATAAAGACCTGGGAAAATGACAGGAAATGTATTTGTGTCATCACCTGGAGGTGCTGTTTAGTCTAAACTAATGGATGTGGAAAAGGGAAGTTATTTTTGTCTGAACCACCTCTGAGTTAAAAAAGACATGCTTAGGGAAACCTGAGAGAACATATTTAGAGCACTACTACATCGTGTGTCATTGTATCACACCAGGAACTTAAAGTGGTGCTTCACTTTTTAGCAGTCTGAATCATCAGTAGCCCAACTGGGAGTCCGAACAGAAATCCCTTGCTTACAGCTTTTTTTTCTAGACACTGTTAGTGGATGTTTTTAGCATTTGTTACAAAAAATATGTTCTTTTTCATCTAAAAACTACCATGCAGTGCCTCCCCAGAGCCGGGCACTCCAGTTGGAAACTTTCACTTTGCGCTTGAGGCATGAAATCAACTTTAGACTTGTACTGAATGTAACTTTGTTGACCTCAAACTTGACTCCGATTCTGTTATTAAAAAAAATTGTAAACGACTGTGAACATTTCTACAAAAGCAATTTTTTCTTTATTTCTAAAACGCTGAAAGATTCTCTTGACACACCACAGCATTCACCTGCCAGCCTCAGGTGTGTCAATGAATCACAACACATCAACAGTGTTGAAAACTCATTTGAAATACTAATGGCATCACTCAGCGCATTTTTATTTCATAAAAGTATCCATTTCACAGCTTTAAAACACTTTTTAGTCGCTATAGGTAAAGCCACACGGCTGCATTTTCTTGTCAAGGAGCCAAAATAAGCCTGATGACATCCTTAGGGTAAGTTGCTCAAACTGTTTATAACAATGTTTTCACAAGAGCATGTTTAAAACAGTTTTTTGTTGTAAATTAGGATGTAATAAATCTTTCGGGAGACATTTCTAGATATAGCTATAAACCTATTTGAATATGTCTCTGCATTCCAAACATTCTTACAATGGCAAGGGGTTGAGAAAAATAAGAAATGTTTTTTGACCTTGCAATTGCAAAACCAAAATAATAAATCCAAGGTATTTCTACCTCTAGTTCTTATTTAACTATGACTTTTTAAGTAAACCTGATATCTAACAGCTCTAGTGATACAGTCCTTGCAACTTTACTTGCTAAGTTTGTGTTTCCTGGCGACGGAAAAGTGGAGAGAGCATAAAGTGGACAGGTTGGGAGGGAAAAGACAGGAATCGAGAATGTAATCTTGGTGAGTAGGGTGACACAGGGGCCCCGGATGCCAGATGGTGCTTTCGAAGGCTTAGCTGAGGCAGCTTTGGGTCTCCGGCACTCCCAAAGACCCACACACTGACTCAATTCCTCTCATCTCGCACAAACGTACAAATGGCGAAAAACACTTGCTAGCTCTCACCTCCTCTCTCGCTCTCGCACAAAGTCACATCAAAAACACGCAAGCTGTGATGTTGTGTTTAATAGTAGATGTAACCCAAATAGGCCTGGCAATGTACAGTAGGGCAGGGGCCGTGCAAAATTTGGCGAGCCAGCCAGGAGTTCAAACATAAAATCAGCTCTGTGGGGGGCAGATAGGGCTCAAGATGACATCCTCTGTCCTGGAGCTCCTCTGGGACTTAGCCCTCGAGAAAAGACACATTTGGAAAGTCGCTTATGAGATATTTTTCCTGGAATCATCAGCTTTTGGTTACATAATCGAGATATGATGAAAAGCGTTTTACAGCCAGCAGAAGCGAGATCTGGGAGGATTTACTTGGAAATGTAACAGGTAACAGGTATTAGGGCCAAGTATTAAAAATGCATTACTGTATGTGAGATGGAACTACAATAGCACAGACATTAAGTATTTATTGCAATTTAGACATTTCAAGCCAATTCATACTAATGCAATGAGAGGAGAAAAAATTACTCAGCCACACACACACACACACACACACACACACACACACACACACACACACACACACAGCTGTCAACATGGTGGAACTCTCTCAAAAAGTGATATTAACAAGCAGGTATGAAGCTGTGAAAAATGAATCATGCGCCAAATAGTCGTGTTCATGAATGCCCGTCATGCTTGTCATTAAAGTGTTCTACTTCCAGTCTGGATGTGCCTGCCAGATGTTCAGCAATACCTGCAAATGCTCTTGTAGTTGAGAAATGTAAGAAGTATACAGTTTTAAAGTTTAGTAATAGTAATCATGGATAATAAAGTATCAGAGTTGTAAGGGGTTGAGAAAAAGGGGAGGAGTCTTTCTCTTTGGGAGATCTTTTGGGAGAATGTGTATGTTTATAAAAAGAAATATACGACACAAATAAGTGATAAATGTTCTTTGGCCATGTGCAGAAGAAAATATTTGAGATTTTAAGGGTTTATTTTCTCCTCAAAATCAGCCTGTTTCTCTCTGTAATTACTGTTTTTAGCAGCGAAAATAGCTGAATTTCTACAATTCTTTCATTTGTTATTCCTTTTTATACCGTTTTAGATGTAAAGTGAGAGTTTTTCATTTTTTTCCTACTGTAAAATACAACATTTAAGTTCTCTGCACACCCCAATAGTTTTTGTCCGGTCTGTAAAGTGTGAAAGCTGCAACAATGGAATGTATAGTTCCTTTAATAAGAAGAGACCTTTACATTAGCTGTGTACTAGACCCCCAAAAAATGAACCACAATGATATTAAAGCCTAATATTTACCAGGCCTTCTTCCCCTCTCTTTGTTATTGTGCCCAGCGCTCTAGTGCAGAGTTAATTTCTTATTACAGGGAAGCCGTATACAATCCATAGAGCCTGACCTTGACAATATCAAACCTGCCTGTCTGACAGAGGAATGTGATCGCTTTAGAAAACATTTAACAGTATTGTTGGACAGGTCCCGGCGACAAAAAAAACACATCATCCACTCCACTCTAAAAATAAGAGCTTAATAATTTCCCTGAGGATAGCTTTTCATCTATCTCGCTTCTTAATTGACTTGCGTTACATTGCCACAAAGTTTATTTCACTGTGCCTCGATGAAATAAATAATTAACCCCATAAAACGGTCAGACAACTGAAATTAGAACTCGTTGGGTTTTGTTCTTCTTTTTTGCGGTAATGAGATGGGACCCTGCCCTAGCTGACCATCTGTCTTTGTCTTAACAGAGCTCCTGTCCAGGAGATAACACATTATCTTCATCAGACATAATAAGTTCCAATATGATTCCTTTCATTAGCTGGCCACTAATGAATTTGGTGCGAAGGATGGTAATATTGATAATAACAATAGTGAATGTATGATAACGGGGAGTAATATTGCTAATGATCCTGGCCCCTCATGATGACATGAATAAAAAGTTGCTGATAATAGCGCCGGTGGGGATGAAAATAACAAAGATAATGGCGATAGCATCGGTAATAGCTGTGGTAAAAATAATGATGAATATAGCAACGATGGCAGCAGAAACGCTGATAATCAAGTTGATGACACTGGACTCTGGGACAGCAATTAGAACGAAAGAAAAAGGCAATGACTCATGTCTTCAGACACGGGGATAAACGGTGGGTTCTCCTTTTGACAAAGTAACACAATCATGTTGTCCAATTAAAGCAAATAAAAAATACAAATGAAGAAACCAAGGGCTTTAAGAGCTTTTCCTATCATACAGTCGGTTTTCAGAGCTTGATAATTAGCAGCCATGCATCATAGGGCTTTTTCATACCGCAGGACTCACTGAATGTGCATGTGTATTGGCATGCGTCTATATCGAGTGTATATCTATGTGCATATTTGTGTAATTGCTTGTTTGTTTCCACATCTTCAAAAACAACTCCGGAGCAACTCCACAATCATGTTTAGGCTGCAGGTGATTCTGAAAGTAGCATTTCCCTGGAGATGGCTTGAAACCTCCTGAGCTCTACAGCGAGAGGCTTACCAACACTTCACTGCAGGGGCCCGCGCTCAAATTACATTTTCAGACGAGCACCCTCCTTCGGTTCTGCGCTACAAATGATCTGTTAAAAACTTGTAATTAATACGCAGATGTCTCACAGACAGGAGGTACCACACCAAACTTTTTTAATCTAAATGAATGAATTGCTGCAGTGATGACGTGTTTTGGTAGGCCGACCTGGATATACTGCACTGTGATGACATACTTAGACTTCACACTTATTTATATTGTATATATGTAAACTATATATTTATTTTGTACTGTAACTTTTATTCTCATTATTCCTTGTGTGAACTTCTACTTGTCCTATCCTGTGTTTCTATCTTATTCCTGTTGCTGCTGACCCTAACCCTAACACCTGGATTTCCCTAAGGGGGTCAATAAAGGTATATCTTGTCTTATCTTTATTAAGCATCACAAGGGCTCCCTTGACAAAAAACAATAGGATTTTTCCATTGGATTTTGGAAGATGTATTGTATTGTACAGATAGTCAAATCTGTGGCAAATACACATTTTGTTCAGCGGGATAACCTCCACATATTAACACCCCGTTTTTAAAAAGGTAAATGCAATCACCAGAAGACAAAAAGCTAACATGACTCCGCTCTGCATGATGACGTTTAGTAGTGTTTTTCTATTTGTGTAGAGAACCGCCATGATTATGACACATAGAAGCCTTGGAGATTCACAAGGGGGATGTTCACTGATGTTTCTCATGTCCTAGAACACAATGTGAAAATCTCTTCAGTTTATTAACTGCAGTCCTTACTTTAGGACTCTTACCAAAAACACCTTTACATTTATTTTTACTTTGAGACGAGCAAACCGGAAGATGTAAAAGGCTAACTAATTTCAGAGTTTGAGGACTCAATCCTGCACCACTCTGAGGTCGATGCAGGTTTGCTGTAGATGAAGTGAAACAGCAGCTAGCTGAGCTCAGCTCATCTCTGGTGAGAGCACAGCAGTGTCCTGATCCTCCTGACCTTGTCACTGCTGCAGGGTGCCCGGTCACTGCCACCTACCATGGAGCTCTGCAGGTGTTTGTGAGTGTGCGTTGGTGCATGTCATAGCTCCATGTGTGCACATGAGTAGGTGAAACAGCTTTCGAGCATGCCCACGCATGGCGGTGTGATTTCATGTGAGTTATTAGCCCGGGTATGAATTTGCATTGCCAGGAAGAAGGCGTGACAAGGTGTCAGAGACTCAGGAGGTGAAGCGCCACAATGGCCATTACGGAGATTAGTGCGCACATTCATCTTCTACAAGAACTGTGATTCTTTTCCACTTTGCCTCCTCGCTCTCTCTCCTCCACAATATGCAACTCCCTCAACCCCGAAACAATCACAACAAGCACACACGGAATATGTAGGCTATGTAGGAATTTCGCTTGCCCACACATGCATGTACTATATTTCCTGCGACTTCGTCACTAAAACAGGAGAAAGTGCCTGGGCTTGACAGCAAACAAAACAACATGAAGAGATTCCTGGCAGGCTAAAGAGAGAGTAGTATCAAAGCTACAGGAATGCACCACCAGCAGCCCATTTCTTCACCCGGGGAGAGAGAGGGAGAGTATGCGCAGTGTTGTAGCAGACCTGAGCTGCTGGTAATTAGAATGGGCTCTGAGGAGAGACAGGCGGTGGAATGAATGTAAATGAATTCACTGGCTCCGGCACTGGGATCCTCAACCTCACTTTTCATACAGCATGCCTTACAGACATGGAGATACTGACACAAACAGAGCAGGTCCACACAGTAAACACTGAGTGACATGACTGTGGACATGCACGTGCCAACACGCACACATGAGTGTGCAAATAAACGCAAATCCGCAGGCGCCAGACAAATACGAACCCTGCAGTGCACGAGGAAGCACACGCAGATGCACATTATCCTAATCCCTGCCACAGTGAGGAGAAAAAAAAGGGGGTGAAAATGCTTGTTCCCATCCACAGCATGTCCCACAGCGGAATAAACAAACCCTTCTTAATTGGTGTCGATTTGGAACAGAGTGATGATTCATCATGCAGAACTCCCCAGTAGAGTATTGGAAACCAAATCATTTCTAATCCATATGACCTTGACAGAGGGCCAGAGTCAGGCTCCAACTCCTGCCATGTGCATTGTCCGACAGACAAAGTCAAGGTATGGCAACTGAGTTTGCAACTCGTTGAGTACTGAAATCCACCAAAGTCAGATCACTTCACTGATTACTCCATCTCAGCCAGCGGCAAATCTTTATGAAGCACTCATTTCTCCGCAGCAGTCATAAATCAGGGTACTATAAGCTTTCCGTCATGATGATGGCACACCAGAGACACTATTTCAATACCACGCGCGCTCCAGTCAATAACTCCTATTCCCATTACATCTACCAGTGCTGCTCTGGACTTAAAGAAGTCCACCGGTAACACCTCACTCACCTCTCAATGTCTCCGGTGTGAAACTTTGATCAGTAACTCCACGGCCCTTCTCAAGGAGAAGCAGGTCGTCTGTGAAGGGGTCCTGCTCTTTACTAGCTGCTGCTGTAAATGAGTCTAATTAACACATCTCCCTTCCTTTCTTTAACCAGGCATCCGGGGCCAACTAGAGCCTTATTATAAAGTAGATTATGCATGTAATGTCCCCATTGAGATTACTGTATGGAGCAAGGCATTCAGTCATATACAGTGTGTATGCACCAAGAGGACAGGTCTGTGCGAATACGGGAAGACGGGAGGGATAGCAGAAAGGATGAGGGGCTGCTTGGTATTCCGACAAGAATGTATAATAGATGGTGGAGGGAGATAAAGCTACAAAGAGAGCGCGTGAAGAGAGGGAGGGAATAAGAGGAAAGAGATGTGCCTCCAACGACACCTGCGGACTCGGCTGGCGGCCATCTTGCGGTCAATGAGGTGAGTGCAGCCACCGCCCTGGGTCAGCATTAACACAGACCAATGACAAGTCGGCACTTGCCCTCTATTGCAACAACACCTTGCCGTTCCACTCCACCGACTGCACCTATCACACCGATCACGATGTGCACACACGCTCCGAACTCTTCCAACGTCTGTCTCTTTCTATCTCTCTGTTAAAACGACGCACACACAGCAGGGGAAGTTTAACAAATGTGGGAACAGATGCCCCACATCAGACTGCAGTTGCCCTCTGCTCCCTGCGTGCCTCCAGAGAGACAGAGGGATACCGTTAACCAAGATAAGACCT
Organism: Notothenia coriiceps; assembly: GCF_000735185.1. Classification (NCBI taxonomy): domain Eukaryota; kingdom Metazoa; phylum Chordata; class Actinopteri; order Perciformes; family Nototheniidae; genus Notothenia; species Notothenia coriiceps. The sequence goes on along the minus strand of NW_011369947.1, from coordinate 26,882,089 downwards.
TTGCTGTCTGCTGTACGGTGAACACACACCGTACACACACATTTTTCAGCCACTGGTTTTCATCCATGTTCGTATAAAGCTGTCAACGCATCAGAATATCTCCTTGATAGCTACAGTATGTGCTCACCTCTCCTTTTGAACGCCTTCGACCAACATTTTTTTATTCTGTCTTTTGGAGGACATGATTTCCCTTCAAGCAGGCTGCCGTAGACGTCTTCTCACTCATTAAACTCAAGTAGCTTCTTTGATGAATGAAGAGGAAAACAAGGCACTTACTGACCCTTTTATGAAGCTGAAAGCATAACTTTGTTTTTCCAAAAAGCCTCTCAAAAGGTGTGTATCTCTCCCTCGCAGACAGTTAGAGATTCATCCAATGCATGACACAGATTAACGCAATGCAAAGCTAATTCGATACAATCCGTTGCAGCTGTGATTTATTATTAATTCGCCTCAAATCTGGATTCAATAACTTCTTCATTTTTAGTAACTCACAAAAAAAATCTTTATTTCCTCATTTTTATTCAAGTATCGAATTAGGGATGACGTTTTCTGCCACACTGACATACTGTAATAACCATAGGAAGTACTACACTGTGTAACTTTTTATGTAGTCCAAAGGAAGGATGGATTTTTCACTTAAACGCTGTCGACAGGCTGTTGTTTACCTCAGTTTCCACCTCAGATCCGGATTGGATACACTCAACTTCGTCATTAATATCGATACGCAACTGTAATGAGCAAATTCAAATTACTTCACAAGTGTGTGATTTGATACACAGAGCGCTAAGCATGGTTTAAAAGTCAGTGACATTTAGATAACTACACTGAACAAAAATACAAATGCAACACTTTTGTTTTTGCTCCCATTTTTCATGAGATGAACCCAAAGATCTAAAACATTTTCTATATACACAAAATAACCATTTCTCTCAAATATTGTTCACAAATCTGAAAAAATCAATAATCAATAAAAGGCCACTCTGAAACGTGCAGTTTTGCTTTATTGGGGGGGTCTGGGAGGGTCTGAAAACCCTAGGGTTAAACCCTAACCCTAACCCTAACATTGCACCCTATCTCTTCGCATAGAGTTATCAGTTGTTGATTGTGGCTGTGGAATGGGTCCACTCCTTTCAATGGGCTGTGCGAAGTTGCGGATATGGCAGGAACGGAACACGCTGTCGAAACGCCGATCCAGAGCATCCCAAACTATGTCAATGGTGACAATGTAGGAATTTAGGTAAACCCTAGGGTCGGACCCCAGACCCCATAAAGCAAACTGCATCTGTTCAGAGTGGCCTTTTAATGTGGCCAGCCTAAGGGCACACCTGTGCAATAATCATGCGTCTAATCAGCATCTGATTGCCACAATCCTGTGAGGTGGTAGATTATCTCGTGCAAAAGGAGAAGTGTTCACTATCCACAGATTCTGATGTGAACAATATGAGAGAAAATGTATGTATATAAGAAAATGTTAGATCTTGATGTTCATCTCATGAAAAATGAGCAAAACTAAAAGGTTGGCATTATATTTTGTTCAGTGTGTATATATAGAAGTGCCAGTTAATTTGAAAACACTGCTGGCTGCCGGTCATCGAGGAGGATCTGAATAACATCAGCCAGACAGAGAGCGACACACTCTCAGACAAATAAACAAAGTTGTATTCAGTGTTTTCGCCACAAAACCTGCAGCTTTTCATCAGATCCGTTGTGCGGATCAGACATAATCCTTCGCTCTCCAGTACGCACACTCAGTGAGGGACCGAGACGTGAGGATATGGAGATGGATCAAAGTTAGGGTCATACACACGTGGTTGATCTCGCTGCATCAAATTCTATCATCCCTTATGGTCCTACTTCTCTTCTGACATCCTGTGATACCCTGGTTAGTCTGAATTTACATGATTAAAGATCTGTGGCATTATAAAACCGAATCGCATGTGAGTACAGAACATTGGTGACCGTTGAATCCTGGGATTCTACGGTCTGATTTTGCAGGTCAATTTTATTTGTGTACCCATATCAC
>NW_011369947.1:26864923-26879313 GCF_000735185.1 Notothenia coriiceps | reverse complement strand
CCTTGGCAGTCGTCGAGGGGGGGGGGGTGTGCTGAGATGCACAGGCTGCAGTGGAGACGCTGCGCACAGCTGATCGACAGCTGATTGACAGCTGGGACACAAACCACCAAATACAAAAACATCATTCAGATCCAGTCGTCATGACTCCACTCCGGAGGGATCCCCCGATCATTTCTTACAGTTTCTCATCAAGGGGGGGTCTCCTGTCCCCGGTACAAACACACTGCCTGAGGAAGGCTATGTGTATTTTTTTTATCATTCACCTTTTTTGGACCACTTATTTATTTATTTTGGTGACGATCCGACCTCCATGCTGCTACTCTGGTTCAAACTGCATCCACCAAACAATACGATTTATCTCGACCTCCCCAAAATAACCAAAATCTGACACGGTGTGAGATGGTTTTTTTTTAGCTCTTCTGTCGTCATTTCCTGCGATCTTCTCCATGCAGTCAGTCAAAATTAATGAATGAAAGGGCGTTTCTTTGACTATTTATAGGCAAATATGGGCGTTACGTGAAGCCCGCAAAAGCTGCACCGCATTTCGAGTCGGTTGTGATTTATAAAGGGAAACCGGCGTAGGAAGTGCCATACGCACTTTCCTCGACGGTACGCAATGTTTGGTGAATCGAAAAGTGGCGGAAAATGTATGGACCTATTTTTCGGATTTCTACTACGTGAGCAACCTTCCCACGTCAATCCTACGCAAGGCGTTATAAATGAGGCCCCTGGTCTCTCAGCTTGGAACTGAAGCACTTTACAAAAAAATGTTTTCTATATCAAGTGGATGGATTTTAGGTGAAAAGATACCTGAGTCATATCAACAACCCTCAAAACCTTTCACAATGTAGATAAGAGTCTTTTTATTTGCAATTCAGTTTTTCAACACATTGAATATGCTTTGCTAAGGTTATGAATCCTTTGGTGACATCATAATGTCTGTTTTTTAAAAGTATTATTTGAACAATAATAATACATTATAAACAATGCTTATGTATGTCTTTGTGCCGGCTTTAAAGTGTTGAACCGAAAAAATCCTGTACTGCACAAATACCTAACTCTGCAAACTGTCAAGAATATGCAGACAGGCATAATCAAATGCAAGATGAAAACTTGCATAGCAAATATCAAAATTAGAAGACGAGTCAATAAGCTATTACAGAGAGACAGCTAAGTGTGCACTTAAACATGGCCAGGTAGAGGGATGTTTAGATAGCCATTAGCTATCAACACTTTATGACTATTCAGAAGCCACTCACAGGACACACACTTCCAAACACTTATTGCTATTAGCCTCCATTAACATTTGTGTATAATCATGTAGGATGATGTGCGAGGGAGCCTCATCTGCAGCAGTGCAGGGAAAATTACAGCAAAATCCATCTAGAAGATGATGACAATCCTGGAACAGTGGAGCAGAGGGCGCAATACAGATGTGAACACGGCGCATCAAGCACCTATGTATCTTATAAACAGCTACAAAAACCAACAATCCACACCAGGGGAGGAACATAAAAAGCCTACGCATCCACCCTTCATTTTTATACCAACCACCAACAGTGAAAATGTGACACCATTGCCCTCAACCTCACCAATCTCTTTTTCTATCCACAACTGTGACTAAAAGGGCCACTAACCTTGGACACTATCACATAAAATAAGGCACAACAACGACAAAAGACTGTGAACGACCTCTTCTAAGAGGGTCAGTTTCTCCACGCTATAAAATCTTAAAAAGCGAAAAGATAATATTCCGCCTCAGACAACGACGAATTGCGAGAGAGGGGGGGAGCTGAGACAGGACCCCGGCCTTAATGTAGTTTGTAATTGTAAGTGTTGGTCTTTAATAAAAGCCCAGAGTATTTGGTCAGGCTAATAGACTGGGCTCTCTAAATCCTGCCCACCATGCATTATTCAACAGCCATTAGCTACCGTCTCATCTGGGAGGCTTTATGAGTCCCATCATCGGCTGGGACCCAGGCAAGGCAAAGCAGAGGTGCGTGGGGAAGGGAGGAGGAGGCGATTATCTGGGGAGAGAAAGGGAAAAAGGAAGCGATGCAAATACAGGTATGGGAGGGACGAGGGGGGAAGTTAAAGAGGGTGCACAAGTGGAGGATCAAAGAGGAAAAGCTGACGAAAGAAGGGCGTGATGTGGCATAGGTGAGGGCCTGTGATATGGAAATGACTACAGGGAGATGAAGAAATAGCTGGATGAAAGCCAAAGGTCACGAGGTAGCCATATGAAAAAACGCAAAGACGTTGATGCAGGGAAATGAGAGGAGCGCTGACCGATGGAAGGTGGCGGGAGTGGGGTGAAAAGCGTGGTTCTCGGTGTGGGAGGCAAAGCCACGGGTCAGAGAGAGGCAGGACTCAGCGACAGAGAATAAAAGAGAGGTGCCAGCCTGAACTGGCATTTTCTGCTGGCCAGGAACATAAATGTCAGGTGCTTCCTCCCTCTTCCCTCTCAACCTTTTCTTCTTTCAATTCCCCTCACCTCCCCCTCAACCTCCCCCTGCTCCTTCCACTCCACCTCCTGCTGCCCTTCTCAATCTGCCCACCTCTCTCCTGCCTCTCACCGTCTCCCAAGAGCAGTGCCATTGGTAATTTTGCTTTCAGAGACGAGGGAAGGCCATGGAACACATGGAGATGCAGGCTGCTCAGTTACCATGGTATCGCTGGCCAACAGGAATGGCGCCAACACCAGGACGCATATGTGCGTACGTGTGTGTACGTGTGTGTACGGGTGTGGGTGTGATACGCACGCTCTTGAGTGCATCTGGGTAATGGGTGTTTAGCAAGCCTGCCAGACTTGTCCCAGCCACGCTCTCCCAGACTACCAGGTTCTCCTGACCCTCTGCGGCAGCCCAAGGACACACTCCTGTCTCTCTAATTAAAACACAACCCTGACACGCACACCACACACTCACACACTCACACACCGCATACACCCTGCAGGTCTGCGGCTTAAAATAACCTTAAAAGGAACAGGCAGAGCCATCATCCCCTGCACTCAACACCTCTTCAAAATCCACTTGGTGGTTTCTCGCAAGGCAGCTCCCTGGAAGACTCAAACCTGCAGGAAGATTCGCAACAACAAACAGCATCTCCAAAATGCACCGCTCGTTTATTCCAGGAGTCATCAAAGGAGCTGCATTTATTATTGCATGGCCTTCCTGCAACAATAGCACCGCTGTCCTTGAAGATAATTGTCTGCAGAACTATTTGCAACCCTCAGAAAATCACAAAGGGGAGAACTGTCAGAGTGGCTGTGGTCTGAGAAACATTTCTAAAGCCTTTCAGAACTGTCCAATGCATAAAATATAACTGCACATGCATAAGTCTTTACATTTCTCAGGTGCCAAGTATCTTGCCATAGAGAGTCTGCGGTTTCTAACCACAGTAAAGGCTTGTGTTTGTGTTTCCAAATGTTCCATGCTAGGCTAGTCTGTTTGTTGGCAGAAAAAGGCTTTAACGTTAATGGTGTGTATTCTCATAAACACATGCTAAGGCAAGTTTTTTTCCATCTAAGTAACAAGGTTGGCTCTTAGCCGTGCATTCTGGCTGTGTAATTGTTTCAAACTGAGATGTGTGGACATGGCACGTGACATGCAACATCGAGACAGCCTCTTCACTTCATCTCCAACAGACAATTTAGCATGTTTACTTCCTCGTTAGGCGCATGAGAGCCCCTGATGAAGGAATCCCAGGGAGGCAATGGCGTCCTGTCACTGCGGGTTACCACTGCAGCATGATTTAATGGAACTGTCTGTCAGGAGGTCCAACAACAGCCTGTCATCGCACGAGCAGCAGCAACGTACACACACACTCGCGAGCACAGTCAAAAAACACAATGGAGACGGAATGTCAAAAACTCTTCTCTCTCTCGAAAACTCTCACAAACATCGAAAAGCGAAAGCAGATATGTCCAAGAGGGTTCTTGCGAGAGCTGAGACAGGCGGGGATGAACACAGTAGCACTCAGAGCCCATTCAGAGAAATCAACGGTTAGAAAAACACACATCACCAGCAGGCCCCCCTACCAAGAGAGGAGATGAGTGCCAGGAATGCGCTCGCTGCATCAAGCGGCACAGGTGTTATCAAAGCGCATCGCAGGAGATCTCACCAAACAAAGTCCTACTGTCATCTCTATAGAAGTAGCAGAGTGCGGATCAACCCAAACGAATGTAATGAATGGTTCACAAAGTATTTAGCAGATTAGGGGGAAAACTCCAAATCCAAAGCTCATTACATGTAGCCAGTATGCAAGCCCTATCCCCTGGCTTGAGGCTGATTCCAATCCCCTGCTACCCAGTGAATGAGGTAGAGAGCAATCACCAAGACCAGGCACTGGGCATCTGCTATACAACCTTTTCCTCTATTGTATATTCCCGCCATCATCCCAAACTGGCAGGACAGAGAGCTCTGATTAGCATCAAAGCTTTTGATTGCCCCTACTCTACAATCAGCGATGCTCTCCTGTGATGCCTGCGTGCATTTGTGTGTGTGAGAGAGGAGGAATCATCAGAAATCACACAAGCCGAATCCAAATGACTCCTGCATATATATGACCTTTTGCGGTGTCCTTGTGTAAACCAACACAGAACACTTTGAAAGCCCTAATGTTCACAGATGAACCTAAATGGTCTTCTAATACGCCGGCCTGTGATGCCCACCCTTTGATGTTGTACAGCACCATCACCCAATTCACCCTGAAAATAGGCTTCTTCTTTAAAGATACCTCTCTCTGTGGCTAAATATGATTAGCTACAGAGGACATTGTAGCTCTCTCCGCAGCTAATACGTTTAGTATGGATTGTCTGAGGGGTAAGGATACAGCGAGCAGTGAGATCAATATTCTAAGTCAGAGTCTGTCTGGAGAAGAGGAACCATGCTGGGAGATGGTTAACTGTTGTAAGGCAGCAAATGCTGTCTGGAAGTACCCAGTGCCAGGAATCCCGCAATATTGAACAGTTCTTCAAAAGGTAATGCTTAATGCTCAAGCTGCGTGATGGGTTGTGTTGAGAGCGCGGGAAGCTTGTCAAAGATTTGCTGTTGATATGTCTAAGGAAGAGAGATTATTTAAATCAGATGTGGATGATTTTGTACAGTCCATAGTGCACCACTTAAGACCAAAGCCTCGTAGGGCCTTGCCTCCATAGGGCTGATGTCAAAGTGGTGCTCTAAATAGAGAATAGGGTGTCCTTTGAGATAGAGGGGGTGAAGGACCGAGATTTAAGTGGCTTCATTTGCATGCGCGAATCCCTCACTTAACACCATTTGAATCGCACACACGAGCAGCCGCAGACACAAACGGACATGCGCGCGCCCCTAACACACACATTCCCAGGCACACACACACACACACACACACACACACACACACACACACACACACACACACACACACACACACACACACACACTTAGGGCAGACACATTCTTCCCCCTTTTCCTAGAGTCAGAGGACATTAGCACTGCATCTATTTCTGGAGGCCCATTAAGGCCGTAAAACATTTAAGATTCACACAGAGTGATTCCGACTGTCAGAATGACCCGTTCCTTCCCCATTTCTCCTGCTCATGTAAAAAAGCTGACACGAAGCTTGTGACAGAAACATGTATTTGGTGCCGTTCCCGATTCGGCTGAGTGGGCTGGCACGCCGGCTGGATGGGTGGGGTGGTGGGGAGTGGGGGTTGAGAAGAGTAAGGTGGTGGGGGGTGCAGTCGTTCGCCCGCCAAATGGGTCCATTTTGCTGAAATGTGAAGCCTGCACTTTCCTGACACGCTATAATAAATCTATCAATTGTGTGTGGGTGTGTGTTATGTGTGTGTGCAGCATGCATGAACAGGAAATTGGTGGCATCTAAACAGGAAATATCCCCTTCCTCTCCCCTCTATAGATGTGACAGTCACAGTAGCAGCCAACAGCTCGGCTCAACATAACACAAGGTGGCATGTGCCTTATAATGGAAATGCATTGTACCAGTGAGGCAAAAACAAGGGCCTACGTGTGTGCATACGCACTCACACATAAAAGCTAATGTGGGATGGGTAGACAGCCCTGTCTGCCTTCCATCTCAAATCTATACATAAATATATCATTCGCTGTCCAGTGAGGAGTAAATCCATGAAAGCAGCAATGCTAGGCTACTTTAATGTGAAATGACAGGCTTCCATGCAGCTCTTAGAAGCCTAACAAGCCTGAATAGTCTCTATTTCCAGAGGGGGAGAGCAGAATGCTAGCAGAATGTTAGCTTGGTTATATATATTATTTCACACAACCCCTTAACGCCCCCAGTCTGTTTTCCATCCACCTCCTCGCACATCCAGAACATGTGGAGGAGCATTTGCTTTGTCAGATGCTTTGTATCCTTTGCAAGGCAATTACTTGTTGCTTTAATGTGTTTGTACACTCATCATTTCATTTCGTTTTACATACCGTGACCTTGGATCCCTGAAATGCTAAATCCTTTGTGATAAAGGTTGTCTGAATTCTGAGTTTCAGCTTTGACAGTCATAATACTTAACTTCTACAAAGAGGAAAATAAAACTTAAAAAAATGCAACTACACTGCAGTCTGCTTTGGAAATGTTCCACATGCAAACAAACTGAACCCTCAGCCTGAAACACCTCCATTGGACTACTTTGTTTACTTCCGCGACATAGTGACATTACTTTGTAACACTCACGCTCCTATTGGCTAGTGCTTCAACACATTGTTCGTTATAAGCTGAGGGGTGGGTCATCTCTAAGAGGTTGACCAATCACAACAGAGCTGGTCAGCTAACCAATCAGAGCAGACTGGGCTCTGGTTTCAGACAGAGGGGGAAAAGAGGTGCTGCAGCAGCATGAGAAAAAATAAAGACAAAATAAAATGATGAACCTTAAAATTAGCATAAAAGGCCCCCTTTAATATTTAATATTGTAAATTATAGCAGGAATTGTTGAGTTGTTTACTAATGAGAGGTTAAAATGATATGATGATATAAGAATCGTTTAAACCAATCTAAACATGTATAGTATATAACATAATCCCTTAATGTCATTTGCCATTTATAGAACATACAGAATACAATAACACGTGTTGCTCTTGTTACCCCTATATGTTGGTGTGTGGGGCTTACAACTAGGATCTTTTAGACAGTTACATTTTGTATAAAGTCTCAGATTTCTGAAATTATCTAATTCATGCAACATCAACATAACCAAATTGAAACCACAGTGAAAACTATAGCTGTATCACCATGTTCCTGACATGCTCCATTGGTGAACACTTCAGAGTGAGACATCGGCTGGACAGTTGAACTGCAGAGACCTTCAATTAATGTTTGGGATTTATAGCACCATTAAGACTTCAATAATCCAGAGAATGAGTCTTTTGGTTAATGCTTGATTTGGCTGAACTTTAAATGCCCTTTGTGACGGGTTCTCCTTTCGCCTGCAAGGCAAGGCAAGTTTATTTATATAGCACCTTTCTCACTCTTTTTCACTTTAATTAAGACAGTCAAGAAGAAAGTATTCTTACCTTAAGTGAAGCTATTATTTTTATTTTTTATATACTAGTTAATATTTCCCGAGTAAACTTTTTAAGAGTCTATTTATAAGGTATTTTCTGCTATAGACAATGAGTTATATCCAAGGATTGACCTGCTTTGACCAACATTGATCCACACCTCAGTTTTTCCCTCATATCTTTCCATAACTTCTCTTCAGTCACATAAAAAAGAATCAGAACACAAACGCTTTTCCCTAGGGCACTAACCTATACAGTTACACCACAGTACTATTTCATGTAAGTCCTTGTTGTACCTTCAAATGTACAATTGTGTACCCAAGTGACTGAAATGAACTTTTCAGAAAACGTGTCACAAAATGGAGAAAACAGTGTGATACTGTTTGGACTTTGTCTATATTCCAGCTTCTATTGTTGACGTGTTGAGGGAGTAGACTTTTTCATTGATGTACTGTTTTTTAATAAGGGCAGCGAAAAAAAAGCATCCCTTCCAGACTCCTACCACCAAAACACAGGTGACCCAACATCCAATAGTTGCTGACGAGTCCACAATCCCACACTGGTTTCCCACCAATACACACCGTCTACTGTAGTTTGATGGTGTGTTCAGCCAAGCCAGAATCTGTAGCAGCAGTTATGGGGAATTGCATGATCCCTCTGTACCGCCACATAGAGCACGGCACTTTATCCTAGTAACTATTGATTTCTGTAGGAGATGGAATTAAAAATCTGTTTATACATAACATGTACAAAGGTGGCTGGTCAGCAGTAATACATTTGGGAATCTGAGCTGTACACACTCTTAAAGGTAGCAGTTTGTGTGTGTAATGTAAAATATACTAACAGTCAAGAACTGGATTTTTTCAGTTCTAATAAAAGTATGTCTGTCTTTCTTTCTGTGAACAATGGTGCGTTTGATACGTATTTTCTGATATTTTCTTGACCGAAAGATTTATCTATAATTGTGAAAATGATTGGCAGATAAATCAATAATGACAAAAAATCGTTAGTTGGAGCAAAATCCAGGCTGGATGATTTAATTAGGCGAAAAATGCCATTTTAACCTTTATTCAGAAACATCTCTATGGCAGGTCAAAAGGAATAGGCTCTTCAGGGGGCAATTACAGTTCACCTGTAAAAATTGTTGTTTTGGATATACATGAATGCTTCCTGTAAATCTCCATCTGAGTGTTTGCTGTTTTCATGTATTGACTGCAATAACGAATTTCCTCTACGAGGATAATAAAGTATCTTTCCACTTTACTGAGGTGCTGGGTTGTACCGCTCTGTCAATAATACTTGTGAGGATGTGTTTTCTCAGCGCGACCACTGCTGCACCAGGGACTAGTCAATATCCCACAATACACCTTTGACCTGTGGGCAAACCTGCCTCACTCTCCCTTTCACTTCTGATGGACATTGATTTTTTAGCATCTCGCACTCATATATAAACATTTCAATTCAGGAGGTGGAACAGGGATGCTTTTTAAATATGGATAAGGGGTTTTCAAGAAAAGGAAAGGGGAGAAATATAGCGGCTAACTCGCAAACCTGTGAGGCTTAAAAGCACTGTAGCATCTTATAGAAAGCCAAGAGGAGAAATCTGTAGCCGTTATTGTTCTCCTGATCATAAAGTACAGAGTGTAAGTGTGAAGAGTGTTACACCATGGATGTATGATATGTGAGGTGCTATTCTAGGGTGAAAATGTGTGTCTGTGAGTGTGTGTGTATTAGTGGTAGAAGGCGGTATCTAGGTCCTTGTGATGAATCTGTTTCAGTGGCAACCAAGGTGCTGTGAGCAGCATGCCGTCTGTTAATTCACATTCACCGCGGGTGGTTAGACTCTGTGGCTGATGATACCGGGAGGTGTTGAGAAATGAAGGGACAGAAGAAAGGGAGGCTTGACAAATGAACAAAAGCTATGTGCACGTATGATGCCGGATGTTAGAATCTAAAAGGTATAAACTATAACTCCTCGCTCCGGCCCTTCCCTGTAAATAGCTAACCAAATAAATAAGCTCTAAAATTGCAGTGTACACTACGCTGGAGTGTAAAGCCACTCATTGCTTGTAGAAGTAAAATTAGCAGGAGAAGCAATCTCAGCTGGAGAGGTTTTGATCTCCCAAGCCATCATGTCATGTCATTAAAGTATTAAGCGATGATTGCAGCAACACCAACCAGGCGTGTTTATTTCAGCAGCAATTAGAAGCTGTTACATCCACGCAATCATAGCCTTCTAATGTGATAAACCTTTCCACACAGAGTTGCCTCTTATGGCCACACATCGGTCATGAGTACATATAGATATCTCTCTCTCTCTCTCTCTCTCTCTCTCTCTCCTCATCTTCCCTCTTTGCCTGTGGCCAAACATTACCCATCATATATCATCCTGCATTCATTCTACTAATGTAGCACACAAATGAAGATATACGTTTGATACATCAAACTTCCCTCCCGCTGCCCCCCCCCGCTAATTCTTTACCTCCCTCTGCCTGAGATATCAGGGGATATCTATTCAGCTAAGACGGTTAAAATGTAAATAGCTCTTGCATAAGCCCGGCCCACTCAAGATCACACCACAGGAAGCATTGCCCTGGGCTATGAGTGAAAAAAACGAATGCAGTAAGTCCAAACCAAGAAGATTGATAATAAGATGCTATTTGGGTAGCATGTTGAAATACAGCTCCAACATTTATTATAGTTTATAGTTGTTGCAACCCTTCTGTTTCCTACCTTGTGAAGCAGAAAGAAAACATACTGCTACATCAGCCACTTCACATAAATCAGGCGCGAAAGCATAATGGTGAGGATTTGACTGAGGGCAACCGGTGGCAAGGACAGACATGTGCGATATATCTCTCGTTCATTCATGCTGCCTCTGTTTCCGCCACTCTGTTGGTGTGCTGACCCATCTCCTGTGCTGACCCAAAAAGACTAGAAAAAGAAGAACCGCATCTACCTATTGCCAGCCTTATAACCCATTATCTGTCTCTCGCTCTCGGCTACCCCGAGGTGATCATCGCTCAACACATCTCACAGGCTAGACTCAAAATCGTACAGGGATTTTCCCTTGCTGAGGCAGAGCTGCAGTCATTTCTTCTATTCCACTGCAGATAGAAAAACAATATATGAATGTACCTTGAATGTAACACCAGTTCCTCCAGGGAGAAAGGGAGACCTTAAGTATTGGTGGAGCATATCCACTCGGTCTAACAGCTACCGATCTGTAGATCCTTGAGGATATTGTAATATACCCCGAGGTTCCAGATGGACAAAAGGGGAATGGGATAACAGTCTCAGTGCTGTGTTGCTCACCTTCATGCTCCAGCGTGTATGCTGCCTATTGCTTTTACTCAAAATGAACTAATTAAATCAAACAAGGACTATTAGCTTAACCCCTGCCACAGAAGAGTGTCCAATCAAAGTTTAGCAACTGTATCAACGCAGGTCAGGCATGAAGCCGTGGTAAAAGTGATACTCAGTATGGTCTAGCCGTTTGTTGGCTGTTCTGAAACCAAAAACAGAAGAAAAAAAGGTAAAGAATGATTTAAATAGTGTGTCTGCTCCATCGTCAGCTTCCAACGTTAGCATGCTTTGCTAGCTAACTTCCTACTGTAGCAGCCTTACCTAACTACCAATTACCAATTAATTTAAATGTACGTTAAAGCTCACTCCTGATCAGTATTTGGCAAAGTAGCCTACATGTACTTGACATCCTCCTAGACTCATATTTCTTTATATGCTCACATTCAACAAATAATTTGTCCTACAGTATGGCTTTTCAGTATTGTAATCCTATTATATTGGTCTTGTTACACAACATCTACAGTATTACCAGCTGTCCTTCCAGGAAGAGCGATCACTCCTCAGTTCCTTTTCACTACTTTTGCTTGGGAGATTTTCCTTATGCAAAGCGAGGGTAGACAAGGACAGAGTAGAATGCTGTACAGATTGTAAAATCGCCTTAGGAAAATGTGAGATTTGTAATATTGGACTTTATGAATAAAATTGACCTGACTTGACTTGGAAGTTTAAATTCAAGTAACCTTATTAACCTTCATAGCAAAATGTTCACAAAACACATTGGTATATATATTTTTAATACATATAACATTCAAATAAGTACATGCTGTTGTATAAAGAATAAACAAATATGCATCTAGCCTCTGTCTCATCTAACCAAGTATGGAAGCTAACTAAAATTATGTAAGTAAGTATTTCTGTCATATAGGTAGGAGTAACTCTAGACTTCAACACAAAACCAATGGTGCTTCTTTATTATTTTCTACATTACTCATCAACTTCTAACGTTTTGCCTGGGCCATGTAGCTTTTGCTTCCTCTTTAGTTTCAGCTTTAATCCTTATGATGTCATGTGAGTATCAAGTACATATTTATAAGGATTTTCAAAACAATTAAGTTGAAGTCAGTCGGTGACAGGGTTTCAAACAGTGGCGGCCGGCCCATAGGGGCGCCGCCCCACCTCTCCCCACATTAAAAATAAAAATATATTAAAAAAAATATATATATTTAATTTTTTTTAATGAACAAGGTAAATATTATATAATTGGTATCAGTAAAATGTATAATCTACAATACAATCTCGTTTAAAATTGTGTTACGACGTCTAAAGTTGCTGATAAGTCACATGTTTCCTGCCTGGCCTTGCCCGTGTATCATTACCCTCTCTCGTCTGGGCGCTAAGAGAGGAGCCCTCAACCAGTGCAGCAGCAGCCACTAGCAGCTGACTGTTGCTATCTGTAAACTATGCCTCCGAAACATAATTTCAGCCAATCAGCGTCGTCAAATCTAATGATCACCCGGCGCCAATGTCAGCGCCCGGTAAAGGGTTATGGCTAGAAAGGATCCGTCTTGTGTAAAACTCTCGCGAGAGTTTGCGAGTCACGTGGCTGAATGTTTACGTTTGACAGGCAGCCTTTCAGTTACGATCGTTAACATCAGTGGGCCACAGCAAATTAAGGTGAGAAGCTAAACTATCTATTAATTATGTCAATTACAGGGAGTGTGATTGTAACTGTGTGTGTGACTAGCTGGATGCAAAGAGGTCAACACTGTCTTTTGTTTCCCATGCTTGCTCTTCAAACAGCCGGGGACAGATACTATGTGCCTGTGCTAAATAAACACACACACACACACACACACACACACACACACATTATTGTAGTTGAGTTTTGACAGCATCCATCAAACTAGATGTTTTGCCTTAATGGTCTGGTTTCTGAACCACGTCTGTGTCTGCATATAATGTTCGTATTTAGTTTCCTCAGGGTTCCCGCGGGATCTTAAAAAGTCTTACATTTGATAATCTGAATGTAAGGCCTTAAAAAGGTCTTAAATATGACCAAAAAAATAAGAAAGGTCTTAAATATGATTGAGAAGGTCTTAAAAATGATCGGATTTGAAAGGTACTTCTGTGTTGCGATAGCGTCTAAATGTGTTTTGGGGGAAATGTCCGGGCTGCAAAGTAACCAGTACGGTAATAGTCTTTCAGTTCCTTCCAATAATTTGTATTGAATTAAATCAACATGGAACCAGTAATCACTAACTTTGTTTCCCCCGGCCCCTTATTGGAGAACACCCAGCTAGTAACCTAGCAACCAAGCTTCAGCTTGAGGCAGTCAGAAACTGATGTATCTTCGAATCGACTTACAAATTAATATGGGGAAGTGTCAGTTCAACCGTATTTGGTTGGAAAACATCTAATTTAGTGCTTGGTTGAAACCAGTGGAGGGGAACGTGTTTGAAGCCCGCGAGACCATTTGCAAAATAAATAAGCGTTTGTTTTGCTAATGTAGCGTTAGCTAGTGGAGCGTTAGCTAGTGCAGCAGCTCCCGCAACAACACCGGGGGACCTCCGGGCGACGTTTGGGTCTACGTCAACCCCAAAAGCGGAGGTGCTGTAGATGCTAAATACCGTAGCTAAACACCAATCATACAACAGCAACGATGAAATAGTGTAGCCAATTTAATTTAAGGGGTAATTTCTCAAAATGTTCCCCGTGTGGTTTATTCACCATTACAATAGCCCCACCTAAAATAATTTCCACCAGCCACCACTGGTGGGTAGGGTGTGGTTTGGAATTGGGCCGTAGTGCAGCAGGTGAAGTCAGGACCGATGCAGACTCGCTGTTTGAGGGCTTGATAACCCACTCCCCCTCCTCACTCGTTGGTTTGGAACAGCACTTAATGTGGCGGACCCTCACCTCAACACGAACGCACAAATGGAGGGGTAGTGTGTAGGGGACGGTTTGGAATTGGGCCAGAATCAGGTAGTCAACGGGAGGGAAACCACAGATAAGAAGTAAAAACACAGGGGGTGAACACTTTTAAAAATAAAACCGAAAAACACACACAGATCATGAAATTTCAAAATTAAACATAAAAAAACCCAGACGGATCGTGACATATGGATTACTTGATAGGCCAACACATCTACTACGGTGCATATCACCATTTGAACCTCAAAAAACATTATGCATGAAGTTATTAGCTTCTACCAGTGAGGTTATCTGAAGCAGTGAGTCCGGTGTGGTAGTTTAGGTAATGCACAGACTGCAGGTTGAGAGCGAGCACTCTTATGGCACATTTCCACTGCAGCGGGTAGCCCTGTTTAAGCGTCCTCAAGCGGCCAGGACAGTTTTTGGTGGCCTTTCCATATAGCGCAGCACCGGCTAGCGGCTACTTTTTCCCTCTTTTTCCGGCCCCATAAAATCGTGGTTCTATCAGGCCAGGGCCAGGGCTGAACTAGTGACGTCAACACTCTCGACTGCTGATTGGTGAGAGAGAATCGTCACAAGATCGCGCGCGAGATTATCCCTAGTGTCGCATATACAGGACTGTCTCAGAAAATTAGAATATTG
>NW_011369947.1:26824705-26864878 GCF_000735185.1 Notothenia coriiceps | reverse complement strand
GTCGAAAGTCAACCTATGTCTACATCGCGAAGTAAAGTCTGCGGATGGGCACGTCCAGGCACTAGAACGTGCCGCCCCACCCGGGACGACTTTCTTTTGGGGGGGACGTCCTGAACTATGCGGACTATTTATTTTACGATTAAAATAATTGGTGACGTCCCTACGCTCCTGAGTGTCCCCCTCGGCACTTTTCGACGGTGGTTGACTCTTGAGTACACTTATTTGTCGGTGACTATCTAGATGTCCATAGACTATATCGCCTATAACAATGTCTAGGTATACAGTGCCTATCCTAGTATAAGACCGATTATTCTCTGTACATAGTAATGTTTTTTGTAGTGGTATAAACATAATTGTTTATAAACAAAATTAAGTGCATCCACATTCATGTTTTGGTAGCGATACAAAAAAGTAGCCCTTTACTGGTCGGGCCGGAGTTTGTTTGCTAAAAGTTAGTAGTAGGAGTGCTAGTAATTACAATAAAGTATTACAAGGCGCTGTAACTTTACTTACGTGATTATGGGTACATCAAAATTAGGTGCCAAACTCAAAGCTGTTGATTCTTTTTATTAGCGAAACAAAAATATAGTGTAGGCTGCCTCCTTTTACGTCGGTGCCGAGAGTGATGCTATTAGTACTTAGGTGCCCCGTTGTTATTAATACATGTCACAATTATCAAAATGACATAATAATCACAGATTTAAATGACGCAATATTGTTAGTGGTAACTCAACAATTTTAGTCCCCTGCAACAAAAAATAAGTTTGCACGACTTACTTTGCCGTCGAGAGTCCACAGTCTCACACACAAATGGTAACACCCTGATTGCACAAATGTTTGCATTGCGTAATGACATTGCGTTTATGGAAAACGCCCGATTGATTATGCATGAATCCAAGAGGTAAATATTGTGAGCAAGCTACAGAGTGATACCCTACGCGTGAGTATGCGCATACCGTTTGTCCTTCGTAGTCTAGAGTAATGGCGGTTAGCGACTACACCGACAACTAAGAACTGCAGATGCCAGTCCCGTGTAGTGGCTCGGACTATTCATCGAACGCGAATCGCTGCCGTCGCAGTAGTTTGTGGAGAAGAGCGAAGTCTCCGTGGTAGAGGTTTATAGTCATCGGCCCCGATCGAATTGACAGTGTCTGACTTGGGGTTTCGATTGTAAGCCTAAGCCTGCCCGCCGAACGTCAATGAAAAAACAAACGTCTTTGGACTTTGTTATATGTGTGGTCAATATATAACATTAGACGGAGCGCAAAGAAAGAAAAGCTTAATGCCATTCCGAGAGAGCGAGGAGAGAGAAGTTCGATCATTGCTATGGACAACGATCGAAAAGAAGGCGAGGTGTGCTGTGCCATCGCTCCTGCCAAGAGAAAAGAGAGAGTGTGGTCTTCTCTGCCTCTATTTGTTTCCATAATTGTGTGTCAATTATAAGAAATTTCTTAGTTAGCATGTGGCAGCAGAAAAAGGAAAGCCTAATTCCTGTTCCCCCTAAAAAAAAGAGCTCATTGCATGGACTTAAGATCGCACAGTCGAGGTGCCGGATGTGGGGCCCGCTGTTTTCTACCTGGGAAGAGAGGGAGTGTGTCTCTTCAGTCCCTGAGCCTCCGAGCCGATCCGCCGACGTCCAAATTCTAGAGTCCGTGTCTGAGTGTGGTCCAGACGAAGCAGGACGAGCCCGGACCTTCGTGCGGTCCCTCCGATAGCTTTAAAGTTGAGGCCGCGGCGCCCGGCCCCCAGGCAGCGGGCCTGGTACGCGGGTGGGGACCGGTTTTTTTGTAAATTAGGTTTTGAGGCCGGCAGGGCGTAGAAGGTCGTTCGGCGGGCAGTTAGGCGTCGCAAGGGAGGTGCACACGTACTGAGCAGAGAGCGCCAACTTGGGCGATTCCCGCACAGGGGATTGACAACCCACACGTTTTCTACTACTTTAGTGGCCTATGCAGCTCGGGGTTTGCAGCTGCTGAGGACACGTTTCTTGGGGGCAGACCCCGGGGCTGGGACCCCCGGTTGTGTACTTTTACCGAAACAGGAGTACAGCCAACAGAGCACCAAAGAACGGTAACGACTCCATCATACTCCGTTCATCCAGTCACATCCCTTACGTCTTTTTAAGATACTTGCACGACGAGGCAAGTAAACAACAACGCAAAGTTGGTTTAGAGGCTACACAGTAAGCCGATCCAGACTCAGCGACCACACGGTCGGTCCTTCCGCAGCAAGTCCTGAGCCGTTCTGCGCTGTCGAAGCCAGAAACAGCGAAACCACAGATACTGCACCGTACTGCCGTCAAACCCTCATCGTCGAGAGCATCTCGAACATTCCCACTACTTCAACACAAAGCCTTTTGCCGCCGAGCCATCGAGAGACAAACCCCCTAGGCGTAGCCACGACAACGCCTACAGCCTCTCAACGTGTGAAACCGGCAAAGAGTCTTACCTCCCTACAAAACACGTAGACAAAGTCTAGAGGTCCTCGGTCCCCAGTACAACGCACAATGCAGTCCACGACATATAAGAACGTCATACAGTAAAGCTTAGGCAACGACAGAAAAGGCCGCCAAAGTCCGATATTGGAGACGTGGGAAAAACGCGAATTTTTCAAGGGAGAGTATACAGCTTCCCAAACTGGCACGCGCGTGAGCCGACCAGACATTGTTAGACATATTACACCAAGCCCCTAAGACTATGTGACACGCTACGACACCACAACAGACCCTATGGGGACACCCAAACCGAGCCGCCTCAACAAATACCGCCCGAACCGGTGGCGACACCTACGTTGCCCAACGACACGGAAACACTAATAAGCCACAACCACCACCAGAAGCGGTTCTGCCGCAACATCGGTCCGGAAGGAACGACATAAACAGTATAACCGACAGAAGAGATCCGAGTAAAGCGATAGACTTAAAAGGAAGCAAAGAAGAGGTGAAGTGACTATAGTCCCAGCACGCAGGCGTCTCTCAAGAGTACGCAGAGCATGGGCCTCCTCCTTTCCCCACGGAATAATATAGAGTAATCACCCGAAAGTCGCATCCGCAGCGACCTACGAGAAGAGCTTATCTGGCATTTTAGTAATTGGAGCGACGAGAGCGCGGAGCGGCGACCCGCCAATGAGCGAACCGCATGTACCTTGACTCGAAAATGCGTCAATATAGAATACCTTCAACCGTATCAATAATAGGCCCTGTCAGACAGACCAGTACTATTTATCTAATGACCGTTGACAGCCAATAAGGGGCTCTGTTGTCAACCGAAAAGGCAATCCTCACTGGAGTGACGCCTTACCCTGTCCACCAACGAACCTCTCCTCTAGATAGTTCGCCCACGTACCCAATTATGACTGTGTAAACCGGAAGCCGTAACCGACCCAGTCTCTAACTCCCCTAATCTTTCAGTTTCGCTTGTAGGGGAAAGGAGTGCAAGAGACACGCTATACCAAGTGTACTAGGCGAACTATGCGCCTTCCGTCTAACCATGACGGGGGGGGCGCACACGAGGAGGAGCAAAGTGAGACCGCGCACGAGTTAGAACTAGTTTTAATGGGAGCGGGGGGACACCTTGCCTAACGAGTCAAATCGTAATACCCTAATCCCAGTCCACAAACCTGAAGTTCGGACGTCCAGAGCTGAAGTCCAGAGCGTAGTAACCATATCAGACAAGGAGTTCACGCGATACTACATGACACCCGTAACTTCAGCGGTCTAACGACTATACCTTAGAGGAGGACGTAGAAATAAGGGCATCAAGCACATTATTACCCACTGTAATCGCTTTGCTTGCACTAAACCACCTTGACTCAACTGTCTCTGTAAAACCCTTCGTCTTGAGCACTTTACAAAGGTACCAATAAGGAAAGAGCGATCACAACGACCGAGGGTCTCGAACAGGAGTAGAACTCCAAACCAGAAACTTTTGGATTCTGGAGGTATATGTATCATCACTGTGCGACCAGAACTCAGGGCAGCGAAGGCAAAACCAGAAAACACACAATGTAGCTTTACGGAGCCAAAACGGCAAATATGTCTTACCTTTGCTGTTTTCTGATCAAAAGTTGTGTTCAATGGCATTAAAACGCATAAAATGTGTCAATCATCAAAATCGACCGAGGGGGGCCAGAGATATGCAAATACACCCAAATGACCCCAGAAGTGGGTTTTTTTTTCTAAACCTCTCTTAAAAGCTCAATTGTCAATTGTTTTGCATCAATCTTGATACAGGGTACTTATTATATGTTATAATTTGGATTTCTAAAGCTTTTTGTCTACTATCCCATCATTCAAGGGTGGTTTTCACTATAAGTAATGTGTTTTTTTTGGACGGACACTATCATTTACATTTTTTTACTATGTTCAATCGGAATTTACTTTAGAAGTGAATATATAGTCATTTGTTCTGGGAATGTCATTTTCGAGCCTGAGACCTGAAAAACAGGCTAAGGGCTTAACAGGTTAATGTCCTACCTTCAATGTTCACACTCAATTAAGATAATATAAGATAGGACTTTATTTATCCTTATTTATCCAGAGTTAAAAAGTTACAATAAACACAGCAACATAATAATAGAAGTAACTTATAAATTATAATAATAAAACTGCACACTAACAGTGCAGTAAAAAAAAAAAAATTAAGCTACTATAAAAAACATAGATGGTTCCGACTGCACCACTCCACGAACCTGTCCACCACTCTCCTGTACTCGGCTGCCTGATCTCTGCTGATACTGCTGAGTCATCAGAGAATTTCTGATGGCAGGACTGTGAGCAGTGTCTGAAGTCTGATGAGCAGTGTGAACATGAAGGAAGAGAGGACCGTGCCCTGAGGAGCGCCTGTGCTGCTCAATATAGTGTCAGAGGTGGTGTTCTGCAGCCTCACGTACTGTGGCCGAGCTGTGAGGCAGTTTGTAATCCAGCTAACAAGTGGAGCAACATGTGCAGTATGTCCAGTAGTTTACTGCTACTCTCTGTAGCTCTCTGTATTCAGAATGGCAAACAGTTGTTTTAGTTTAAACTGAATTGTTTTGCATACTCAAGTTTTTTAAGAAACCATAGAACTTAAACCTTCAAGCAGTGATAGACGGGCCGTGGCGTATCCACGCATGTCAGGGGTACTTCCTGTTGACACAGCAGTGAATTGCCATGACCGCTGGAGACTGGCCACATGAGTGAACATAAGTTATTGCATGCAGTTTGATACGCTGAAATCTTAAGATGGTACTGACCAAATGTTAGGTCAATTGGATGATCTGTTGGAGGAGTTTGTTAAGGTAAATCACCTGTTAAAAACTGCATACAATTCAAAATGGCCAAGTTCCTGTAGGGTCTACCAACACGCTCTAAGAGACTATCTTTGCCGTCTCCATGTGATACATACTCCCACCAAATTTCGTAGATAGGGCACATTCACAAAGAAAAACAACTTTTGGTTAGTGTTTAGGCCCTAGAAAATGCAATTCCCTGCTCCGACTGTCAGTTCATGAGCCCTAATGATATAAAAAAATATATAATGTCGTCTCGAGTCCCTTTGTGCTTTTCACTATGTTTTGTGAAGTGTTGCAATTTTTTTTTTTCATCATATGACTGTTGAAAATAAAAAAAGATAAACAATAAAGAAAACACCATGTCAATCAATGGGCTATCATTCCAACTCTTTTTTATGATGATTTTGATGATGAAATAACATTGTTGCTCATCACATTTAAATACATGTCTTTTTATTCCCAGTATGACTTCTATCATGTTAAATAGCTATTGAGTGAAAAGATGTGCAATAGCGTTAACATCTCTATTTTCTCTTGCTTTGTGTCTCAGGTGTCGTCATCAGGTGAGGTGGAAACCATGGAGAGGCTGTTGCTGTGTGTGATGCTGGCAGTTGCCATGGCAGTGCGGGCACAGATCTGCCCGAAGCGTTGCGTGTGTCAGATCCTGTCACCCAACCTGGCAACCCTCTGCGCCAAGAAAGGTCTTCTGTTCGTCCCGCCCAACATCGACAGGCACACGGTGGAGCTCCGGCTGGCCGACAACTTTATCACAACGTAAAAGTCCAATCACTGATACCATCAAGAGAACTAGTACTTCAATGCTAATACTACATAGGTTGCTTTTGGTTTTTCTACCTTACAAGAACAACTCCCAGTACTAATGTTCTTGGAAACAGCTTCATTCATTTCAATGAGACCATAGGTTGGACATTGAGAGGGTTCCCAGGGTCATTTAGCAAAAAAGTTGAACATTGTCAAAATGTGTCGGGGCAAAATTTAAGGATAAAAAAATATATAATAATATGAAATATTGTATTGTTAATATGCTGTGTCAAATCACACATTATCAAATGTAAATGTGTAATCCATCTTATTGTAAAACAACCTAAACAATTTCCCTTAACGCGTGGCTAAAAACTGTCCAAAATGTTCTTCAAAACTTCACTAGGTAAAATCATTTTCCGATATATATTTTCAGTTGTGTTAGTGAATCCAGTTTTACTAGGAAATAGCCATTAGCTGGTAGCAACTAGCTTGTTACTAGCTAGTTGCAACTATCAAGTAACAATATCCCTGTTTCCCTTTTTTTGTAGCAGGTGCTTGGTCTTCCCTTGTCGCATCTAGATCGTAGAAACGCAGTTGAAAGAGTCTTTATTCTTTACTTTGAATGTAATTTCAATACTTTTTAAAGTTTTATTAGACAACCATCTACAATATTAGTCACAGAACACTCCGATGTGTTTTCTACTTTTCCTACTTGCTAGCCACATTCTGAATGGGGCAGTGGAATTTCTTTATATATTTTATGGCAAATGGTTGAGAATACATATAATTGTAAAATTAGAAGGGAAATTTGTTAACAATTAGAAATGCAGTTAGATTTATCCAAGGCTCTCACACTGAGATAAGCCTTCAAACTCATGGCTATATTACTCAAACTTGCTTTTAAAAGGCAGTGCTATTTTTGGCCTGGCCACCTGCCAATGCTATGCTACCAATTGTAACTACCTCTAATGGGCCTAGTACTAGTTAATTGTATCATTCCTACTGTAAGGGATGCTACAGCTTCCTCTGCTAATGCCTTTCACCAAACCACAAAACTGTTGAAAATAGTGAAAGCAGGAAAATCTACAGTAGTTAATACTAGAATACTGGTACTATTATAACAACTATAACACCCACAAAGTTACTATTTAAAATATTATACTTTTCTTGTGCTTTACACCCACATAATTGAGTGATTATTATATTCTCAAAATCTGTTAGAATAATAATAATACAACTTTATTGACAAGTAATAACAACCTATATCTAATACCACAAGAACTACTTATACCAGTTCTTGGAAAGTTAGGTTTAATTGTGTGAGAATTAACAATTTTTCTCCCACGCTGGAAACAGAGACATTGCTCTCTGACGTCAGACGAGGAAGCCCTGAGCTGCTTTGGCGGAGATTAATACGTTTCTGGATTTTTGGACTGAGCGGCATCGCCCAGAGCGCTTTTTATGACGATACAAGCACATTACCCAACAGCAATACAATGAAATAAAACTAATTTAGGTGTGAAAAAAACACTTACCCTAGAGGAAGTCATAGTGGGTTCATAGTCAATGGAGCAGCTCAAGGCTGTCTCCTGATGGCAGTGCAGTTTCAAGCCTCAGTTCTCTGGATTGTTGCATTTGGAGAGAGTTGTTCACGCTCAAAAATATTGAATTAACTGCACTGGATCAAAGGAGTACTATATGGGAATTAGGTTTTACATAATTTTTGCTTTTGAATATTAAAACAGTTTTCCTGTAAAAGTTCTCTTACATTCAAAGACAAAAATGATACACCACCTTTGTCTAGTCCTATGTTATACTGTATATTGTGTTGATTGGTGTTCTTACATCACCTCAAATGTTTCCAGTTTAACATGGAAAATGTGTTATTTGAATCCAGGTTGCGTTCTGTATTATAAGGTCTCCTGAAATGGTGGTGTTTCACTTTTTAGAACCTGCGGTTATATGCCAAAACCCCAAAAAGATGTGATAACTGAACTTTTTATCCAGTTTTAAGACTAATTTGTTATGATACTATTATGAGATCTCGGTCTTATTGAACTCTTGAATGGATTTTAATGATCTGAAATCTGAATCTTAAAGGGGACCTGTCATGCAAAATTCACTTTTGTACGTCTTGTATACATGAATATGTGTCCCCGGTGTGTCAGGGAACTCACCAAGTGTCAGAAAAAACAACCCTCTCTTTGCTCCATACCCAAATCTCTTAAAACAGGGCTGCAACGGAGCTGATTATTATTTGAATTTTTCTGATGTCAGAAAAATAGATGTGGCAACTCTCCACCTATCAGGGGAATGAGAGACCGCTCGAAAGCGCTGGAGACGCTGTAGTACATATGCCAGGCCTGTAAGTGGCGCTCTAGTCTGCCACAAAAGCAGAATCAGCCCTTGCAAAAACACGGCTGGAAAAGAGCAAATAGAGCGAAATGAGGCAGGGCTAAAATGCATGATCTGTTTGGTATTTTGAAAAGAAAACTTCACAGACATGTTTTATATAGGTATGGCCCTACAATATAGGTTTCAAATATAGCATGATAGGTCCACTTTAAGTTATCAGAGAAAGAAGCTGAGCAAACGTTAGCTTGAGATGAACTTATCAGACCAACCTGACACATTTATTTTGTGTTTTTATAATGTTTTGCCATGGTGCTGCTATTTTCTCAGCTCCAGATCGGACCAAAAACTATGAAGAAATCCTAAGTGAGAAAGGCTAACTGAGATGCTGGCTGGGGATGTTACCAAACTCTGTTTTTAGTTTGTATTTCAATTGAGAGACCCCTTGTGGAAAATTACATATTGTCTGTAATCAAAGTTCTGCCTTGTTGGAATTGTCTGTGCAACCAAAAACTCTTGCTTAACCCAAAAGCTGTTCTCGTACCAATCACACATGGTATATGTCTTTGTCTAAGTGAATTGTGCTGATCTGTGTCCACAGTGTAAAGAGGAAAGATTTTGCAAACATGACGCGGCTCGTAGACCTAACATTATCCAGAAACACCATCTCCTTCATCACATCTCACGCCTTTGCCGATATGGAGAACCTCAGGGCTTTACACCTTAACAGGTATGTATATAAACCTAGATGTGTTTGCGGTATGAGCTGAAATCCACCTAAGAAATCTGAAGTGTCATAGAGTCTTCCAAAGCTACAAAGTTCTGTTTTTCTCAGTTTCTACATTCTCTTTTCTCTCTCTTTTAGTAACCGGCTGACGAGGATAGCCAATGATACGTTCAGCGGGATGTCGAAGCTCCACCACCTGATCCTGAACAACAACCAGCTGGTAGTTATCCACCATGAAGCGTTCAACGACCTGCTGGCACTGGAAGAGTTGGACCTGAGCTACAATAACCTGGACTCTATTCCTTGGGAGGCCATCCAGGTCAGGATCTCTTTAAACTGCTGCAGCCTTTCAAAACCCTGACTGGCTGGAGGCCATGGGAATAATCCAATCATAAGCACAATGGGATAAAAGGCCATTAAACATTTTTGCCCATTTATTTGAAATAAAAATAACGAGATCTTTAGGGCTTTTGGATTGAACTGGGGCCATTATGTGGACTATTCATTAAGCTCCACTGAAGCTTCATTTGTAGGCATTTTCAGTGCTAACACTTTCAATTTGTTCTTCGCCAGGCAACAAGCAAATGTCAGGGTCTCTGTGGATCAGCTTACTAACATGCTTTGCAATTTAGGATGATTAAAAAATATAGTGATGTTAGATAAATAAGTGCTTTAGTCATTGTTGAGGAGTAACACAATAAAGAGGCAGTTACATGCTCAATAGCTAAGAAATTAAATGACAAAATAAGTGTAATTGTAATTAAATACAGTAAAATCTAAACAGTTGCTAAACAAATTTCCTGTGATTACAAAGGGGATACATCTGATTATATATATATATATATATATATATATATTTGTAGATA
This sequence comes from Notothenia coriiceps, assembly GCF_000735185.1. Lineage (NCBI taxonomy): Eukaryota > Metazoa > Chordata > Actinopteri > Perciformes > Nototheniidae > Notothenia > Notothenia coriiceps. The sequence continues at coordinate 26,854,900 of NW_011369947.1, read as the reverse complement.
ATAATATGTAGTATATAGATAAAACATTTGTGACAGTAGAAGATAACATTAGTTATTTTGCTCTCTTCCAAACTTTTCTGTTAATTATATTTAAAAACAATTCAATTGTTTTGCAGTTATTAGTGTTAAATACTGTTACACGACCTGGTGTACCTTTATGTGTTGGGGTTGCTTTACAACCCAGTTTAAAACATTTGTCAGAAAGCTCAGAAAAAAGTAGCCTAAAGTAATATCTGACTAAATTAAAATAGTATCATTACTTATTACAGTGATAACAGGGTAAGCATTCAATCTCTGACCTATTCAATTTTAAAACGAAACTTTACTAACAAAGTAAGTCATTGTTTGTATATTGAGTTACCACAATAGCTTTGTTGTTTTCAGTTAAACTTTTAAACCTTTAGAATGTGCATGTTAGCATTATTTACTGTAGTTCAACATTTATATCACCACTGTCAAGGAATGCATTAAAAAATGTAAAGTTTAGTGACAATAACCAGGATTGTACTACCTTAAAGAAAACCATTTTACTTCCTCATTTCAAAGTGATACTAAAGTTAACTCTTGCTCTCTGTTCTTTTTACAGAGAATGATTAGCCTCCATACGTTGAGTTTAGACCACAACATGTTGGACTACATCCCAGAGGGAACATTTTCCCTGCTACAGAAACTCAACCGGCTGGACGTCACCTCTAATAAACTCCAAAAGCTGCCACCAGACCCACTTTTTCAACGAGCACAGGTATTATCCAATTATGGAAAGTAGCAGGCCGAAACTTATGTTTTCAATCTCTATTATTGTTATGTTAATATAAATTGTTGAATAAGACAACTACCAGTGCATATGGGTAATCTGACTCAGATCGTGTTACACTCCCAGGTTCTGGCAACATCAGGGATCATGACTGCCACTTCTTTTGCGTTGTCATTCGGGGGGAACCCTCTCCACTGTAACTGTGAGCTGCTGTGGCTGCGGAGGTTGAACCGAGAAGACGACCTGGAGACGTGCGCTTCACCTCAACAACTCTCTGGGCGCTACTTCTGGTCTGTCCCTGAGGAGGAGTTCCTCTGCGAACCTCCACTCATCACAAGATACTCCCACGAAATGAGGGTGCTTGAAGGCCAGAGAGTTAATCTCAGGTACGTTTTTATGCTGTCCACGTAAAACATCCTAGACTTGGGCCAGTTGAAAATAAGGAGGAATAATTTCACCAAAAACTTAGATTTCTTCAATATTGTATGCATTAGATTCTTAAAGAGGCTCTATTATACTTTTTGGGGATTTCCCTTTCCTTTAGTGTGTTATATAGTTTGTATTGCATGTAAATGGTCTGCAAAGGCTAAAATCCCTGTGTTCCCTCCAGAGGGGATTTCTCTCCCACACTCTCCCCCCTGCCTGAATCGCCTCCATTGTACTCCTTTATTTACTTCCGTAACAATGTGACATCACTATGTAACACTCACACTTCTATTGGCTAGAGGGCCATTTCTGGTACATCTCTAAGAGATCGCACACACACAACAGAACCGGCCAGCTAACCAATCAGAACAGACTGGGATCTGCTTTCAGACAGAGGGTGAAAAGAAGTGCACACATGATGCTATAGAACATTATTTCACCAAAGAAAAAAAGCCTTAGCAGACCCAGGAAACTAAACAGTGGTTGTTTTCTTGCGTTCTTATAGCCAACACACACTTGTTTCCTTAAGTTGATATTCGACCAAGGACTATTTTCTTCCTCCCATTGTTCAATTTTTTTTTGCATTTTTTCTATTTTTTTTCAACGTGTTGTAGTAGTTTCACTTTGTTTTCGTAAACTCATGACTCCATTAGTTTTTTTTTTTTTTTGCAAAGTTGTGCTCTTTGTATACCTGGAGGGACCCATTTCTAAAAACTCTGAAACCTTTATCTTTGCAGTCCGTCAGGCCTAACTCATCCTGGTTTACACTCTATATATAATTTTAGCGTTAAGTACAATACCTCATATGTTTTGGGTACATTATACAGCATTCCTCATAATATAACGTAAAAATATAAGAACAATATAAAGAATACAGTAAAACAATTATACACATTATCAATTTGAATTCCCGTAGTTGAGTATTATGTTTACAAGCCCCTCTAAATGCCTGGCTGTTCAACGAAATACAGAGACAGCGACAGCGACATCAGGATAACATTTTAGGGAGGATGAAACAGTGGGTTACGTATTGTAACCCTAGTTATATAAGCACAGGCGGAGCGTTCAAGGGCCTCAGTAGAAAATCGGCCCTTTCGGTGTCAGCCCCCCTTCGCCAGTGGCAACAGCCACTGTACCCTGTGGTTTTCCATGGCTCGGCGAGACAATCCACCCTTGGGGGTGGATGCGTTTGCACACGAGCCATGGCCAAGGAAGCTGCTGTACGCCTTTCCACCAGTACGCCTCATTCTCCCCCTCCTGAAGAGGGTGGGACGAGAGCGTCTGTCAGTCATCCTAGTGGCCCCAGACCACCGCTTGCGCGCGCATTCAGGTAGGCCCGCCCCAGGGGGCCGGCTACGGTTATAGATATCTCAGTTGATGAATGCTCGCATAGTATGATTAAGAGGTAGTACCCATAGAGTCCAGTAGAGTGCGGAGCCTGGGCGAGATATAACTAAAATCAAGAGCAAGTCGGGGAGAAGATGATTACTTAATTTGCATATATATTGGTCACACGCTTCCAATCATGATAGATGTTATGTTTTTCAAATATGGAATTATGGGAGAAAAAGGGGCCAAAGAAAATCAATGAGGTGCTATTATTCTCTTTCTCTTATTGGATCTCCTCTTCAGGTTCATATGTAAGGTACAAGTCCAGGGTCAGAGGTCAACCCATCCGACATTTCTCATCTTGTACAGCTTCCATTTTAATGTATTCAACTGCAAAATGTATTTTTTGTATCTTCTGGTAATAACCTGATGATAGTTTACCCAGCCTATATTTTTCAATTTCGTGACTTGGGGCTGCTATCTTTTGTCTCTCCCCCTCCATGAAAACATGAACTTTACATCATTTGGAGCTCACTTCCGTAATAACGTGAACTTCATATAATTTGGAGTTTGCTTGAGTTCATAACAGACATTGCCAGAGAGCCTTCAGCTTAGTCGCAAAGAAAAATAACGACTCCCCTTCATTCATTTCTCATAGCACTTCACTGTAATGACAGTAATCGAGGAGGGTCACAGTGACCATCACACCTCTTATTTTTGATTGCTTATCATTCTAATGACATCAAAAATGATTGTTCCCATTTCAATTTAGTCATGCACTTTTTCAAAGATCCTTGAATATGTTTGTGAACAGGCGCATTTTCCTCTAGTTTCTTAATATTGTACATACAAAATAAATCATTTAGAGCTGTACATGTGGTTGAGAATCCATCAAAAATTATTATTCAAACAAAAATAATTAGCACCTATCATTTATCTTTCTTCATCAATGTATTGGGTGGGATTGAAGGATCTATGGGACAAGCAAAAACTGGACTCTTCCAAGAACCGACTGTGTCCAAGACCAAAAGTAACTAGTAAGCAAAGTCACGTAACGACGGTAAGGTGCTAAACATTTAATTGTTTTGTTTTTTGATCAAATGTTTTTATTCACACACATTTAGTAAATTACAAAGTACAATCACAACACAAATTACAAAAAATACAGAAAAACAAACAATAACAACAATCTGACAAGAGGACAAAACTAAGAAAAAAATAGTCCCAGGACCTCTCCGGACCAATGACTGCAAACAAATACATCGNTTGAGTCCTCTTATGGTGACCTTCCCTTAGATAGACTGTGGAGGAAGGATGTCCCAGAATTGAGACCTGATTTTAACTGGGATTCAGTCTGGGCTAACATTCGTCAGGCGTCTCGCAATCCCGACCACCAACAAAATCCACCTGAACTATGCGCATAGAACTTACCTGACACCCAGGCGGCTGCATGTGATGGGTCTTCTGGCAGATGCTCGGTGTACCCTGTGCTCCATGGAGGCTCCTGGTACATTTCTCCGTATGTTCTGGGAATGCCCGCCTGTTGCTCGCTTTTGGAACGGGGTCTCCTCTAAGTTGTCCGACATATTTTCTTTGACTGTACCTGTATCTGTGTCCGTTTTTCTTTTAAATGATTTATCTCAGCTGCCGGCTACTGGGTACCAGAAAATACCTCTCTATGCTGGCCTTACGGCTGCCAAGAAATTGGTTGCTATGAGGTGGAAACAACCCGACAAGCTCTCAGTGACCAGCTGCTTACTAATGTTTCTTGACGTAGTCTACATGGAACTGTCTACTGCACGCGTGATTGGAGTTAAGGAGTCCAATATCGGTTTATGGTTGTCGACAGCTGAAAAATTAAAGGAGCGGATCTAGCTGTCTTAACCGATGTATTTGTTTGCAGTCATTGGTCCGGAGAGGTCCTGGGACTATTTTTTTCTTAGTTTTGTCCTCTTGTCAGATTGTTGTTATTGTTTGTTTTNCTTATATATTCGGGTGTGTTAAATTTGAAGGGACAAAGTATATTTTTCCTCTGCTCACATCCCTCTCTAAACACAAAGACTTCACCTCTCTATATTAGGGAGGAAAAATATACTTTGTCCCTTCAAATTTAACACACCCGAATATATAAGGTGGCATTAAAATAAATATCTCACAATGGTAGAATCTTTCTTAGAGCTATTTTTCAAAGCATCCAGCTCTCCTTCAGCTGAAGTAATCCTTGTCGTTACAGTTGCTAGCTCTGAGTGCATAGCATCAATCTTGTTAGCTACTCGATCGAGGCTAGCATCTAGCTCCTCACGTAGCGAGGTCCTCACCACTTCGGCGATGGATTTAATATCTTCATCTTTCAACATTTTAGTCGATTTTCCATTTGCCTCCGGCATTCTTATAGCTTTCCAACAGATAATTCGGCGTGAAATGACTTAATGTGTAATAATAGTGGGATGTTGTCGGGGAGCTCAAGACTTACGTAGCCATTTCGTTCCCGCGGTCAACCGGAAGCCCACACATTTAATTGTTAACCTAAACATCAAAATCATTAGTTCTGAACCTAACTGCATAGTTTTAGTGCCTTAGCCTTAAAGTAACTGAAAGCGAAACCTAGGAAAACTGTGACCCTTTCTTAACGTTGGATATGCACCTTTTTCTCACTGGTGGCTGCAGTTGGCCCCATCTAAAGCAGCAGAGTGGTAGAGAAAACAACTGGATACGACCTGTTACTGTCCTGGTAATATTCGTACGTATGAAAATTTAGCAGCCAAGATATAAATCCACCACTGTTATTTCTAGGCTGTTATGTAAAGCGCATTATAACTGGAAATTGCTCTGCCATCACAGTAGAAAATGTAGACTCTTCCACTCCCACCTAAGCAGGGGCGCCGTAAGGGGGTGAAAAGTTAGGACGATTCTAAGGGCCCATGACTGACAGGGGCCCAAACAATTTTAGAACATTAAGAAACAAATGTTTAAGTAACCAATGTGATATCTTTTCATGGGGCCTAAAATCCCTGGCGGCGCCCCTGCACCTAAGTCTCAGAAGGAAGGTTATCCAGAACCACTGTGAAATCTGACATATTGTGCTAGTTTTCAGGTTCATATTAGTATTTTAAGCTACTACTGTGTCATGTCTCCATGCTTTAATGTTCGAAAAGCTCTTTATTTTTCTCATACTGCCTGTGCTACAGCACCACTTTTCACCCTCTGTCTGAAACCAGAGCCCAGTCTGCTCTGATTGGTTAGCTGGCCGGCTCTGATGTGATTGGTCAACTGCCTTAAGATGTGTAAGAAATGTCCCACCCCTATCGCGTACAAAGAAACTCCCTCTGGAGGGAACTTTGGCATTTTACACTTACATGCATACAAACCTATATAACACACTACTGGAAAGCGAAAAACCCAAAAAGCACAATAGGGCTTATTGAAGCATTTCTTCCACTGTACAGTTAACCCCATCCTGACTTGTTTCTAATACGATTAACTCAATTGCTTTTATCCTCTAAAGGTGTAAGGCCAGAGGTGACCCGGAGCCAGCCATCCACTGGATCTCTCCTGAGGGCAAACTGGTGTCAAACTCCTCCAGAACGTTGGTCTACAACAACGGGACTCTGGACATCCTCATCAGCACGGTGAAAGACACCGGCTCCTTCACCTGCATCTCCTCCAACCCGGCCGGCGAAGCCCACCAAACAATTGAGCTCATTATTATAAAGCTCCCCCACATCTCCAACAACACCAACAACATACAGGAGCCCGACCCGGGATCCTCAGACATCTCCACGTCGACTCGAGGAGGGGCCAACGGGAGCAACGTGACGGGCGACGTGAAGGGCGGGGTGGACAAGAGGGTGGTGACAGCCGAGGCCACGTCATCCACGGCGCTGATCAAGTTCAACTTCCAGAGGAACATTCCGGGAATCAGGATGTTCCAGATACAGTACAATGGGAGCCAAGATGACTCGCTGGTTTACAGGTAAGACTGACAGAATCACCATGAGTCAGACAGTTTACGCAACAGAAACATGATATGGCTGATGTGAGAGGTAGAGGATAACCTGAGCTGTATAGATTACATTACAGTAGATTAGATGCAGCTTTAATGATACTGTGGGGAGGAAACGCTACCAGGGTGCTAAGATGCTTTGTTAATGAAAGATAGACTCGGAATAACCACCTAACATTTGAAAGATACCCAAAGGAAAAAAAGGCATTAAGGGCTATGTAATGTGCGGATTCTTCAGTATGAGGAAATTTGCATAAGTATAATGAATGTTATCTTGTCATGAACAGAAAGAAAGGCATTGTTTTTATCAGAGTGCATGCACAGACTATTTATCACGGCTTTATTACATCAGAGCACAGACGGTTCATATCAGGGCACATTAGGCCAACACGGAGATGAAATCGGGATGGACAGCACTGAAAATGCAAAGTGAGAAAGTTCACAATCCGGGGGAAATAATGCTGCTGACTCACCGACACGGCCTTGAAGGCGAGAGCTCTGCGGGGCCCTTCTTAACTTTTGCTGTGTACTCAGGATTACACAGATTAGATCGATCTCGCAGGGAATGATTGTTGTTTGAGCTAAATATTTACTCCAGTGAAATGGGGGAGAGGGAATTAACAAACACATAAAGCTTCTGTAAGGATATGTGCCTGTATTATCTGCCTTTCATATCTGCCGCTAATCCCTATACATACTTCATCTGTATGTATCATCATCAAGAGTTATTGGGGGGGGGGGTCTTTGACATGACCGTCTGGGTGATGATGGTGAATCTAGGTTGGATGTTTTTCGTTGTGATCCTTGATCCATTACAGTCTTCATCTCTGTGTGACTACACCAATATGATTAACAAACAGATCATTCATAGGACAATCTGATGGTATTATCTGCCGTGCATATTATTCCTAATCTCTGTACATGCTTCATCAGCACTCAACTCCATTCGTCACGCAACATCGAGAGACGCCACTGATAGGATTTATGGTGTCGGTCGTGCTAAAGAACTTGTTCTCCAAAAGCCGATCTTCCTCTCCGTCTATCTCTTATTCTCAAAAACTTTGGTGTGTAAGATTGTCATTTTACAAAAGGCTGTGTTTATACTTTTGTGCCCCTTTAAAATACTTGCTGTAAAGTATCACGTTGGAGAGCATAGACAAAGAGCTTCCTGTTCTGGGACTGAAAGTGAAACCTATAGAAACTGCAAGCCTTTCTTAAAGTTAGTTCTTTTTGCTTACTTGTGGTTTCAGTTTGCCCCTTCTGAAGCACCACAGTTGTAGTGAAAACAACTGATTATCACCATTTCATAACCTAATAACATCTGTAGTAATGAGAAGGGTTATGGTTAGGCACCCAACATGTACTGTGAGTCCACCCTTTCTTAACGTTGCATATGCACGTTTTTATGCAACATCGGGAGACAGTGCCGATAAGATTTATGGCCTTCTTTCTTGTTAAAGGTCTCGCTCTCAACTTCAAAATACCTCTCTTCCTCTGCATCAATCTTTTTTATTTTCAAAAGCTTTTGTGCATTTGTAAAATGTGTATTTGACAAAAGCCTGCGTTTATACTTTTATGCCCTAAACTTTGAAATACAAGTGCTTCCTGTTTGTGGATGGAGGAGCCACCAACCACCAAGATCATTATTGGCCTTTTTTCCTCAAAGTCTTCTCTTTTTCCCTCTAATAGGCGCCAAACCCATTTGCGTTTCTCCGTGTTATTTCGGAGCTCTCCTGTCTTTAGATAGCGGATTGATTTCCAATCAACGCCACAGCTTGCACAAAGCAGCAACCCATTGATTCTGTTTTCTTCATTACCCAAACACAGAAGTAAGAGAAAAGGAGGAAAACAAAAGAGTGAGAATAAGAAAGGACGTGTTGAAGACATAAGGGGGATGGGGTGGCGAGGATACGAGAGGAAGACGGACAAGGAGAGACTGGGACTGTCGTCACTGACAGGGCACTGACTTTTCAGGTTCAATGAGAGCTTATTGATTTGCCGCACAATGACATTTCTGCTTTTCTACTCCCCACCTGCTCCACATAATGGTGCATCAGTATCTTCCCTTTATACTGTGAGTTTGGCGATGTGAAAACAGATGGGTAAGGAAGTAGTGGTTTAGAGTCGGTACAGGCACATCCTCCGGGCGATGTTAACCTCCTACACATGCAATAGGCAGCAGATCTAAAAATGTAACAGTTGATGCTGTATTGATCCCTGCAGAGAAGCCCCCCCCTGAGGTCAGGGTCAGCTGCAGAACATCTCTCCCGGAGCTGACAGGGATTCAGTGTCTCGCTCAAGGACACTTGAGGAGGCCAAATGTTTACTGATGCAGTACTGCTGTTTTAACACCACTGCTCCTGCTTAAGTATTGTATTTATATTCCGGAGGAAGAACTGCAACCCAGCCGGACACACAGCAAACCCCCACACAAACTCAGCAATTCTGGTCAGGCTTGTTGGACTTCTTTAGGACAGTATAGTGTCCCAGAAATATTTGCGACAAACAATATTATGTTAATTTAGGAACTTTTGTATGCCTTTGATGCGGTATAATGATCATTTGATAATGATAATATAATCTCAAAATAGTGCAAGCAGACCCTTATAAATATCTTCATTAAATAAAACTAGAACAATGTAAGAAGTAAGCAAGTAGTATCAAATCCAAAATGCCTGTTATTAGGTACCCAACAAAAAAGATGAATGTGGTTCTGCTTTTGTTCTCTAACATGCACGTTGAGTTAGGAACGTGACACAAAGACTTGGTTTTAGGAAAAAAACACAAAGGTTTTTGGCTTGAAAACACTGGCTCTTGGCATAACATGGAACAAAACAAACTGGCACAGGACAAAGGGAGACAAGGAGTATTAATAGAAGAGTTAATGGGACACAGGTGGCAACAACAAGGGTGGGGCAAACAATCACAGTAGCAATTATATACCAAATGTGAGTATGTTTGAGACAAATCTATCTTGTGTTTTAAATAAAGGCCTTTAGTTTGATTTTCAGGAATGAATGGCTTTGCTTGTAACCAATACGACATGCCTACCAAAAACAAAACACATATTTGTTGTGAATCCATGGGACTTTGGTGTCTCTTTTCCTTTCCTTCTTTAATGCAAACTGTAAGGAACAAAATTGAGTCATGCACAAAGCCTTTATCCAAGTCTCAGCTGTTAACCCCTTATTGTAAGGCCGGGTCAAGGAAAAGCTGATGTCAGAATAATGTTCTGACCTTTTACAGATGACCTCTCACAGCACAGAGGCACATGCAGTTTTACACCTCACTGGTTTAATTGAACGATCCACAGCGGCGTGGATGATGAGCATAAACTCACAGCCAGAATAGACAAGACGACCGTAAAATTGCCACAAAGCACAATGGGCTCTTATTCAGAAGTGGAGCCAATTATTACTCTTAATTAAGAGTTTGGATGAATGCAAGCCACGCTGGGATAATTGAAATAATTAATTCACAAATTATAGGATAATAAGATGTATTGTTTAGTCAAAGATTCAATTAAAATGATGATGATACTAATGCTGGTATGTGCCCTGAACAGAGTAAGAAAGACATACAAAATACTGCTTTTTAATAAGGAATATATGTATCGAAAAAAGTGGTTCCAACATAATTATATGTCAAGGCGATACTTTTATACAACCCAGCACCTATAGTCTATTGTCACAGGTTGTGTGTCTGAGTTGAGAGCAGCTCAAATAAAGGGTAATTGTGTATTTGTTACTACTGTATGGAAGGCATAACTTTAAGAGTAGTGTATTTTCTAAGAAAGAAGTATAACATAACGTTTTATTTCCTACCGATACCCTCTAAGTCAGTGATACGCAGCTTATCATGTGGACCCAATACGGTGCCAGATGGCACGCCGACTATTCCCTACTTCATAATGACCTCTTTTTTTATAATGCCAGGGGAGGATCCCCCATCGCCCACTTAGCAGAGGTCTGGGCCATAGATGTTTGTTCAATTTGCAAAACGTGTTCCCCGGGAAAGAATTTGAGTATCCCTTTATCATATTTGACCGTCTCGACCCTCAGCTTGGAAACCAATAGTCTTCTATTTTTTATTGTATTGATTGCATTAGGTAAAGAGTTGTCTAATTTAAACATGTTTGCATCTATACTCAGATGTGGCCAGTAAGCAATAATAAAAGTTGCAATAGAAGCAATAATAATAAAAAGCTGGGCCTGTGTGTAGCAGTATAAAGAAATGTAAAATGAACACATCTTCACCGATAGCTGTAGTTCTGGCTAAGATATGTCGTCCCTTGGAAGGGGAATCGATGACAAAGATATATCCCATTTTGGAGAAACATGTTCATCAGGAAAAAGAATGATGTTAGCATTAGAGCTAAAAGCTAAACTAAGCTGATGTTTAAAGATGAGTCAAAAACACCAACATCCATCTATAAACACAAGCCCTAATGTATTAAGGCTGCGGTACTGTAGAATATACTTCAACCACTCAGAGTATACAAACATGAAAGGCTTCAATATATCTTTCAGAGCCAAGGCAATCTTTTTTTTTTAAGAGGCACAAACTCCACTTTGGCATTCACTAAGTTGCTTAAGAACACTTACAAAACCCATTCTCCCTCCACCCTCGTCGTCTGCCTGTTGTCAATTCAGTGGCTGTTTTCCACTCCAGCAGATCCATCGAGCTACAGGGGCTGGATGCCATTTGCCATGAAAACTACACATCAAGCAAATTGTGTGGCAAGCTTTTCTTATGAGGCTACACAGCAGGGGATGGGAGGTGAATCCAGGCTTTTAAAAAGGCATAATCTCCCCTTTTATCCCCCTCCTTAGCAGAAAGTAGTTTGTCCCCGCCTATGGTCCCTGCGGCCCAGGTGTAACACCTTGCTCAGCTGTGCTTAAGGCGTGACAAAACAACCGCCTTTATCCCGCCGTAATGTTCCAATTGTGTTTTTATAGGACCATAAACTTATCGCAGTAACAGTGTTATTGTCGTAGGTAGTCCAAGGGGCTTCAAACAGGGACATGTTATATAAAGGGAACTACCACAGCAATAAAGATGATTCTGATGGGAAGAGTGAAAAAAGGCAGGGAGTAGGGAAGGAGGGTAAGTAGGATATGATCAGAACATAAAGAAGATGTGAGTGAGTGTTCAAAGGGATGGGGGGAAAGAAAGGGTGGAGATGTGAAGGGAGGGACAGAGGAAGCTGAAGGAATTTAAAAAAGGAGCAAACGGAGCAAAAAGAGGTTGGCAGAAAGGAAATAATGAGAGCAACAGGGAGTATGGGGAGAAAGACCATAGAAGAAGACTTAAGAGGATCAATGGGTAAAAACGAGATTGGACAAAAGCAGGTGTATATTAAAATAATAAAGACACTGGTAAGATGAAGGGTGACAACAGGAGGAAGGGTGGAAAAAGTATGAGTGCAACTAAATGAACTAAAAAAGAAGAGGGAAGAACTAACAGAAAGGATGGAAGAAAGTCAAGTAGTAAGAAAAAAAAGAAAGCCAGGAAACTTATATTAGCAATTACCCGAGTAAGATATAAAGAGATTCAAAACAAAAAAGAAAGTAAAAATGTAAAAAACTAAACCGGCAGTTTGGAAAGTGTTGACCACAGCATTTAAGATAAATCTAAATGACTCAGCTGAATTGGAGGAATGGAGCTGAGCTCGGCAGATGGAGGTCCACACCCGTCTGCAGATGGTGCTGAAACGTATTCCCCACATCTGGGACGGCTGCACGGCACTTTGACGTGTACTCTGCAGTTTGCACTGAGCTCAGCAGTAACCAGATCTCACTAAGAGGTGAGCCGTTTCCTTACGTGTAGGAATTAAGAGTTGACCATAGTGAAACACTCGTTGTCTTCTGCAAGAGAACATAACAGACTGGTCATCATTCTGTGGAGGAAAACTATGACTATATCTGTCATGGACAATTTTGCATGACTAAGACAATGATGCAACAGTTAAACACTTACTGAATCAGCATGCAAAAAATGAACACTCAAGTTTAGTTTCAAAAGAAGAAATTACCAAAATGTTTTCACAAAATATATGCAAAGAAGTGTAAAGATTGTATAGACTGTAATGTCTTCAATGATACTTTCTCTTCCTTGTGATGAGCAGAATAGAGTGGTGCAGAAAAGAGTCCTAAAACCCAGAAATGAGTTAGCATTTACGTCAGTAAATAATGTGTAAAGCCTCTATGTGTCTTAATCTTGCTAACAATTCACTAAATCAGACTATAACGTCATCACAACAAGTATTAGCTGCCTTTAGATAAGTGGTGGTTATGCGCCAACAAACATATTTTTACTTTTCATGATTCCATTTACACTTCAAAAATCACAACATTGGTGTCAATGTGTGGAGATTGTCCTGCTTTTTTTATTGCAATATTCCAAAATCCAAACCTCCATGATCAGCCTAAAAGAATACATCACTAAACCACTCTTTATGAAGACAAGGGCAACAACTCACAACGGGCACAGTCAGAAACACTCAGTCACTTTCCAACTAAGTTAACGTTTTAAAAAGTGTTATTGTCTGTACAGCTCTCATTGTTCTAAAATAGTTTTAAAGACAGTATAAGGCCTAAGAAATCTGAATTGTGTTAGTTGTTAATAGAAATCAGAACACGTCCATGTCTGGAAGTTTTCCTTACATTGATAACATTAGACCAAAGTCTAGATACACTGAGAAGCTGCTTTTAAATTCTTTAACCAGATAATGATTTGATGTCGAAATCTGTAATGTTATGTAATAATACAAATACACTTTATTTATATAGCACATTTCATGCAGGATGCAAGTGCTTTACAGAGTAAAGACTCAAAAAAAGAATAAACTCCATCCAAATGAAATTAAACCATTTCTGGTTTTCTTAATGTAACACTAAAATGCCCAGACTTTTGGTCAACTCATATTTGATTAAAAAAACAGGATTTCAAAATATGGACAAAACTTACAAGGACATTTGACTCAGTATAAATGGCTGACAGAAAGAAACACCAATAAATATCACATAATAATGACTGATTTATTATGATTCATTCCATGCCTTAGCACACTTATATTCATGAATCTAATTTCAAAGTTATGATTTGCATGTAACCTTAAAAACAAAACTTGCCATATCTGTTCATTGAGAAGAGAAACACATTATTACCACAAAGGAGCAGAGCAATTGTTCCTTTCAGTTATTTTAAGGAGGATTTTGAGCAAGTGACAATAATGCCAGTTTTAAGATAATGCTGCTCCTCTCTTAAACAAAATGTGTTTAAGTGGGAACTGTAATATTACGACATTGATTAGAATACACATTTCAAGTGTTCACTATATTTAGTGGGGAAATATAATCCTGATCTTCTGGATGTTATTGCCAACCATTGTTCCTATCAATTGCTACATTAATTAAAATGTGTGCTAGCTCTGTGGCTAATACTAGCTTTATCTGACTCTGAACACGGTTAATGAATACAAATGGATGGGGAGGTGTGAGCACAGCCCACCTGGCCTGGGCTCAAATCCCTCTCCACCTCTGACTGCAAGCTGTGTGGGTGCTTGTTAACCATTAGCTCAGGCATCAGGGGCATTACGCGCTGTGAAAAGAAGATAATAAGTTAGCTTCTGCAATGTTTAGCCTCAGATCTATTAGCATGGCAGGGTGCCATCTGCTGTGAAAGCCACATTAGGCCGGGGGTCAACAGTAATGGGGTAGGAGTCGAACTACCATTAATCCTCCACTCTTTGCTTAATTTGGTTTGATGTGCCTTAGTGGTGGGTTGTTGTTTGTGCCCTAGTGGTGGGTTGTTGTTTGTGCCTTAGTGGTGGGTTGTTGTTTGTGTCTTAGTGGTGGGTTGTTGTTTGTGTCTTAGTGGTGGGTTGTTGTTTGTGCCTTAGTGGTGGGTTGTTGTTTGTGCCTTAGTGGTGGGTTGTTGTTTGTTTAATTGTTGAGAGAGCTAACAAGGAAACATTTATGTTGAATTGGAAAGATATGTAACTTGTTGCCATTTAAGTTGGGTTGTACCAATATGGATTGATTTAATACAACATAAATCATCAGAGTTTTGGAAAACTTTAGGTTTGCAATAACTTAATCCAGGTTAGAAATCAAGCGCATTGTAGATTGTCGCATGAAAGAAAATGTAAACAACGTTCTGTTAATTCAAGTTTATTAATGTAAACCACAATTAAAGATTTGAATCAATAAAGAGTTGCTCATTTAATCCAAATACAAACAAAATAAAGAAATGCTATTTATTATTGGGATTTTGAACAACGTGTAAGGGTCAATCTATATAGCACATTTCAGACACAAAGACAATTCAAAGGGCTTTACATAAGCGTTGACAGACAATTTCCTCCTTAACCTGTTAAGCCCTGCAGGCTTGTTTTTCACAAAACTGTGTCTCTGGGCTTCTTAACATTTAATAACCTATGAATGTGTAATACCCACTTAACGGGAAGAAACTCAGCTAACTCACAATATGAATCTTTTTTACCGAAACAAAACACAAGTCTCACAAGAAGCGTCTAAATGAGCTCTGAGCGAAAAGATTCTAACACACTTAGCACAGAACTCACGGTAGAAATACTTTATTACTTATCGGATCTGCACCAACAAGATATCAGCTAGCAAATTGAGATTCCACAGATTATAGGGCTATTAGTATCATCACTGTGCGTTCAAAACTGGGGCAGGGGACATCACACGACGTAGCTTTACGGAGCAAAAACGGGACATTGTCTCACCTTTGCTATTGTTCTGATCAAAAGTTGTGTTCAATGGCATTAAAACGATAAAAATGCTGCTGAAGGTTAATCCATAGGTTAATCCAATGTGTCTGTCACTTTGAAATGATTGCTGATAATCCATCATTCCATTTTTATCAAAAATGGAGATTTCATATTAGCTGCTTTTAGCACCATTAGAGCTACAACCCAGCTTCCGGTTTTGGGCATTCTGGCTGCGCATCACTCATTCACCAATTCACCACTTCTTTCTCGATTCCATTGGCTCTAACAGTTCAAAAGAGGTGTCAATCATCAACATCGACCGAGGTGGGCCTGAGATATATACTATATGTTATAGTTTGGATTCCTAAAGCTTTTAGTCTACTATCCATCAATCAATCAATCAATCAATGTTTATTTATATAGCCCAATATCACAAATGTTACATTTGTCTCAGTGGACTTCACAGTTTGTACAGAATATCAGTATGACAATACGACACCCTCTGTCCTTAGACCCTCACATCGTACAAGGAAAGATTCCAGAGAAAACCCACAGTTTAAAGGGAAAAATGGGAGAAACCTCAGGGAGAGCAACAGAGGAGGGATCCCTCTCCCAGGACGGACAGACGTGCAATAGATGCCGTGTGTAAATTGAAAAGATAATACATTTGCAACATAGGTAGTCCAAATGTTTGGAAATGCATGTGTGTATAATAGGAAGATGAATCCACGAGGATATCCATCCAGGACTTATGATCCAGGACCACAGCCACGACTCAAGATCCAGGACTCGCGATCCATGAAACAGGACCGCAGGATCATCCATGACTCCGGATCCCGGCGTNCTGCATAAACATCTAGGCCAGTAGGCCTACAACAAAATAATGTAAATAAAGACTGTAACAGCCAGGCCTTCAACATCAACAAATGCACCTATAAGTTTGGTAACCTAACGTGTTGTTGTGATGACGTAATCAAAACGCGGCGATAAGCACGGCGCTTGATCGCGACAGCCATGCTCACGACAGCCATGCTCGCGGCTAGCTCACAGCCAACATGTCTGCCGGTTGGAGATATTTAAAAATATCAGAGAGAGAGGCGCCGATTGCGATTTGTAAAACGTGTTCAGCTGACATTTCTCGAGGGGGTGTAACTGCAAAGACTTTCACCACTTCGGGATTACTCCACCTCTTGAAATCAAAACACCCGGACAAATATGCGGAGTATGATCAACGTAACCCTGTTCTCTGACATTCGGTGATATTTTTTTTTTGATACTTTTTAACCATTTTCGGCCGATAATTTTCGGTGGCCGAATATTCGGTGCATCCCTAATCAAGATACTAGTTTCTGCGATTAACTGGTAACTTTAGAGCAATTTATTAGCAGTATAAAACACTGTTAGCTTGTATCTGTTCTTTAAGAACTTGATTATTTTGTCTCAAACTATTTAAACCACCTCAAGTTAAGAAGTTAAGTTAATACTGGACATCATTTTTAAATTAGTGCAACTGAATTTAATTTAATCTAGATTTCCTCTAAAAACAAAACTGATGTTTGAAGAGACATTCAAATGTAATCTTTTATGTTAGGCTAGTTTCAAAGTTTATTGCTACATCATTTAATGGTTTGAATCATATTTGTAAAATACTTCCTTGTTGGTGCAACACAGCCTTATCTTATGCATTATATAATAGAACGGGATAGGAATGTGTGGATAACACATGTTTAAAAAGTGCAGTGTAAAGAAAAGTTCTTTTAAACACATATCTGCTTCTATGTGCTGTTTTGTTTATCTGACAAAGTCTCCGTGTTCCGGGCTATTTCATTTGGACTCGTTTGCATTGCAGTAGCACGGGGAGGCTTTAGCCAGAAGCACTTTTCTGAAATAATTGGACACCCTCCTTTCAGATATCTATGACCCACATTCTGGAACACTGCTGTGCATTTTACAATGTTTTCCGTTCAAACACCACTTATAAGAGTATGTATACTCCAGGAGCTCACATTTACACAATGTAATGCTCCTCTCTCTATTTACCAAGAAAATGTAACAGCTGAAACAGCTTTGTTTTCAGTGGGTTGGTGTTTGATTTGAGAAAACGTTATCTTTGAATCATGTGCGGCACAGATTCAGGCAGGTGCTACTGACTAATGAGCACAGTCAGGAGGATGCTCTTAGATTCTTGAAAATAACAATAAAGTCTTATGTAAAAGGAGATTGACTGAAATGTTCAATACAATCTGATAACTTCAAAGTTGAAATTTGGCACAGGATTACATTTACAGTAAATTGACTCTTTGACTGCAAGCTCAAATAAGTTGTCCTTCACAAAAATTAACTGAAGACTTAAGATGACTCAAATGTGGCTAGAACTAATAAGCCTCTTTATCTAAAGAGATAAAATAGCTGACGGATGAGCGCTGCTAATGACTAGGCAGTGTCAGAAAACTCAAAAAAAACTCAAAACTGGACAGCTTCCAAACCACACAAAACAATATACCCCCACAGCTACATGAAACCACTAATGAGCTAGCCCATGTCGCTGAATATCATTGAAAAACATGGCTGTCACATGTCGTCCTGCGGGGCTCTGGTTCCCTGGGAGCCCAGTTATTCCCCCCCCCCCCTGTCTTATCACACGGCTCCAGCCCGACCTGGAAGCATGTGTGTTGATTCAGAGCTTTGGATGCCTTTTCTTCTCCCTTCCTTCTCCTGGAATAATGCGTGTTTGTGGCCTGCAGCCTTTGTCCAGTATTTAATCAAGTGAAATGGACTGAAAATAGAACAATCTGGTATCATAGTTCACTGTTCCGTGTGCGGCGGCAATCATTTGTCTGGAGTCAAAAAGATGAGAGCGGCTAATGGAGATCGCATTGTCCTCCTGGCTTTGTCTCTGGCTGGAGTGAGGTTAAGTTGATTAACGTGCACGCTCACATCCGTGCACGCTCATTCGCGGTAGGATTTACCAGCGTGCATTGCTGTATCTGTGGTGAGCGCTGGCAGAGAGCCAGACACAGTGACAGCCACTGGGAAGAGGAAGTCATGGGAGGAAAAGATTACTGTAATGGAACTCTCATACACACATATATGTACATACTGCAGACACACACACACATATATGAACATACTGCAGACATATAGACATAAATACACAAATGCATACTCATAGAGGACCACGAACACTTTCTCTCTTGTAATGAAAGCGTAATGAAACCCGGAACCACATACACACTAACACACTCAGAGGCGCCCTGGGCTGAGGGCTTGGCAGAGCAGAGTAGATAGATTAGTGTAATAGTCGCGGCCAAGGCAATCATCTGCCCACTGTAGGGCTTCAGACACTGGCAGCAAGATCCAGCTCTCACACAAAGAAATTAGCCACAATGAATGAGTCAGTTTGGATGGGTTCACAATGCTGACGGCTCGCACACAGTCAAGACATAATCGTATGCAAGACAAAAAAAAACTGTGATTTGCATTTAAATGCATTTGTGAACTCAGCAAAACAGGGTCCAAACACACATTATCAATATATCTATTGTTCCTTGCATGAATGAATTATAAATGACGACAGCTCAGCTTACACGCTCACTATGAAAACCAACTGTGCAATGTGAGCGTCATTGGCCGGAGCGTCTGGTTGGATGGATGTTGTTTAGAAACTAGTTGGGATGTGTCCAGATGGAGTCATGTAGCTAATGGTTTGTTAGCAGCGAAGGTTTCTAAGAATTTTTTTCATGTCTGCAGATACATGACAAAGTAGCAAACAATCAATAGAGCAAGGTGCATAATTGCGGCACTGTTATTGAAATTAAACAGTTTTGTTTTGTAACTTGCCCTCTTACTGTTTTAAATCACAATTGTCTAGCTTCACTTTAATACAGATGACGTAAGATTGATCTAAAATATATTATCTTTTGCTGATTTCACTAAAGAAAAATCGAATTTCCTTGTAAACCAATTAAAATTGTCCATGGATAAAAAAACATAATCCTAAACATGACAATTGTTGTTAATTATGGCAAATATATTGAAGACATGGCATTTCCCCTGATATTCCTATATAAGTTAGGAGCACATCTGAAGTGAAGGGAGTCTTGAAGTGACTGTCTATCCACAAAGACAACCCAGCCACTTTTTGACAGCTGCCTTAAACATAATAAATATGATTCAACTTTCTATACACATAAACCTGTAAACAGCATTAAGCCTCTCTATATACTTATTATTCTTGTTTATAACATTAACCATAATATATAATTGTGTTACTATAGTTTACGTCCGGCAGTGGCTCAGTCAGTAGTGGCTCGGACCGTGAGCCGTAGGGTCGCCTATTCAAGTCCCCGACCAGACCTAAAATATGGAGTGTGGACTGCTACTTGGAGAGGTCCCAGTTCACCTCCTGGGCCCTGCCGTGGTGCCCTTGAGCAAGGCACCAAACAACACCCCCATCCCTCCTATTCTATCTATGAATGAACATCTTTCTGTACAAAAGAAAGCTTGAATTTATGAATTGAGATCAGTCATTCAATTGAAAAATATTTACTGAGGCAATTAATCAAGTAAGGTCATTTTCTTGTAGACTTCTACACAACTAGACTTATGTTTCCAACCAGTGGAGTCGCCTGCTGCTGGCCTTAGAACAAATGGTTAAATACACTACCACGTTGGCTTCATTTCTCAGACCCGGAGGTTGCCATTTAGTTTTGAAGTCAAACTTTAATTTAACTGAGGATAATGATACAAATGAATATGAACCAAAACCAAAAGAAAATCCACTTGTTTATACAGTAGTGGCATAAGTCTCTCTCCAATACAGTATGTCAAAATATCAACTGTATCTTCCTCTTTTATATCCTAGAGACATACAGTATTGATGAGGTGCTTAACATCGGTATCTGTGTTAGAACGTGACGGCGTTAAAGCCTGCAAGAAAAAAAGATGATGAAAGCCGAGGCATGAAAAACAAACACATTATTTCACAGATATAAATGCTTTGCTGGCTAATGTAACACACAACCACACACACATCCAAACACACAAATGACGCCCAAGGCCACGGCAATAATAGGGAAATGAATCTCTGTCAGTGTATGTATGTGTATACAAATGTAGCTGCTTGTATCAGAGCTTGTAGTAGCCAGCGACTTTCGCTCCAATCATTAACCTGCACACTTCAATGTCACTTTCTGTGTCCCAACACAGAAATAATGGCATTGTGAGTGTGCTCACCACCCTAGTGATGACAACATCAAGAGGAGCAAAGAGGAGGACACTCATGGTCAGCCGGCGTTCAGATGGTCCGATTAGTATTCATAGGGTCATATAGATGCTTACACACACACACACACACACACACACACACACACACACACACACACACACACACACACACACACACACACACACACACACACACACACACACACACTCTACAGCCTTGTGCTGTTATTCCAGAGGGCTCACTAATGACCTACCGCCACATGTATTCCCTAGCTCTTAATGCTAACCATTAAAGCTCACCATATCTCCTAACCTTCACTTAACTCCAGCTTAAACCCAGATGCTTCACCTGGCCGAAACAGCACTCTGCTCCTCTCGGTGCACACAAGGCCGCGAGCTGTGAACTAGCCACCCTTGTTGCTTTGACCGAGGAATATCATTAGCATTTTAATGAGCAAACCCAGGAAAGCTGACACGGCCTTTAAGCGAAACTGAAGGACAAATGTGCAAATCCTCTAGTCAATGTGTCCAGTGAAGAATTACCAACTTCAGTCAAAGTGGCAAAGTACCTTCGGAAGTGTCGACGAGAATATCTGTTTTTTTTTCAATGTAAGCTGAAAACTATTACCCCGGTATGTTTTATTGTGAAACCTTAGCAAGAAAGATTTGGGAAAGGAAGGTCATCTCTTCTGATCCGTGCAATAATAAATCATCTTAAGTGTCCTGTTCCACTGATAACTTTTTAGTTTTTGAGGATTCAGTACCTAGCTGCACACAGGAGAGCTGAGTGCATTCATTCTTTACAATTAGCATTCTTAATTCCCTTTCAAGTATTTTATTTATAAAGATATAATAACATCATATACTGTATATATAATAGTTTTAGAACTTTAGTAACAAAGCAGAAGGTAAATGCATTATGGAGGTTGCATTTGAGTTTGCTATCATCACATGCTAAAGAATGTTGTCCTGCCTGTACTCGTACCGTTACACAATAATGTATCTATACAAAGTAAAAAGTTTTTTTAAGCAGGTTAGTGCAAGCGACATTAGAAGTGACAAAGGCATTATAACCCTACTTGGATTTTTTAGCGTTGTTTTTGAGCCTGCAACTTCACTTTATTCTAACTTCAAGTTCCAAAAAAAAAACCGTATGCCTATGCCACCTTCTCAGAACAAAACACAAGTCAGAAAAATGTGATGGTAGCACTGGAACAATAGAAGTTAAGGAGCCAGACTTGCCTAAGGTGTTGGTGGAGACCAAAGCAGAGCTAAATGGAGAAAGAATATTGGACCTACAGTATATTTATCAGGAGGACCGAACACAAATTAAATAATAATGCTAATATTACTACATATTTTAGCTGGCTGTTTGAATAAGCAACTGTTTGCTAACAAGTTCAACATATCAACTTATAATGTAATGTAACTACATTGTCTCTTTTCTGGTATTTTAAGTTTCTTTGGACATTATATAAGCCTTGAAAATGTTCCAGAGCTTACTCACACAACTGCTCGTTCTTTACGCTAGTACCACTTGAAAGCCTTATGTCAACGTTTTTGGTTGAGGAACATCAACATAAAACGTTATAGATACTTATAGATGACATACGTATACATAAACATATTGGAATAACATGATTGGTCCAAGTGGTAATCCAAACATTAACTTACCAGTGGATTCATCTCCGTAATGTGATGTGTACATTGTTCTTCCTCAAAGGGCTGTTGATCCTCTCTAAGACTCAACGTTTGTGTCTGCCGCTGTTTATAAAAAGATGCAATCAAACATAATCCCTATTCCTTGGATGTAGAACTCCATATTCCCCGTCCATATGCTGACCGTGTAGATGTTCTAAACAAATATTCATCACAAACTATTATAGCACTACTTGTGGCCTTAAGAATTCCCAATCAAACAATACTACAAAACTGAGAAAGTAGGGACAAATCTAAAACACAAGATATCAGTCGTACAACAAACAATACTTTTCTTACATGCCATCTCCTCCTACTTATCCCTGTCATTTTGAAAGTTGTGTTAATGAATGACTCTATTGTGTTTGTTTTAACGTCCACATTGTCTAACGATGTATGCAGGAATTGGTAAATAATGGAAAAAAGACAATCATTAAAACGTCTTTATTTCCTGTCTCCCCCTCCCTCCCCGTCGCTCTGTTTTACCACAGAATGATCCCCCCATCCAGCAAGAACTTCCTGGTTAACAACCTGGCGGCGGGGACGCAGTACGACCTCTGCGTGCTGGCCATCTATGATGACATCATCACCTCCCTGACGGCGACGCGCGTGGTGGGCTGCGTTCAGTTCTCCACCGAGTCGGAGTACATGAGGTGTCATTTCATGCAGTCTCAGTTCCTCGGCGGCACCATGATCATCATCATCGGAGGGATAATCGTAGCCTCGGTGCTCGTCTTCATCATCATCCTGATGATACGCTACAAGGTGGGTCTCTGTCTGTCTCTGTTAATCCCCTCTGCTCAGAAAGGACAGAGAATGAGAGGAGAGAGATTTTCATTACAGGAGCGAGTGGCGTTGTCACATGGTGGCCTGCTGTCCCGGCCTGGTCTGCTGCTTATTAGCAAGCAGATCACTTCTCTTTGAGATAAGATAACTACCGTGGAATACTCGCTACGTATGTTTCTATACTTATTTATCGTGTATTATTGACTTTTTGTGGAAGCCCCCCTAACCCCTGAAATTCAAATTGATAGAAATAAAATATAGTAATAGGTTATAAAACTGACCCAAGATTTAGCTTCCATTGCTATTTCATCCTGCAGAATTTAGACATTAAAGTTTTTGCAGCTTGTATGTTTAGAAAAATGCCTACTAGGACATTTCCTGCTTGTTTACATTAGCGGTTCTGGGGGGGGGGCAACAGGGGCCAGTGTAACAATGAGCTTTGACTCCCCCCTGTGGCCCCCCTCCGAAATAAAAAGTATATGATAATACTATTTGTGATAGTGTTGCAGCAAAGATTGCTCTGACATGAGCCAAGTCAACAGTAATGTATTTTGTTTTACGATTATGTCATCTAATTAAATTGTCAAGTTTCTGACAACAATCATTTTATTATTCTTTTTTACTCATGACTAGTGACTTGATATTGTGACATTATACTGAACCAGAAATGTTCTTGAATGATAGTTGAACGCTGTCTGTGTCCCGTTTGTCGTGCATTAAATGCCCCTCTCGTAAAATACCTGGCCCCAGCATGGAACCCCGAGTAGAGTTGGTCTAGAACTCCCGCTGCTTATTTCATTCATGTAATAACAAACTAAAATGTGTTTAACTATACGTAAAACTTGATATGTCCCTATTTCGGAATGAAACAAAAATGATGAACACCTCATTGCTTTCCTCAGGTGTGTAACCCCGGTGAGGGCGGTAAAGGCGTCTCCTTGTCGATGACCAACGTTCACTCGCAGACTAACGGGCAGCAGTCTCAGGGATGCACCATCACCCCCAGCTCCTCCAAACACGGCTCCATCGGGTTGGACGACCTCTCTGGAGGCTCAAAGAAAAGGGGGGCCAAGGATACCATAACTCAGTCGTCCGACTCCTCCCTGCCCGACTGCTCCACCGCAACATCGGTCCTCAGCCAGTCCTGGGCGGCCAGGAGCCCGACAGCCGCAGCCGAGGACCAGGAGAAGGGGGGTGAGGAGAGGGCCATGGGTGGGGTCTCGTCGCCCAACGGCACCACCGGCACCCTCCCCAAGCCGAAGCGTAAACCTGCTCCAGGAAAGCCGGGCGGTTCCAGCACCTCGGCCCTCCCTGAAAACCCACCATCCCCCTCCCCTCGCCCTCCTCCCTCGGCATACTCCACCCCCTCCTCCGTTCTCCTGCCCTCCACCCCTCTGGAGAACCTCAACACCAACCGCAACAACTCCACCTCGCTCAACCAAACCCCGCCTCCTTACGTCCCTTCGCCTTACCCCACCCTGCCGGCCAAACTGAGCCCCGTCCCCTCCATCCGGTTCAGTGAGACCCCCATCCTGCGCCGGGCCCCCCGTGGCGCCTCCGCCTCCAGCAAGTACCTGACTCTCCCTGCGGAGGAGCTGGGGAGGAGCAGAGCGAGGAGGAGGAACTCGCTCTGTGACGGAGGCTCAAAGACTCACCCCGCCCATCAGGGAGCAGCAGGACCACCCAAAATAGGGCGGATAATGCGGAACAAAAGGAGCCAATCAATGAGCGGGATTCTACTCCCCAAAGACGGGGACGGAGAATCGGACAAAGGGCGGTGCGACTCGGACTGGATCCTAGAGAGCACCGTTTGAACTGGAGAGAGACAGCAACCATTGAAATAAACTTTGTTTTTCCATTTTTTGTATGTCTGAGGTTTGGGTCGTTGAGTGGGTTTGAATTTGTTGAGAGGTGTTTGTTGTTGTGTGTGTGTGTGTGTGTGTGTGTGTGTGTGTGTGTGTGTGTGTGTGTGTGTGTGTGTGTGTGTGTGTGTGTGTGTTGCTGTTTAGGATGTGTGTTTTAGGTCTGTACAGTGTGTTTGTGTTCATGTTGGAACCTTTTGTTGTGTGTTTCTGGGTGAGGTTTTGAACTGTTTTTTTTTTATTTGTATTATTTTCATACTCACAAATCTCAGTTTACAGGTTTTTTATTCACTTTGAAAGATTCCTGTCTGTTTTCCGGTCGCCTTGTCTCGTAGCGTCTTCGAATCTCGTCGGTTCCACTTTATAGCACAAAACAAAAACAAGACAATGCGCTCGCCACGTCATTTTCCCGATTCACATTCACCTTATCTGAAAACACCACGAAAAGGGATTTACTACAGGAAAAAAAAGAGGAATAAAAAACTATACAAGAACTGCAAAGCACACCATTCTCACGTTCACACACACACAAGAAGTGTGTCCATACCGTGGCAAGAGAATAGCAGTCGGTGCCTTCTTTTGCAACAGACAGATGACACAACCGGATTCAAGAGGATCCTGACCGAGGGGATTAGAACCGAGGGGACGGAAAAGGAGGAGATTTCACACATAGCCTTTCTTACCTACCGAGGAGTACAGACCTTTCTCGAGATATACACAGACACAAACTGTGACGAACAGATGAAGAATTTACCTCTTGTGAAATTGATATTTTTTAAAGGGAAGAATTTAAAAAAAAAAGGTAACATGAAAACCCTGTGAGTGTTCCACTGACATTGGTATATACAGCCTGTGTTGGTCACAGACTCCCGGAAAGCTTCTGTACAGAAAAAGACAACATGTACTGTGTTGTTATGTTGTGTAAAATAAAAAGGGATAAAATGAAAACTGGACCTGTGAAAAGTATGTTTTTATACCGGTTGAAATTGTACTTAATTGTTCCATATTTCCATTCAAACACAACATTAATGGGATGTCAGTCACTCTTCATCTTTCATCAATGTTTGTGCCATCAACTGTTCCTCCCATTATTGCACCATTTCAATCGGAACAAACAATTTCCCCCTTGCAAATCACAACAGACGGGTGGTAGTTTCTAATTAAAACCCTTGAAGTTTCCCATTTTCATTCCTCTTTTCTGTGATTTGATGCGAAAGTGTTCTGTCAGAAACCCTGGACTTACACACAAACACACACAGACATATTGTCCCCCTGTGGCCCCCATCCGACAGAAAAGTCTTCATGATACTATTTGTGTGCAAAGATTGCTGTGACTCTAGCCAAAGTTGACAGTAATGTATTTTTATTTATCAGTCAGACACATTGTTAGGCTGTTAATTTACTATAGAGTCTTATTTTCCAAACATCTCTCATTTCAGAGTGTGACAATTCAGAAAAAGTGCTCCCACGAGGCCTTGACAATGACGAAGACTAATGGGATATGTTGAAATATTGAGATAATCAAACTTTAACGTGTAGAACAGTAGCAGTAGTTATTGAAATAGAAGCTAGGTGACAAGAGGCAGGACTTTTTCTCTTTTAAAACGATAGTCTTATAAATGAACTGCTTTTCCTTCTATTTAAAGGAGACATGCTGCTGAAGATACAGTGTGTGTCTTAAACCATCATAGTATTACAAAAAAAAGTTAAAAAGTAAGAACAGTGCAGAAAGGAAAATATACTTAAAGGGGACATAGTTGCTCGTGTTTGGGCTTTACACTTTTATTTTGGGTTCCTACAAGAACATGTGTACAGGGTTCCATATTCAGGAAAATACTCTTTTCCTCGTAGTGTCCGTCTGAAAATATCAGCTTCACCCTCCGTCTGAAATGCTTTGTTTTGGCGACTGTTCCTTTAAGACCTCTGGAAAAGCCTGGTGTGCCCTGATTGGCGGGCAAGAAAAACTGTAGCGATAGTTCAAAGGGGCAGTTTCTTTAAAGATATTTCTCCTTTTTACTGCCAAACTAAAGTAGTCATTATGCAGAATGGAGCAATATTGTAACGGTGTAATGAATCATTGGATTATAATTAGTGATGCATTAATTTGCACATCCCTTTAATGGGCAGGTGGGATAATTGTGTCTTTATTTTTACTGCCGGATAGCAATGCATCATCATTTGATTGTTTTACATTTTGTATAGAGAATCTAAATCTTTGAATAGTAACCAAACTAGCCAAATTAATGTAATACAAATGACAACATTGTTGTATATTATAGTTTCAGAGTGCTTTGGAAAGACATAAAAAGCAAGAGAAGTTAATAGATTGAAAAACGCAAAATATATACCTCCAAAATGTAGTAAAAAATCAAAAGTTGCATAAAATTCATTTAATTAAATATACCTAGTTTAATTCCAGCACTACAGGGTGACACATGGAGGAAATAGCATGGTGCACATGAGTCATAACTCAGTTTTAATCTGAAGATACAGCATCATACACATTACCATCATTAGTTACTATTTTCAGCTACATAAAATATATTACATGGTAATGTCTTCAATGTTAATTTCTGCTAAAGCACCAAAACATCCAGGATTGAAGCAAAGTGAAAACATATGAATTGCTGTTAGTTCTGCTCTGTTTCATGTTTACTGACGTCTTGCATAATAAAGAGGTGACTCAATTTATTGGAAAGTGTCGGTGCCTGTCATCCTGCATCATCAGCACTACGGGTTCCTGTGGAGAAGGACAAGTCATGCAGCGCCTCCCCGCACTTTATGTTTTTATTTATGTTCCCTGGTGATCATGAGCATTATTACTTCAGAGTGGAAGTGGACCGTATGTCCTAAATAATGATGGACAGGTTATGTACTGCAATATATATACAGAGAAGCCGACAAATACACACAAAAAGCACCTTTTAAAAAAACTTCACTTTTCTGATTGTTCGGTGAAAGTCTCAAATAAATTCTCCCACTTACTGCCGTGGATATGTTTTACCATGGTTACTAAGTGATCTTGTATAATTAGATCAATCGTGTCCTTGACAGTCACCATTATAAGCAGATTAATTCAATGGTAATTAAGGTTGGAATTATTGCTAGAATTGAACAATGCCAGTGTTTGATTGGACCAAAGCCAATCCGCTCCGCTTCTACATTAACAGCTGACACTCCAATATGTAAAGCAAGTACCAGGAGGAAGAACATTAGTTTCTTTTAAACTGCAACATTTCAAGCACTTTAGGAATTCTTCAGGGCTAACAACACAAACGACAACACGGTTGTGTACTAACCTTTGATGTATCGACTACAAATGGGAGGCAATCACAAGAGCCGTGTAATAACATATACAGTTGAGTTCATTTGAATGACATCAAACAGGAGAGCAGTGATACTACCATATCTAATACAAGTGATCAATCAAGAAAGATATTCAATTCATTTCATTCCTAAAATCCACCTTCTCATATAAATACTTTCTGATCACGAGTATAAAAATGTTAGAGACCAAGCGGTAAGCAAGACATTTCTTATTGACTGAAATTTTAATGTTCACCAAATGTCTTAAAACTGAAAACACAAGACGTCATGGTAGCAACCTGTCAACCACAAGGTAGCCAACCCTAAAGCGTACCTGATTTATTCTAAATGGGACCATAATGTATCCAATGAACACCATGCTGGATTCCAGAAGACTTGACTCTACAGATTGAGAACACAAAGTCATTAGGAAGTGTGTCACTGAGGTAATAAATAAAGTGAGCCTCTGGCCATCACCATCTTGATTTAACTTGGTACAACCAATCACTGAATTATACATTTCTTGGTGAACAAAATGTTAATGTTGACTGAATGTCTTAACCTTTCAAACGAAAAAAACAATCTGAAAGGGGTAAAGCCAGATAACGCTGTGTAGCAACCATGTCAATCACGAGGTGCCCACGCCTAGAGCATTGGAATTCCACACTTAAATCACCTTCTGAGAAAATAACAAATCTACAAGCTTTCAAACCAAAATTGGTTATTTAATTTAAAGAGTATGAATTAACATGAATCAATCTGCAGTCCTGCATAGTAGATAGTACCAAGATCTGACCACGTACAACAGAAAAACAAGCACTTTATACACTCAAAAACACAAAGGGGAATGGTCTCAGCGATGGCAATATACATTACAAGGAAGTTGCCAGATGTAAACTTGACAACGACCGGTCATCTACAAACCGTAATATCATCCTAACAATGGTGAGACCACAGCTCGCTTCTTCAAGAAGTAATATAAGTAGCTAGATGGAATAAAACGCGGGAAATCCAAACCAGAGAAAGGAAGTTATATACTTAAATGAGACTTAATGATGCATTTAATACAACAACAACACACATACCATAAACAGCATAACATCTGTCATCACAGACAGCAGCACCACAGCAACGAGGCGACCCGGTACCACCGCCCCGTGTGGTGAATAATTATGGTTAACATCAATGCAGGAAAATTCATTACTTTGCAATTAAATTCACTGACAATTGACATTAAACACTTCTGACAGGCAATCGCAAATGGATGTCTCACTTCCATTATCAGGATATGCCGTTTAATGGAGATGATGAATTACTGAACTATTTGAGAATCCATTACTGACCTTTGTGGAGCATATTCGTTTTCCTGCAGTTCACTTTAGGTCAATTATTAATAAGAAGTCAATAAAGCTGACGTCCCTTATCTGCAAGTTATTTAATTAAAGAGAGTGAAAATAGCAAACTCCAACTCAAGAGATTACAAACCAAAATTGCCCCCAACTAGTGCAACTCTGGTTCAGTCCCCTTGTTGAATAACAATAGTTGATTCGCCAACAAAGATCAGAGTGAATATTTAAACAGGAAACACGAGGTCGCGGAGAGTCACCGATAGGAGAAGAGAGGAAACAATTGTCGCTTGTTTAATTGAGTAAAAGCACATGCTCTTTACAGCTTCATACAAGACACAAGGATGTCCCACAATCCTCCCTCCTTAAGAACTGTGTCAGAAGCCTAGTCAGGCCTCCTTCAATGACTTCCTCTGACTTTCTTAAGCCTGTAAAGTCTAAGGAGCTTTGGAGGATCCAATCTGCCATCTCCTATATCCTTCTCTCATTCTCCCTCCCCCCTCAGTTTCTATGATTCATTCAGTTGTGAATTCGTAAAAGAAGAAGCTCAAAGTAATAATTACACGACTAATTATAATTAAGCCGCAAATATGTATATAGGGTTAGGCCTGAGTCCACAAAAGCCTTTTTTCAAACTCAAGCATATTTTAAAGGGGCCCTATTATGCAAATGTCCGAGGGTTCATATCAGTATGTAGTGTCTCTACTTTAAAGATTCTC
>NW_011369947.1:26820169-26824660 GCF_000735185.1 Notothenia coriiceps | reverse complement strand
CGGATGACGCTTTGGAAGGGACGGAACTTCTTCTTCACTAGGAAGCAACAACTTTACCACTTGTCGAGAAGAAACACGCGAGGTGTCGTCGTGGCGACGCGTCTCAGGTTGTCTCCTCCGTCCTCGACGCCCTGTCATCGATCTTCGGTCCAACCCAACATTGCCTTATATACCATTGCCTCAATGCATTAGTCTTATGTTGTTTTTTTAGTTTCATCCGATTGACATAAGTCGACCGCTGTAAACTTTTTGCTCATTAGACTACTGGTCAAATGAAAGCGTTTGGACTTCACTTATGTAAAACCTTATGAATAACCTTAATAACCAACTTTTCAAAGGAGTGTTTTACATTATAAATAATGGCCGTCTCGACACGACGTGTGTCGTGTCGCGCGTCGTCGTACAGACACTCACTCGTCCTCTGCGTCACACACACACTCCGGGGCGGGGCGTGCGTCTACTCTCTCTCTAGAGAAAATTTTATAACTTTCAATCTTGCCCACTACCAATCTATTTTACACGTTCTATTGCAGTCCATACGCTAAAGAGAAATAACAGCTTTAACTACTGTAAAGTATTGCCCTAGTTGTAGTTTTACTTACCGCGACGACCGCGACTTACGTACCCGGTTCACTAGCCTTTTTCAATTTTCAATAATGTAGCAAAGTCTATTATTATTACTATTAAAGTAAGATAAAATCCTCGCGGAAAGTTTCGTGGAGTTCGCCGTGTGGAATGTTAAGTATTGTATAAGGTTCTTTCCAAAATTCTGTCATTTTTTCTTACGTCAGGCGCCGACTACAAAAAATACACCCACAGTCTACTCTCCCTCGACAAGGTCTTACTGTGGCTTCTACAACACAAACTCAAGAACTCATTCGGTAATTTTTTCACAGAGGACAAGTGGTTTTCGTATGGGTTGACAATACCTTTTAATTTCATAATAAGATTTTCATTAGACTTAATGCAATGAAAAATTCTGTGCATTGACATTGACATATAAACTAATGAAAGTCTCGTACATAAGTCATAGGGTCATTGACTAATATACATTGTTTCATTGGGAGGTATTTGAGTTGGACGGATCTTCACTAGGAAGTAATCACACTTCTCAGACGATTCGAAATACGCCAGGCGTCATGAACTCGTACGACGTGATCGTGAGAGGGGGGGGTTTTGAGACCCGATATATTTTTAGCCACCGGACGCTATCACAGAATAACCTATGTAAACACAGGGTACCTGTTTACCATCAACCACTAGGGTACGACATCGCCTCATTTTGAGATTGTGGTCTTTTATGGACAGATACGACGGGGTCTTGCGGTTTATCTGGTTAGGCACCTCGGCAATGCACTTGAGCTGCCTAACCAAGCGTTCTAACTAGTTAAGACGGTCTAGAAGGAGTGGTGTGTGTGTGTGTGTGCCTGTGGTGGTGCTGTGTCGTGTGTGTGTGTGTGTGTTTGTGTGTGTGTGTGTGTGTGTGTGTGTGTGTGTGTGTGTGTGGGTGTGTGGTGTGTGTGTGAGCTTAGAAAAGAGTCGAATAAGAGGAGGGGCCTCGCTGCCGCCCACACACACACAAGCCGACCCCCCGCAGCTGCTGCCTCTCTGTTGGACTCTGGTACTGCACCTTACTCATGAGACGTTATAAAAAAAAAGATGGGCGGGGGGCGAACGCAGTAACCACTCCGCCAACGCCACAGTCACCCAAGTCGCGCGGGCCGGATGAGAATGTCTGGCGGGCCGGATGTGGCCCGCGGGGCCGGCAGTTGGTGGTCACTGCCCTCCGGTAATAACCGGAAAAGCATGACATGGAACCTTTAATATGCTCCATAATTAACATTAGAAAATCTATGGAAATATGTATTATTTATTCTCTGCATTCGAGATTCAAAGGCTTTATTGTCCAAAATAGAAAATGAAAATATGACGTCATCAACAGCCAGTCGGCCATTTTAAGGGGGTATAAAGCAACCCAGTGACTGACCTGTAGCAAAGAAGCAAAGTCACTTTTTCAACTTTCCACTTTTTAAACATTGAATACAATAAATACTTTTTTTGCTAAAAATGTTAATGAAGGAGACACAGCGAGCATCAGCAGAGACACTATTTTATAGCAGTTAATGATTGTATAGTTGTTATTGAGCTTCTCCATCATAAGGTCCTCTACCCGCCTGTACGAAACTTGACACGGGACTCATTTTTCATTGTCGATGGGCTTACTTCAAGCCCCATCAGTAACAGCAAATGGTCCCTTCTTATCTTAATGTATGCAGAACGATGTAATTTATAAGCTTTAGTTCATTTTTTGTTTGTAAGGGCAGTTATATTTTGTCCGCACTTTATTCAAATGAGATGCCAAACTGCTGAAAGATGACCAGTGGAAGTACACATATTATGGGCTTCTTCTGTTGCTTTGGACGCTAACCTTCAAAGATGTCACAGAGATTTCCATTGCCCTAATAGATTCAGTGTTGTGTGGCAATGTACAATCTTGAGTCCCAGCTTCTTCTAACAATGCAACAAACAATATGCTTGAGACATAAAAATAATAAAATAGTGCAAAAGAATGATGCGAGTCACACAATGTGAATGTAAATGTTATTTCTCTCTACTGTAGCCTACTTAGAGCTGAAATACATGTCCCTGTGATGGATTAGACATCGATCATTTCTAGGTTGATATACATGTGTACAATTTTAGAATTCCTGATCTACAAACGTTAATGTTTTGGTTGAAAGGACTAAAGTGAAATCCGGTACAGTAATGTAGTGTAACCCAGTGACGTGAGAGGAGGCACTCAGCGGGTGGAATGCATCTTCTTTTAGCCCGCGGTAAATCTACTCTCACTACAACACGATGATCCGCTGCACACGGGCCTGCAGTCCTTCATTCTGAGGCCTGCTGCAGTTTATGAAGGTCTAATGTAAGCAGTAAAAATGGCTGAGGGTGATGTAGTATTAAGATCAGCAAGCTTTTACTGCCTGGAGCCGTAAATATGACGCTGCTGGTGTAGTGCCGGTGAAGAACACAGTGTTCCAGAGGTGGAACTGAGACTACATGATCACTGGTTTTAATCCTCACCCTGATAATAATCATAATAAAGTGCATTTATTAAAATATCTGAGACGTCATTGTTATTCACATAAATAATATATATGTTTCTGTTTAACTCTGCTTTTAGCAATGAAAGGTGCTTTACAAATACAATGTATTGTTATTATTATTATTAAAAGATAAAGGACTTGGGTGAATATCTACAGTTGTCAATGGTCGTCAACCGTTGGTTGGAAAGAGTGGTCATATAAATGCTGGGAAAATAATGTTTTATTATTTACTGTAAAATATTTTAGGATCCCACACCAGGAAAAATTGAAAGATTAGAAATGTATATAAGTATTTATTTGAAGAGTTTCGATCAGAAGGGCATTTGCAGAACTTTGAAAAGGGTATTCACTACTTAATACCCCTCGAGAAGGATGCAAAGCTACTGCAGGCCTTAAAGGAGGCAGGTAAGAATATCAATCAGTGGAACGTTCACTTGTTGAACGTGCCAGAATGAGTTGGGAAATGTTACTTAAAAAGAGCAGTCCATGAACAGGATCATCTTATCTGAAGGGGTTTTGGTATCCCGTGCATTTTAAGATGTAGATTCCAAACAAAGTGGTAGAGGAAAACTCCCAAGAAGACCATACGAAGACATTAAGTTTGCTAATGGCACAGATCACACTTAACCCCCCCGCTGGTTCTCTCTAGCTTTACAGATAGGGACTGATTTACTGGAGTAAATGGTGAATGCAAATCTGATGGTAGACAGAAAACACTGAGCGCTGAGTGGCTATAGCGTGTAATGTCAGGATGCTGTTGATGTTAGTCTATTCAGATAAACACATGTCTCTTCTTTGCTCAAGAATGATTGTGAACCCCTGGGCACACACACCCCTAGTAGGGAAAAGCTACACTATGTGTCTAAATTTGTATTATTCCGCAGCTGAAAATAGTCCCAAACAAAAACACTTTTAAATCCTATGTTGTAATTTGTGACGAAGATGGCTTCGTCACTGTGGACTGACGGCTTCGGGCTTTGTATATTGCACGTGTTTTATTTTGAAAAGTGTTACCTTTCCCCATGTCTGTTGCTGTTGATTGTGTGCACCTGGTGCCCTGTGTTGTCTCCTCCCCCCTCACCTGTGTCTTGTTGGGTTAATTAGTGTGTGTGTATTTAGGCTCTGTTTCCTGTTTTTTTGGGTGGTGTGTAAGATCCTTGTGGCTGCTGACTGTGTTCAGGGAGAACAGCGAGATTGAGGCTGTGAGTCATGGGTCTATGATTTTAATAAATGCCCACTCCGGGTTATATTTGGGACNTTCTAATACACTGCTTCGACTGGAACTCGCGGGCTGGTTCGTTCCTCGCGTCTCCGTTTTGCAGGGTTTATATTGGCCGTCACCCGTAAATAGATTTTCAGTATCTGGGCGTACTGGAGTGTCGGA
>NW_011369947.1:26817341-26820124 GCF_000735185.1 Notothenia coriiceps | reverse complement strand
GTATGCTAAATAATGATGGACAGTTATGTACTCTGCAACTGATAGTATACAGAGAAGCCGACAAATACACACAAAAAGCACCTTAAAAAAACTTCACTTTCTGATTGTTCGGAAAGTCTCAAATTAAATTCTCCCACTACTGCCCCGTGATATGTTTTACCGATGGTTACTAATGATCTGTACTAATTAGATTCAATCGGTCCTGACAGTCACCGATTATAAGCCAGCTTAATTCAATCGCGTAATTAAGTGGAATTAGCTAGAATGAACAATGCCAGTGTTGATCGAACCAAAGCCCAATTCGCTCGCTTCTAGCAGTTAACAGCTGACACCTCCACAATATGTAAAGGCACAAGGTACCAGAGGAAGACATTAGTTTCTTTAAACTGCAACATCAAGCACTTTAGAATTCTTCAGCGGCTAACGAACCACAACACGACAACCACGGTGTGCTACTGACCTTGATTGTATCGGACTACAACATGGGAGGCAATCACAAGAGCCGTGAATACCATATACAGTAGTCATCTTGAATGACAATCAAACAGGAGAGCAGTGATAACTACAGTACTAATACCAAGATCAATCAAAGAAAGATATTCAATTCATCATTCCTGTAAAATCCACTTTCATATAAGATACTTCTGCTGACACGAGTAAAAAATTTAGAGACCAAGCGTAAGCCAGAGACATCTTCTTATGACTGAAATTTAAGTCACCAAAATGTCTTAAACTGAAAAACACAAGACGTCATGGTAGCAACCTGTCAACCACATGTAGCCAACCCTAATGGCGGCTACTTTGTATATTCATTCCACAAGAGGACGCATGAGATATCCGGACTGCCACACATCCAGTGTATTTCTCCTAAGTCTTAGTGCTCTACATCATTGAGAACACAACAGCCATAAGGAACGTGTCCGTCAGCCGATTCTGTAAATAAAGGCAGCCACTGGCCGTCACCATCGTTGTAAACTGTACAACCACCACAGAATTTATACATGCTTGTGAACAAAATGTTTAATGTATGATCTGAATGTCTTAACCTTTCAAACGAAAAAAAACAATCTGAAAGGTCGTATAAAGCCAGATAACGCTGTGATAGCAACCTGTCAATCACGAGGTGCCCACCGCCTAGGATCATTGAAATTCCACACTTAAATCACCTTCTGTAGAAAATAACAAATCTACAAGCTTCAAACCAAAAGTTGGTTATTTAATTTAAAGAGTTATAGCATTAACAGAATCAATCTGCAGTCCTGCACTAGTAGATAGTACCAAGATCTGACCACGTACAACGAAAATACAAGCATTTTATACACTCAAAACCACAAAGGGGAATGGTCTCAGCGATGGCAATATACATTACAGGAAGTGTGGCCAGATGGTAAACTTGCATACACGGTCATTACAAACCTAATATCAATCCTAACAATGGTTGAAGACACAGCTTTCTGTCTGTTCTAAGGAAGTGAATATTAAGTAGCTAGATGTGAATTAAAACCGCGGGGAAATCAAACCAGAGAAGGAAGTTATATACTTAAATGAGACTTAATGATGCATTTACTACAACAACAACACACATACCATAAACAGCATAACATCTGTCATCACAGACCAGCAGCACCCACAGCAACGAGGCGACCCGGTAGCCACCGCCCGTGTGGGTGAAGTAATTATTGGTTAACATCAATGCAGGAAAATTCATTAACTTTGCAATTAAATCACTGACAATTGTTTGACATTAAACACTTCTGACAGGCAATCGCAAATGGATGTTCTCACTTCAATTATCAGATATTGCCGTTTTAATGGAGATGATTGAATTGACTGAACTGATTGAGAATCATTACTGACCTTTAGTGAGCATATTTCTGTTTTTCCTGCAGTCACTTTAGGTCAAATTATTAATAATGAAGTCAATAAAGCTGACGTCCCTTATCCTGCAAAGTTATTTAATTAAAGAGAGTGAAATACAAACTCCAACTCAAGAGGGATTAAAACCAAAATTGCCCCCACTAGTGCACTCTGGTTCGTCCCCTGGTTTTGAATAACAATAGTTGATGACGCCAACAAAGATCAGGTGAATATTTAAACAGGAACACGAGTCGCTGGAGAGTCACCCGATAGGAGAAGAGAGGAAACAATTGTCCTTGTTTAATTTGAGTAAAAAGCACATTGACTCTTTACAGCTGTCCATTACAGACACAGATGTCCCACAATCCTCCTCTCCTTAAAACTGTGTCAGTAATGCCTAGGTTCATGCCTCCTTCAATGACCTTCCTCTGACTTTCTTAAGCTGTAAATGCTAAGAGGCTTTGGAGGATCCAATCCCTCTCTATATCCTTCTTCCTCATTTCTCCCTCCCCCCTTCAGTTTCTATGATTCATCAGTTGTAATTCGTAAAAGAAGAAGCTCAAAGTAATAATTACACTTACTAATTATAATTAACCTGCAAATATGTATGAGTTAGGGTTAGGGCCTGTGTCCACAAAGCTTTTTTTCTAAACTCAAGCATATTTTTTAAAGGGGCCCTATTATGCAAATGTCCAGGTTCATATCAGTATGTAGTGTCTCTACTTTAAAGAGTCCTCTCCTGCTGATGTTCGGGTGTATATCAGTATGTAGTGTCTCTACTTTAAAGAGTCCTCTCCTGCTGATGTTCAGGTGTATATCAGTATGTAGTGTCTCTACTTTGAAGAGTCCTCTCCTGCTGATGTTCGGGTGTATATCAGTATGTAGTGTCTCTACTTTAAAGAGTCCTCTCCTGCTGATGTTCAGGT
>NW_011369947.1:26810835-26817328 GCF_000735185.1 Notothenia coriiceps | reverse complement strand
GAGCCTCATCCCAATACCCCTCCTCGACTCCTCTCTTCCCCTCCTCCGGGACTTGACACACGGAAATCGATCAAGACACGCCATTTTGAAGGACGTCCCAATAGCTGAAATGCACACGGAGGATTCGAGGAGGGGAGCGGGAGGAGACGAAAGGGAGGATACACGCGAGCAGACTACGCGGAAGTGTTTTCACTACTCGCGTTTAAAAGCCCCGCCCCCACCTTCACAGCTGGTCGATTTCAACAGAGGAAAACCGACAACGGAACATGAGTGGAAAAGCGTCAAATAAATGTATAAGTGCTCACAGCTCCGTGGGAATTATTATGTGCAATTCATTTCTAAAAGGCTTTAACATTACACAAGTCCTGCACAATTGACTGNAGCTCTGCATAATTCATGATATATCAGTGCTTATATCTGTTGTGTGAAACGTATTTACTTCATTACTGTAATTGAATTGTTGGCATGTTGCAGACTACAACTGTACACACACACACACACACACACACACACACACACTGACCAACCACAATATCTTTGTTGTTTATCTGAAGGACTGAGAAAGAAAGAGGTGCAGGTGGAAGGCTAAAGATGTTCAATGAGGCACAGGAAGCAGCAGTTACAAACTGGGTTTTGGCAAACAATGCCATCACACTTAGAGAGATCCGAAGCATAGTAACTATGTGCTGAGATGCATGTTGCACAATGTTATTTTTGAATAAAATATGATTTTTTTTCAACAACTCATTTGTATTTCTTCATTTACTGTATTTCTGTATACTCAAGCAATCTTTCTCTGCAGAATCCTCTATGTACAGAGCATAGCCCATAACAGATGAAAGTGCCTTATAGATTATGCTCAGTGTAGTTGGGTGGTCAAACAATCTAGTATTAAGAATGAAGTGTGTTATATTTGGTGCAAAAGTTTGCATTTGGTAAGTGTTTATGTAGTTTTGAGTGCAGTTCTTCACTTAGCTGGAGAAATGAGGTGTTTTGCACTTTGGGTGTGTGGTTTTGTGAATTGTGTTTAGTGTTCTGAGAAACTGAGCAATTAAAATAGAAATGTGTGTTAGCAATCGAGAAAAACTGTAAAGGTATTGTTGGGAAAAATACTGAATGTACTCTTTCAAGGATAGAGGAGAACATGATAACAAAGGCCCAAGACTCGAACAGTGTATAATGGCATGTATGATTAGCGGTTAACATGATTCAGCCTCTATAGGGAGTTATTCCTGGTTGTACCATATGCCAGTATGCGATGACTACTTCCATGCTTGAAAGGATAATAATGTATCCTGTTTTGAAACTCAAGCCAGTGACGATTGAGATTTTTCTAACGTGTACCCAGCGTGAAAATGTCATTATCTTTCCTTTGAATACCTTTTAAAGGTCTCTTACAAAGTGCCCTAAAGGCAACATGTTTTACAAACTATTTTTACATAATCCTTGACGCAGGTGCAATGTGCTGTGAAGATCTCCAATATGGCCTGCATTTCTGTCTTCTTTTATTATTTCCCATTATCTGGGTGAGCTCATTCCTTGCAATTAGTGCAGGCTTGCTTTCAAAAGGAAAACGAAGAAGCTGATTATGGTTTTTAATATTACCTATTTTTGATATTAATAGCAAATCAGTTTTCATTTCTGATTTCTACGGGAAAATAAGACAACTTGCCCCCATCTAGTTTATACCTGTCAGAAACTCAGAAGACAAACAAATCAGCCAGCAGGAAAACAATTCAACGATTTATTAAAGGGGACCTATCACGCAAAATGCTCTTTGAGTCCCTGGTGTGTCAGGGAGCTCACTAAGTGTCAGAAAACAAAACCCTCTCTCTTTTCCTCCGTATAACAATCTCTAAAAACGGAGGTACAACGGAGCTGATCCAGATTTGCGTCCGATATGACGTAATACCGGAGATGTGGGTTTTTGTTTTTAAATAACATTAGTGGTAAACACAAGCTTACGATATTTTCATGTCTTGTTCTGTGACATGAATGTTTCAATGAATACCACACTGGTGAATGTCTGAACATCTCTTAAGAACATTTATCAAGTGACTAAATGAAACTACAAAACATCACATCAACCACTAGCCACCTTTAGCTTAGCGTTGTGCTGCAATTTCTTTGCAGCCTAACATTAGCTCTTTACTTCTGTTAATGACATTTAGGCTTTCGAAAATCCTGAAAATGCTGTAGACATGTGGACATTATCGCGCTGAACAAGTATCAGTGTGACGAAGATGGCTTCGTCACTGTGGACTGACGGCTTCGGGCTTTGTATATTGCACATGTGTTTTATTTTGAAAAGTGTTCCCTTTCCCCATGTCTGTTTCTGTTGATTGTGTGCACCTGGTGCCCTGTGTTGTCTCCTCCCCCCTCACCTGTGTCTTGTTGGGTTAATTAGTGTGTGTGTATTTAGGCTCTGTTTTCCCTGTCAGTGGACAGGTAGTGTGGGTGAGATCCTTGTGGCTGGTGACTGTGTTCACCTGGGCAGCAATATTGAGGCTGTGTCATGTACCACAGCGATGAATAAATGCCCACACCGGGTTATATTTGAATTCTCTGCCTCTGCCTCCTTTCTTGGTCGGGCCGCTCAACGGTCAGCTTCACATTCATGTATCAACAATTCCCAAAACCACACTGAAATATAATTACTCTGTAATGTCTACTCTTGTAGAAGTTGTAATGCTTTCCTTCTGTGTCACATGACTCCAGACTGAAAAACAAGACCACAGACCTGAAATAGCCAAAGTTTGAGTTCAGCCGATGACACTTGTTGCAGGTCATCCCATTTTCCATCACAAAATGAAGGCACACATGCATCACTGATTCATTGATTAGGATAACACAAAGGCCATCTGAGGTTGGAAACAGTGATGGAACACCCCGGTGAATCAGAGTTATTTCTGCTTCATACTGTTGCATGAAATCACATTTCCGTAGTGTATAAACCAGTTGCCATGACCTTACTCTATTTTCATGTGCTATGCATGCTGTATCCGTAATAAAAACATCAGTCTCATTAGTGATATTTTGTCCTCTCACACGTAGTAGTTACTGGTACAGAGGCCCACCCAGAGTGCCGCTGCAGCCGTATATGGACACACACTTCACGTTCTAAATTTAACTGCTTATTCATCAAACCCTTAGGCAGCCAAATCACACACACTGCTGCTTCATCAGAGATTTAACTCATATACACTGAGTCTTAAATGTAGACAATTGATTAAAGAGTGGAAGTAGGAGTGGAAACAAGATCTCAACAGAGAGTAATGGAGAGAAGAAAGGGTTAAATTGATGAGCTAGGAACATTTTATTTTAGTGCACATACAGTGTAACCCACATATTCCCTGCTGTAACCACTGGGATATTCAGAAGCACAGTAGAGTTACTTTACTGTTTTGATTTGATGAATATTCATGATCAGGTAGAGAGAGGGAGGGAGCCTTGTTCAAGTCAGCATTTTGACGTGTTGCTGCTGCGGCGGCTCGCATGCAGAGGTGTTGAGAAAGAGAGTATTGCCTTTGTAGCCAAAGGCTGATGCTAGATTATGTCTGAGCCCAGTCTCCGTGCAAATAAAAGCAATATCAGCTACTTGTATGCTTGAGCTTATTCTTCAGAGTCCATCCACAGCTCAAAATCGTGAATGAAGTTGAGTCGGTAGACTGAAGGGTACATCGAGAGATTCACCTTCAGGCTTAGCATCCTCTTCACCAAGGCAAAGTACAGCCTTTGTGTTTCATCTGACACCACGCCAATCCACTTGTTAATCTTACATATACTCGAGTACAAGAACTCAAAATACTTTTACTCCTTTATATCGGGGATTAACACACTGTCAACCCATGCAGTGAAAACTGACTTGCATGCTAATGTTCCAGACCTTGGAAATGGGGCCAACATCATAGATTTGTTTAGCAATTCAAATAGGTCTCGTTTTTTGTCCATCAGAGTCTGAAATTAATGAGGTTTCTCATCACTGTTGCAGCTCAATGAACATTTTGTTCCCGTCCACTGTGTCTGCCTTTTCTGAAATCTATGTTAAACACTTTAACATGGTGAACAATGGGTCAATGGCACCAGACAATATGGAATATATCATGTAACCTCAATTCCAGACTATTTAACCTACCTTTTTGTAAGCCAACATCAACCCTAACCGTAATAGTACCCCCTGCTTCCCATTGATGGACGCTTACTTGGTCAGAGAAGCACTCACTGACCAGTGTAATGAGTTGGAATATCTTATTAAATCATATTTACAGTATGTGTATAATATGCATCAGAGGCGGCAGGAATAATTTACTTTTAACCAAAAAGATGTTAAGTCTTCTTAATGGCCGGACAATAAAAGGTAAGGGACAGCTTTGCGTTTCTTAGACGTTAGTTATTCGCACATGATAAAAGGTAAACATAATACGATTTACACAAATAGGAAACATTTACAATAACACAGCAAACTCCTTTAAATGAAGAAACTCTTTTTGTTGGTGGTTAAAAATGTTAATATTTTTCTCGGCTTTAAAATGATTGTTGATTGAAAGTAAAAGGCCACTGCATTTGCTCTCTTTTCTTCTCACTGCATTAACTCACATGCATATTCATGTATTCTCTCTCCTTCTTATTCTTCCCCTCAGCCCCACACATCTTGGCATTAATATATTCCTCACGTGGCAGTGCATTAATAGTACATTTTATGTCAAATCCTTCCCTCTATTTTTCCTATAGCACTAGTTTCCTTCATCCCTCAAACCTTTTTTACCTTCCCTTCCTCAACATCTACTCGCCCTTTCTTTTTGCTTTGCCCATATTGCATTCCTTTTCAAGCTTCTTCCTTCTTAATTTATTGTCCTTTGAACCTCCCCTCTCTGGGCTTTTCTTCATCTTCTATTTATGTCCTGTTCATATTTTTTCTTCTCCCTCTCTTCTTTTCTTTTTCACCCTACCTCTGTATCTCCCTTTTTCTCCGCCTAAAGCAATCTTTGTTTAAATTTGAAAAAGCAGGAAGCACTGTGACATGGTAATATTGTTTGGTGCCGGGTCGTGAAGCTTGAATTGTGCTCACAGAAAGGGACTCTCACGTCACAAATCAGGATAAGAAACATGTGTCCTACAGATATTGTTTGGTTTCTCTTAACCATGGAAATGATCTGACCTCCACCAATTAGAATTAACCTTATTTTTCCAGAAAAACCGTGCTGTTGTGGTAACTCGTACTGTAGGGCTTTACCTTAATCAAAATATGTTGCTATAGAACGAGAAAATGTTGTTATTATTGGCTCGACAAATGCTGCTTTGGTGTTTTAATTATGTGTTAAGCATTGCTCATTAGTTCCCTTTATTCTATATAATCAAAGAGACTAGTACCAATAACCTGGTGTATATTGCCCACCAGTGTTGATAGTGTTCAGGGCAATAATCTTTACTTGAAATAAACACTATTAAATGTTTCACTTAGTACTAAGAGTATTCATTTTGCACGCATATTAAATAAAGTTAAAAAAAAGTGAAGTTTAAATAAAAGTTTCCCAAGTTCTTATGAATTCCCGTCCTTAAGACGTTTTCCTTCGAGGTCAAGGAAAAAAGGTTTGACAAAGTAAACAAAGATTATTCTTATGACTATGACCCTTTTCAAAACTGCGCAAGGTGGGAAGTTGAACCACTTGAGATTACCCAAAACAACATTTGATGGCATGTTAAGTGGTTCTTTGCATTAAACTTACCTTCAAATGTTTGTTCAAATAAGTTACAGTGAGTATGGCATTATCGTTCACAGTAGCTTGATCATGACATTATGTGTGACACCCCACTTCTTCT
This sequence comes from Notothenia coriiceps, assembly GCF_000735185.1. Lineage (NCBI taxonomy): Eukaryota > Metazoa > Chordata > Actinopteri > Perciformes > Nototheniidae > Notothenia > Notothenia coriiceps. Next base: position 26,811,508 of record NW_011369947.1, on the reverse strand, counting down.
TTCCGTCAGGTGAAGTAAAGCCCCTCGCTCTGGAGATGGAGTACCCGGACGACTACCTCCTGTTGTCCCAGCTGGTTCACTTGCAATTCAACGACTCGCTCAACTTCAACGGTACCTACAACGAGACCGACACACTACTGCCAACCGGGTTCAGAGTCACCATCGTGGTGGTCTACATGATTGTCTGTGTCATCGGCCTTGTGGGAAACTTCCTGGTCATGTATGTCATCATCAGGTAAGAAAAACTCATGTTTCTTCAGGTAAACAATACACTAAATGGAACCTTTTTTTAAATAAATAATTATTGTATTAGACTTAGACCAAGTCAGTTTTCAAAACTGACACTAGCTTCTAGAGAACTCTTGAAACAAGTTGACTTTATGTTGTTACACAGAAGACTTATTACAATAGATTTTGCAATAAACTTTGACTACAATTATATTCTGCTCTTGTAAAGTATTTATGTTTGATCCTTATGGTCTCTACGGCAGGGATGGGCAAATGGCGGCCCGGGGGCATGCTGTGACGTTAAGTTACCGCTTGTAATTATGCCGTTAAAAGCTTAAAAGTTGCATTATCATCTGAATTTGGCAAAAACAAGTTTAATATTCTAAAAACCAAGACTTTGTTTATTTGAAATCAGATGAAAACAAACTGTCACGGACACTGCCGT
>NW_011369947.1:26810563-26810795 GCF_000735185.1 Notothenia coriiceps | reverse complement strand
GTGTTCACCTGGGCAGCAATATTGAGGCTGTGTATCCTGTACCACAGCGATGAATAAATGCCCACACCGGGTTATATTTGAATTCTCTGCCTCTGCCTCCTTGTTTGGTCGGGCCGCTCAAAGGTCAGTCTCACAATCAGAATATGAAGGTGGGGTAGGTAATTTTGGAGAAACCAGCTCGAGTGCACTAGAATTTGAAAATACACAACTGGAAAAAATCTGCCACTTCCTT
>NW_011369947.1:26802801-26810518 GCF_000735185.1 Notothenia coriiceps | reverse complement strand
TTGTGTTCAGTGGTTCGGTGTTCTAGAGTGGAGATGTGATGGACAGGTGACTGTCCCCTTTTGGTCCTTGAATTTATGTGTGTGTTGGATTAATTGGGTTGTTCTGTGTCCACTCCCCCCTCCTCTGTTGTGTCCCGTGGTCCACGTGTGTTAGTTGTCCTTTGTCTGTACCCCTTTCCCTTGTGAAAAGTTTATTCTGTTTACACATTATATGTTTCGGGCTTCGGCAGTCAGGTGTCACTGCTTCGGTAGAAAACAGTGTTTTACATTAATGAACAACAATTACAACAAAGTCATGCCTACTCCTAACAACTACACACACAAGTCCCGCGTCTACCTTACGCGTTTCAGTCGACAGGGCCGAGTGTCTATGTGGGGGACTTCCCTTTTGACCTACTTTTAAGTGGGGGGTAGCATCTCTTGGATTGTAGTTGTTCAATCTAAGTTGGAGTTCCTGATCTGTACAACTTTAGTTTCATTCAAATGGGAAATTTTATATCCGCTTAAACTGAAATGACCTGGAAAAAATGTTAATAAGGAAGACCATGGGTGTTCAAACCAGGTGTAAGATTATTGTACGGAAAGGAAGAAGGTCTGCACGTTTCTGTGTTTCCTGTAGAGAGCCCGAGGCGAGTGTTTTCGAAGTCTAAAACAATCTCGCAAATAAGACCCCTAAGTTACAACTTCATTCACTTGATTAACCTTCACCAAGAACTTAATTCTACATAATACAAAAGTACAGTACCCGAGACGTACCTTTAATACGTTTTTATGTTTTCGACGGTCACCAATTCTAAATATCCCAAATCCTGATCTAGAGTAATAACCAAACTAAGGTAAAACCTGACTTTAGTCTAATTTTGCAGGACGAAAACAGGGGGTCCTGAGGGAGCGAAGAGGAGTACTAATCTACTCGAAAAGGAACTTTCGAAACTACAATGTCCTGCCCATTCTACAGTAACTATGTATAAACGGAGAGATTTTGCAACTAGAGGGAAGATGCTTTCCTTGACTTACAGATTTTAGCACGACCTCATAAATTAACAAGGAGTACCACAGAAAGAAACGTCACTTTGGAGACTTCCCTCTATAGTGAATAGGTTCTCGGTAGCCCTTCCTATCGCCCCTCCCTTCCCTCCTTTTGGTCAAGTGGTAACTTTTGCAGTGCTTCTGAGCGTAACCACGAGTCGTTTCTGCACTCTGAGAAGTAATAAAGTCTAGTAAAATGTTATGTTAAAATAATTCTACTAAATAAATAGTGCTAAAATTCCCTGGATAGTACGTTTACGTGAAAACTACAAAAGTTATGTAATTTACACAGGTGCCACACAGTCCTTTGAGTGTGTGTCGCAGTTTTCTGGAAAAAAGAACGATTAGTCTTTGATACGTGACTGTACAAAACCTGGCATTAGAACAGAAACAAATGTAATCGTTCGGAGCGTTGTGAGTCTCGATTGGACATGCATCTTCGTGTACACAAATTTTTGTCCTTTAATTTTTTCCTTGAGTAGCAACACTATTTGGGCCGTTCTCTTTTTCGTAAACTCGAGTATGATAAAGTCTTTATTAGGAAACTACACCAAATCTTTGTCCAAAAATAGTGTCCGTCTTTAAATTGAAGATAGAGGCTCCATCTTAAAAAAAAAAAAAAGTTCGATTCCTGGGTTTTAGACGCAAAGAGATTGTCTGACGTTTTTCTCCCCCAATACACAACACAAAACAAATCCAGTACCGATGTCACAAAAAAAACCACTAGACAAACCATAAAATTCGTTTTTGAAATGTCTGTACAAAATATATCCATACCGGGATGTTATATAAAAGGGTTATATCGTACTATCGCAGGTGAAATTAAATCAATAAAATTTTATTTACCCAGAACGAAAGGCATTGACACTGTTTACAGAGGTACATAAAATTTTGATAAAAAATATAGATATATAAACATTTTAAGAATTAAGTTGTGCGGTGGAAACGCCCCAAAACATTTACGGCTTTTCTTGTAAAACCTATATTATAACCTTACCGTTAACACTTAAGAATGCGAACAAAAAAGTACTTCGTACGTAATATATAACTTGAAAAAAATCGAAAAGATTACTTGAAAAAACCACCATGTTTTATGGTCTCTTTTACAGATGGAGAACAAAGAGAATTTGACTACTTGTGAAGGAAGCCAGACACAAGTTGTCTTTTCTAAGTGTAAAATCCAGAAAGGTCTTGTAGGTTCCTAACCGGGCCTGTCGCTAACATTGAATTAGAATCCATTCCTTTCTACAACAAAATATACACCTTTTAGATCATGTCTAAAACCAACAGCATAAACCAAGTTCTCGAGAAGAATGGTGTACGTTACGACTCTTTCACTGGAAATTTGGGGGAAAAACGGGGCTGTCCTTCGGGTGGAAAGTTTCCAGATGCCATTGTAGTCCCACCACCCGATCGGCCTGACGTCTCTCTAAGACTAACCGACGACTACACACAAAACGACAGGGGGTAACCGGACCCCACCCTAGGGAGAACAACTAGACCCTAAAAAAGAACCTGACGTGGAAGTCCGAAAGAAAATACCGGGGCATTTAATTCGAACTTTGGAAAAAACCTAGCCAACTTGGTATCGCACTCCTATTTACCTTGTTCTCAAGTTTCTAGCCACAAACACATTTATTTATTACAGTTAGGGGTGATTAGCTTACTCATGCTAACACAGTGACTTCACCACTAGGTTTACATCTTTAGTAGTCCCAAACGTGTCACGAAACTTTGAAAACTTGAATTCCTTTTTAATTGTAGGAATTTCTACAAAAACTTGTTATGTTTTCCAGTAATTTTCCCGAACTTAAACATAATTTTAAGTTCAATAAAAACTAAAAAAGCTATTTTATGTTGTAGTTTCAGACCAGACCGTACCGTAAAGAGGACGTCAACGCAAGTCAAATGTGTGAAGACGACACCTCTTTACATGCTACTGGCTAATAATATTATTATTATTATCACGACAAGAGGGTGATACGTTACAAACCAGGACTTGAACTCCTTAGGGAACTTTATCTTATAAAATCTCGTACTCCGTCAGACCAGTTATTATCTGGGAGGCTTTTTGCGCACCTCCCCGTTTTTAGGAACAAATACGCCCGAATTTAAGGAACTAATACGCTAATTTTGTACGCCCCAAAATCCAAAATAACACTAAAATACGCCACTTGACGCCCTCAACGCTTAGTTACGCCTTCTTTTTAATAGCTAAAAAAAATTTATAACCCGACAGAATAAATAAAGAGAGGTGTGTGTTCGGACGGTGATTGCAATTTGGGGAAATTATAAGGTTAATTTGTGGAAGTTACAAGATAAATAACATTTTCGTTAACGATAAAATAGAGAGAGTGCGTCGTGTGTGGTGAAGAGGCCGGAGTAAGACAAAAGTAATAGAGCAAGCAATAGCACTGTCGAAGTTAGAACATCGATGAGTGAGCAAGAACATGGGAGCTTTAAAACCTAACTACAGGGACTTGACAAGAAACCGAAGAACAGGCGTGTCGGCGCTTTCGTAAAGCCTACAAACTTACTAGTTTCACAGCAGTGGCAGCTAAAAGACAATACGACGTTGTGTGTCAACGTGCACGTCTATCAACGGGGGTGAAAAACGGGCAGAAATCATCTTTACAAGCAGCCATTTACTCCTACCTAATCTATGAAAAAGTAGAACCACAAAAGAGATAGGCACACTCGTCAGGTGTGCAAGTGAGATAAGTCACAACAAATGTAAAGACACCTACGCGCCCTTTCGACCTACTCAGCTGCAGTCCGCCTGCAATGTCTGTGAAAAAAAAAAGAAGTTAAAACACAACCTTTTTACGCCCCCTAATACGCCGGAAAACTATTTATAACGCCGGAAAAATCTTTAGACGCGGTAAAACGACTAATACGCCATTTAGACGCTAACGTCTTATCGCAAAAAGACCTCCCAATTTATTGTAGGGTTTCCTTTTTAGATTTTGTAAAGTTGTAAAGTTTCAATAATTACATAAATTAAAGTATGTCATAGGTTCAAAGGTTGTCCAGGTGCTCGTATTCTACGTCGTACGTCTTTTTTCCCTTTTTTGAAGTCTAATAGGGGTGTAGTTTGATTTTTCTTTGGCTCGGGAGAAACTCTTCTTTAATCGTGATAATGTTGATTTCGCGCCAGACTTGAATGTCTCTTGTCTCTCGGTCTTGACGTAAATTGTTTATGACCACCAAATATATGTTTACTTAATATTTTCATTTTATAATTGTTATTAATAAATAGGGGAAATTCACATACTGTCCAACCGTCCAAACTCGTCCTAGTCTTACGTTGATGCCTTATCTCGTAGACCGACTGGGCACATTTATGGTTTTGTACATCAGGAGATCGTACCTAATGGAGGTACCTCACTATGTTGGTTAGAACCGTTGTAGGTAAACAATTGTTGTGAATTTATATAATTATTAGGAAGGATTATACACATTAGATTTCTCCTAATAAGGTTTTATTTTTTCATATAATACCTGAGTACGTGGTTGGTTTCTTATATATAAAAGTACAGTACGTTCGTGTCACCTCTGGGTCCGGTCTATACGTCTCCGAAAACCTTTTGACGACTAGTTTGGACTTCGCAATATTGAGGCTGTGTATCCTGTACCACAGCGATGAATAAATGCCCACACTGGGTTATATTTGAATTCTCTGCCTCTGCCTCCTTGCTTGGTTGGTTGGTCGGGCCGCTCAATTGTCAGCTTCACACCATTACCATGTACTTTGGTATTAACAATTAAAGCACACTTGTCACTCGTGTGTTTGATTGTGCTTTTTCTACATTTCATTACTGATCCATTAATGTGCAATGCTCATTTTTAAATTGTGGGTGCTCTCATTAGGCCTGTTACTGCTGTGTTTGTTGTGATTTTGAATGCCTGTGATAAACTTTAAAAAAATAAACAAAATTGTTACAAAAACAAAAGAGGTGTGCATAAAAAGCACTTAGCAATGCAGGAAAAATAGGAAAAATAAGAGCAGGTTGATGGCCAACAATATCAAAGATTATAGTTAAACACTGTACTGTACAATCAATACATTATTTATAATACTTTAAGTACAGTTTGATAATAATACCTACATTCTATTACCAATGCATGACCAGTAGAGTATATATACAATAGAGTAGTTTACAGTGAGAGAGATTTTATTTACTGAAATGATCGGATTACTTCTTTCACCAGTGTTGTGCCATTTATACAACATACAGTGGCTTTATTTAGTGCAGTAACAAGACCATACTGCGCAAGCGCAAAACTAGTTACTTGCTACTTTGTGAAGGAGACTAATAACATCAAAACACGCGTATTTATGTTGATATTGAAGAACACATACATAACACATGTATAGAGACAGTTTACCCTTTCTTTACCTTTAATTTGTCGCTTGAAATAGGTGGAAACTGCGGTCTCTTGCTCGCCACGGGCGCCTCTGTGTCCATGTCCGCTCCATCTTGTTCACGTTTTCGCTTCTGAGTCTTTTTCGACTTCACCATTGTGAAAGCCTCTGTGTCTTCTTTACTCTCCATGGCAACGCCAGCGTCTGGGGTTGGAATTGTTTCAGTGTCCATATCTTAAACTGATATAAAATCCAATTAAACAGTCAAATATTCAGGCAGACTGTGGATACAGAGGCATGTGGATGTCCTCGTGTAACGAAAAGGACCCAAAAAGATCTAACATTGACGCCTGTAGATAGAAAATTGTAAATGTTCGAATAGTAACACACAAATATCTCACGTTTGAGTGCTATTATTTATTTTAAGGCAGTTGAGTGAATGGGTAAATATTTTGTGTGTTTAAAATACGTACAATATTTACTTACATTTAACATATTTGTCAGGCATATATTTAGACACCCATACGCTCAGCTGTAGGACATTTTCAACGTCATTTGTTTTGGCAGCGAGCTGCATCGGACGTCGGGTTTCTTGATACTTTTACAAGAAAAATCTACTTTTAACATATTATCAACCAAAAAGCCAAGATGTCATCGCCACTAGATAAGCCTCAGATTATTTCGCATTTTCAGAAGAGTTTGAACTACACGGTGTTTGACAGTAAATGGATTCCTTGCAGCGCGAAGTTCGTCTGCCTGGGGAACTATGCGAGAGGAACTGGAGTAATGCAGATATATGAAGTGCAGCAAGGAGAGGCTCAGCTTATCAAGGAGGTACAGAACAAGTCAACCTTTTACTTTTTGTTTGCCTTGGTCCTATATTTTACTCAGGAAAAGCGCTATGAACCCCGCTTGTGTTGGGGTTAGCTTAGTTAGCCAGAAAAGTATTGCTAGGTTACTGTCTCCATAGCAACAGGCAATGTTAAGAAAGACAGCCAACGACATTTAGTAATAGTTCAGGCATCTTTTTCCTCGTGGGCTTTATAAAGTGTGTGTGTGTGTGTGTGTGTGTGTGTGTGTGTGTGTGTGTGTGTGTGTGTGTGTGTGCAAGCCATACCATAGTTTAGAAACTCTCTGTTACAAGTTAAGTAAAGTGTTAGTCACATCGAAAGTGAAAGTACTCACTATGCAGAATGGCCCATTTCAGAATACTATATGTCATATTACTTAAGGATAAATTGGTATGTGAAATGTTGTCGTTACTATATCTTAAGGCATTCTGGTCTGCCACCCAAACAACATCTCCTACAGCCACATTCCGCTCCCTTGTGTGCCACTTATTTCTTACAAACAGATTGGGCCCTGCCAACTGACTCCACTTCCTCCAGAATTTGTCTACTTCGGCTTGGATTTCCCTTAATCTTTTGTAGGGATAGCTTTCAAATGCAAAGCTCCCAGGGTCTCCTTTTGGTCCAGACCTTCCAAGCAAAAGTGAGTTTGGGCAGATGTACCCTACGCAGTCCTCCCTGCTTTGAATCCTGGCATCGATCGGTCTCTCGTTGGCCAAGTTAGCTGCCATGTATAGGAATGTTTGAAATTCTCCCCATGTGAAGGTTCCATCTCCTCCAAGGTTGTTGAGGGCCCTTTTCACGACACGAACAGCTGCTTCAGCAGCTCCATTCCTGTGAGGTGAGTGCAGGATGAATTGTCCAGCTCCACTCTGTTCCATGTTTGGTAGCTTCATCCTCCAGCTCAGATTTTCCTAAGCAGTCCAGAAACATGTAGAGCTCCTTCAGGGCAGGTCTGGCTCCAACAAAGTTGCTTCCAGGATCCGACCACATTTTCTTCGGATGTCCCCTCAATGCAGTGAATCTTTTGTAGGCCAGTAGGAAGCACCTCCTTACTAGGGTTATGAAGTTACAATTCCTGGTTTCCAACATATGGTTAGCGATGAATACTCGTACCTATAGGTGTGAAGAACGAGTTTCCGGGTGTCTCGTTGGTGCTCCTTTATCGTCCTTTGTGAAGGCTGTCTACTCTTTCTTTCGGACCCAAAAGGTTTCCGTCTTCTAACCGTATTTTTCCACCAACGTCGACACACTATCGTCCTTTCGTCTCCTCTCCTTCACGTTCGTTCAGTACTCACTGGACGGTAGTCTCGCCTGTTTAGGTCGTTCCTGGGAAACTTATGTGTTGACACTGAACAAACCCGGTAAAACTCTCACTTTCTGGTTCATACCTTCTTTCATTCGACTTTCAATACCGTAACAGAAGACGACATACGAGGTCTCGTTATGTACAAATCTACTACAACCTTCTGGT
>NW_011369947.1:26800434-26802756 GCF_000735185.1 Notothenia coriiceps | reverse complement strand
GGGGGGTGAGGATACATCTGATCAGCTCATTCGCAGTTTTTATAGAAACATGGATCAGGACCAAAAGAGAGAGATCTTTTTTCCGAACTTCCGATCTCTTTACAAGAGGGACACATGGTGATGTAGAGGACATGGGGAAAGTGGTTTTGCATTATAGGTGACCTTTAAATGAATGGACTGTCTTATAAGCCTTTATCCAGTTTTTAGGCCGTTCAAGCGCTTTCACTTGTATTCACCGTTCAACCCGTTGGCATCGGGAGAAACTTGGTGCCGAGGATACCATCGGATGTTGAATGCATTGGCTGGGATCGAACCCACAACCTTCTGGTTGAAAGACGACCGCACTCCCTCACAGCCACAGTCACCCTTTAAAGTAACTATCTGTTTGCATTCGCTTCAGTACTACTTCTTTTTGACTGGTTCTAAGAATGCGATTTTTAATAATAGTAAAGGAGATTACTTAGGCCCATGACTTTGCCGTACGCCACCAGGCTGGGGCCCAGCAGTAGGTGGTCGTACAGCTCCAGCGCCATCAGCAAGCGGACGATCTCTCCCGTGATGAAGGCGTCCTCGAAGCTCTGCTCGGCGACGGGCTTCAGAGGGAACCTGCAGTACACCTCCACCGCAGCCTGAGGGTCGCACTCCTCCAGCAGCTGCACCAGCTCAATGTAGGCATCATGGACCTACACAGAGAAGTGGATTCATGGATTACATCTTACTTGAATAACATCAATTGAGGTCAAAGAAAACAACAGATGTACAAACATGCATACAAACAAAATATGTCAAGTTTCAAGGCAAGTTTATTTATATAGCAGCTTTCAACACAAGGCCATTCAAAGTGCTTTACACAAATGAAAGACATTAAGAAAATGGCATTTAAAAGCAAAGATAATAAAATAAACATTAAAAAACAAAATACATGAATGTAGTACAAGATATGAATAGTTCAATTAAAAGCAAAGCAAAGTCTTCAGCCTGGATTTCAAAGTAGTCAGAGTTGCAGCGAACCTGCAGGATTCTGGGAGTTTGTTCCAGATATTTGGAGCACATCAAACTCAAGGCTTTATTGTCATTTGCACATTAGCTACAGTGTAGATATGGCAATGAAGAACGTAGGTCACAGGCTCGTCCAACAGTGCAACATATATATATAGAACAAATAAGAACAGATAATATAAATGTAGCAGAACCAAACTGACCCCTGGTGCCATGGCGATGACCTCATGGTAGAGCTGCCTGGCCCGGTCCTGTGTGTCTGCAGAGCGGGTCAGAGCGCGGGCTAAACCCAGCCGCGAGACATGAGAGCTGCGGTTCATCGGACCGGACACGATCACTGTGTCGTCCACAGCAGGCTCTGAACACACAGGAAATATCATTTTTGTTTTCAGCAGGAAAAAGATGCTGAAAGTCGTCTGATACTGATGTTGCTGATTTCATATCCCATGTATGAGGTTTTTACAATAATTCAATTGTTGTTCCAATAACAACTGGAGTATTTCTTAATTCGTACCATAACTATATATACACTTGTAATATACTTTGGAGAAGAAGGTTTACACATGTGTATGGATGTCACTCTTAATATATTTATCGTGCCTTACCCTCTGCTGCTTTAACAGTATTTGATTGACCTTCCTGCTGAGAGCTGCTGGTGGGCAGCTGAGGTTTAGTGATGCTGGTGGAGGGTTTAGCTGATCTGTCTGGCTTGGCTGCTGCTCCAGCTCTCCCCCTACAGGAGGGACAGTGAAATACATCAGCTCTGAAGTGGATTTCAAAATGAAGGACACACCATACATTTCTCTTAATGTTGATGCCATGTGGTCAGGATTATACTTTTCTGGGTAGATATAACACACGGAAAATCCAGTGACACTTCCCAAGCTGACAAAAAAGTAAAAGATTGTAGTTGACATGAATAAAAAGTGTGAGAAAATACATATAGCCACATTCCTAAATTCAAGATTCAAGGCTTTTATTGTCATGTGTGCAGCAGCTACAGTGTAGTCATGACGATGAAAAGCTTAGGTCACAGGCTCCTCCAACAGTGCAACACAATAAAACAGATAATAGTGCAAGAATAGAATAAAAATAGTGCAGAATAGTCTATTCACAAGTAATTGTAATATTGATATATATAAGCTGCAAACAGATGGATGTTCTTTCGTTCGTTCTTTCGTTCTAAATGCTAACAAACATCCGCAGACAGCCACATTAAAGGTCAGTGAAACCCTGCTAGCGAGCCTCACCTGGCTGCAGGGGCTCTGGCTGCAGGCTGGGCGGCTCTCCCTCCCCTGTTGGGGGCTGGGGGGGCCGGGGGGG
>NW_011369947.1:26792560-26797560 GCF_000735185.1 Notothenia coriiceps | reverse complement strand
ACAACAGTTGTTATAGTCAAAGGCAGTGGACCAACACTTCATATAGTGAATGAATGCATCGCAACTCAAAACACTGACAGATTTCTGAGGATGTGTCGACTTCACAAACTAAAACAGACGAATAAAATACGTTTCCTCGCCTAGCTTACCCTCTCCTGCATGTCCAGCAGCTCCTGACAGGGGGCAATGGAGGCGAGGCGTATGAGCGCAGTGAGAGCCTGGCATCTCTTGGCCACCAGGGACTGCTTCTCCATGCCAGCCTGATCCTGGATCAGCCTCTGCAGCAGGGCGAAGTGAGCATCCAGCAGCACCCACTCCAGCTGCACCACCGCCTCGCCACGACACACACACTGACTCACACTCTGGGCAGACAGCACTGCTACACTGAGAGGCATTCCAGCACAGAGACAGGGATTTCATTCAGTGCTTGAACACGTTTTAACCAGATGTAAACGATGGGAGTTTTCCCTTGAATCACATGTTCTAATATGAGCTGAGATCCACCACTAACACTGGGTAAAAAGCCAGTATTGGGCAATGTTTTACTTTAGGAAACTTCTGATCTGTAACATACATGTGATAGACCTGCTCCGCGCTCATGGCCTGCAAAGACAGAGTGTGTTTCTGCTGCAGCTGACCCAGAGTGAGAAGGCCTCGCAGGAACTGAGTGCTGCGGCTGGAGAGAGGGTCCGATGGGTCCTGCTCCACCCTGCTGTAGACAGAACATTAGGCATTAAAAACACAACCATGATGACCAAGACAACCTTACAACATAAAATAAAATACAACAGCAGAAGATACTTGGTGGTTTATCCAAATTAACCGGCACATTTTCAAAATACTAAATAGCCACCCAAACTTTCTACACATAACATTTAATTGTGTTTTGCACAGGTGTTGTTAGGGAATAATTCTGTCTTTACTTCTAAATATTTAACCTATTCTGTGTGTTGACATTTACGACCATCCCTGCTTCTAATCTCCCGTAAGGAATGTGATAATGGATACTACCAGGTTTTATGGCCTGACCTGGCGGACACAGGGGGGGGGTTTTACGACTGTGAGAACGCGGGCTTCTAAGCACCACGGATGTCAGAGACATCTCCATTGTTCCCAGGTGTTCGCGTACCTTCCCCCAATATGTGGGTTGACTCTCTAAGTTAAAGGGTCTACCAAGATGCGAGGCTGATCAGATTTGACATGGCAACCCACCCGTGCAGTCAGAACCTTGATGTGTGACTTGTGATGTGAATTTCTCCGGCCGATACTTGTATTAAAGATCCGTGTTTGACATCAAAGCTCCAACTCTCCTCGTGTCTCTCTGAGTCCTAACTCTCCATTGCTGCAGAAGTTTCCCTTACAGGTATGACTTTCTGGTTCCAGTAACTAGTGGGGTTATTATGATGATGTCCAGCATCCTTGTTCACATTGCTATAACCGTCCTGCCCTCACACTATCTCCCTCCAAACCACACACAAAATAATGCAAACCTCTTGCTGCAGCGCTGTCGGACAAAGTGCTCCAGTCCCTGGTGTAAGAGCAGAGCAGCCTCCTTCTCTGTGTCCTCAGAGGCTTTCTGCTCCTGGTGCAGCAGAGCCAGCCCGGTGAAGAATCTGAGAAAAGAAGGCAACACAAAACAAATGTTGAAAATAAAAGTAACTGTTGAACATTAGGCAGGACCCTGTTGAACTGTTGGGCCTCGTCTCACACGTGTGACTACACTACTTCTGTTTTTCTTACTCAATCATCTGTGTGATCGTTTGTAAAGCAGGTTGACAGGTTAGTCAAAGCTGCTCTTGTGTAACAGTGAAAGGAAAGGATCTGCATGCATTCACCTCTTTATACTTAATTCCAGCTAAAGCAACAAGTCAATACCCAAGCTCCAGTTTGAACAAAGGGTTGCTTTTAGGAGTTGAAATACATGAATGATGATCACTTAATCTTTGTTACTCTTATCACCGTCAACGGTATTGATGTTTATGTAAGTAGCTTTGAATAAACATGTCAGGTAAATACGATGTTGTGCTTCCTGTATGACCTGACCTGAGAGCAGGGTGCAGCGGGCGCAGGGCCAGGCCGCTCTGGAGGTGCTGCAGGGCCTCGCCCCCCCTCCCCTGCAGCAGCAGCAGCCTCCCTGTGTGGAGGCTGAACTCCCAGCTGTCAGGACTCAGAGACCAGGCGTCCAGGTACTTCATCAGGGCGCGGTGCAGACCACTCCCTTCATCCCGCACCGCTGCACTGCTGTCCTGCAACAAGAGGGGAGAGAGAATTATTTATTTATTTGTTTATTCCACACATGGCGGTTATTTTAAAACAAAACATGTACACTTATACTGGTTGTGTTTTTTTTATAGCGCATGGTGGAAAGGAGCAGGGAGAAGAACATCTTATTTTACCTGCCCCTTCTTAAAAAAAATATTCTTTCAGTCACAGTTGCTTACAAATACTGAAACATAAAACCAGAACACTATCAAAAGTCAACTTCATACTGTCTAATTACGCTTTCTTTATACATTTTCTTACAGCCCTTTCAATCATTCGGCAAAGAATATATAGATAACTTCATCTGGGTGCCTTTACTAACCAGATTTATAGATGAATAAGTATGTGTTATTTCAGTATCACTACAAAACATACATACAAATGCATAACGCCAGTATCAATTCCTTATTGCTTGCTTCTGGTCTGTAATAATGAAAGAGGAGGCTTTCCTTAATCTACCAAAAGGAAATCCCATCATACGCTTTAAAAAAGAAAAGAAAAGTAAGATGATACAAATTTGTATTTTGTAAATCGTGTAACTTTTTTTATTATAATTTGTTATCTTTAATACTTTTTTATGCATGCTTCTTAGGGAACAATACATTAAGCTGTCTTTGTCTCTTTTCTGCTGTAACAATGTAAATGTCCCCTCTGTGGGAAAGGTATTCTGATTCTGATTCTGAAAGTGACTAATTAGTATTGGCTGGTATACCATGATGTCAGAGAAGTAGATTACTATTACTGCATTACTCGGTAAACAGCGACTGTAATTCTACCTTAGAACCTCAACAGGATAAGCAAATAATAAAAAGGTTAAGATGGCTGCTCATCCTATCAAGTCAGTCATGTTGTAAGTCATACAGCAAGTGAAGTAAACTGCTTATGACACAGTTACCTTGCCAGATTTCTTAGAGAGCCAGATATAGAGCGTCTGAACGTAGTCTGCTCTGCCAGACTGGCCCTGGTCTCTGAGCTGCTGATACTCTTTATCCAGGGCCTGCAGCTGGTTCTCCACCGTGGGCCTGCCGAGGAATCCATGGAGCTTACACACCGCCAGGATGTCGTCCTGACGGGCCGTCGACTTGGCATCGCTCAGTTCGTCTCTGCCTCTGTCAGCCTGGATGGATTCAAAGGTGAGAGGTGGGCTGGTTTTGGATGTTCTCAAATAGGAGAAGCATTTTCACCTATAATATGATTCGTTATAAACTTTCAAAAATAAACCACTCAGGTATTTCTTTAAAACTTTTTCATACTTTATAAATTCCTTAAAGGTGGGGTAGGTAATTAACTTCAGAAACACTTTTTGTTATATTCCATGGAATGCTCTTAACATCCCGATAGCAATGAATATTTTAAATTGACAACAAATACATACAAAAAATTCATCTGTGGAAGCCGTGGCGCTGTAAAAAGCACGACCAATCATCTGAGCCGGCCCGGCTAAAATAACTGGATGGCCTACCTGCCTGTCAGCCTTCCATCTGTGCACAAACTTATCTCGTGCCCTCATTGGTCATGTGCGCGTTCGTGTGTTTTGGAGGAGGGGCTCTGTAAGGAAGTCTGAAGGAAGGGGCAGATTTTTTTCCGGTTGTGTACTTCTTTCAAATTCTAGCGCACTCGAGCTGGTTTCTCCATTCCTACCTATCCTACCTTTAAGCTCCACATGCGTCACACTTATAAATATTTATATTTTAATGGATTTTTTACGGACATTTCATGGTGGTACACAAAGAGTGACTGGAAAAATGTGGGAATGCCCTTGAGCATAGTACATAACAAATATTTCTGTCAGGGTGCTTGAAGGCCACCTTTAGGGGAAACTTGTTCTTGAGCAAATGCCCTGTGTGAATGTGTGTAACAGTGTCAGTGCTAAGGGAGAACTGTAATTTACAAAATGTCCTCTTGTGTTGGTACATCTAGTTATTAAAAGCTCACATTTCATCACTTATTTTTGCCTGGAACTACCTTCCTGCGGAGGCCGTACATCTCGGTGGCGTAGTGCTGCTCCTCCAGAGAGAGGCCCAGCAGGAAGTGGAGTCGGGCCTCTCTGGAGCTGAGTCTGATGGCTGATGCATGGAGGACAGCCGCCTGCTCCAGGCTGTACAGAGGAGACTGTCCCTCCTCATACTGCAACACATCCCCTGGGGAAATGTCAGGAACAAACACTGTAGTATATGCACACATCAGACAAAAGGGCCCAGGGAGTATTTGCATCTATTTGTGAGATCATTTGCATTAATACGGACCTGACAAATATCATTTTACAGTAACAGTATTACCTGCTGTGTATTACAGTAAAGGTTTCAGTATACTTTTGATGATTAAAACTCTTTTTATAGTTATCATTCCTGTACTTAATTAAATGTATATGTCAAAATTAAGAGCCATAATGTTTTGTATAACTGTTACAACACGTATTAATGGTGATTAAACCGCTGTGAAACACTGTGGAGAGCGTAAGGGGAGGTTTTGCTCCAAAACACAAAGACTAAGAAGCTGGCAACAAACTACTTATTGAGTGCTTTCTAAATGTATTCATTTTACAGTATAACTATTTCTATAACTGTGTGCTACAAAAGGTTAAGAGTAACTTAAAGGTGGGGTAGGTAATTCACTTCAGAAACACTTTTTGTTATATTCCATGGAATGCTCTTAACATCCCGATAGCAATGAATATATTAAATGCTTTGACAATAAATACATAAAAAAATTTAATCTGTGGAAGCCGTGGCGCTGTA
>NW_011369947.1:26759092-26792491 GCF_000735185.1 Notothenia coriiceps | reverse complement strand
AACAAGACACAGGTGAGGGGGGAGGAGACAACACAGGGCACTTGGTGCACACAATCAACAGAAACAAACATGGGGAAAGGGAACACTTTTCAAAATAAAACACATGTGCAATATACAAAGCCCGAAGCCGTCAGTCCACAGTGACGTAGCCATCTTCGTCACAATGATGCAAAGGGAGTGATGCAGCCCTACAGCAGGGGGGAAGGGTCTGGGTCCGATCATTTAGACAGTAACACACCATCGACAACCAAGCCTATTCAGTTAAACAATTAACTATGATCCTTTAACACATATTTGAAGAGCCACACACAGCACATTTTGAGGAAGATACAATGACCGGCCCTAATTAGTTAAAGTAATTGATGACGTTGACACTGAAAAGCATCAAAATCAATATTTAAAACCAATGTCAGTTTTTGGGCAATACGGAAAGGCTGCAGTGACACAGAACATGTTCTAAAACGTTGTTGATGATGCCAATGTGTGTGTGTTTTCAGGTTTTGGTATGGTAAGGATGTTGATTATGTCAACATTATATAATTTCTCACACCATAGAACACATAGTTTCTTTCTGGGAAACCATAAAATAAAATAAATTGCTAAATGTTTTGGAGAAAACTGATCTTTATGATTCTTTGAGTTATTGGCAATAGTTGATTTATTGATTCAAGTTAATTAAGAGGCTGCATTTTTTAAACCAATGATCTGAATATAGCCAAATATAAGGCTCAGTATGGAAGACTATCCATAATGAGGGTGTTCCCAATGCATTAATTATCTTGTGAAAATTCACAGAGGCGGGCCATGAGTATATGGAATCCTTGTTAAGTATAAACGTATAAGTTTTAGTGGTGCACGATAATTATCGGCCCGATAATTATCGGTCCGATATTAGGAATTATGACGTCATCCCGATAAACCTGATAAAAGTATTAATAGCCCCGATAATATACAATATATTTTTTGGGTAAAAAAAAAGAAAAAAATACTGCGGTGTGGGTGGATTGGGATGAGGGGCGCTTGTTTTTCACTCGGCTCCTCCCGTTTTGCCAGTACTGTGGTATTAGTGGTTTAGGAAGAGGGGAGTNTGCAACCGAAACAAATCTGCCCCTTCCTTCAGACTTCCTTACAGAGCCCCTCCTCCAACACACACCTTATCTCGTGCCCTCATTGGTCATGTGCGCGTTTGTGTGTGTTGGAGGAGGGGCTCTGTAAGGAAGTCTGAAGGAAGGGGCAGATTTGTTTCGGTTGCAAATAACAAATTCTAGCGCACTCGTGCTGGTTTCTCCATTCTTACCTACCTACAACAGTTGTTGGGAGGCTGTCACAGGCTATTTAAGGCTGGAGCCACACGAGGACGATAACGCAAACGGACCAAAATCGATATCAAAAAAGTCTTCCGTCCACACGCAATATCGGCACCAGAAACGTGTCCGTTCACACGAGACCGCTCGAAAGCGCTGGAGACGCTGTAGTACATATGCCGGGCCTGTAAGGGGCTATTGCTTCAACGTTATCAGGAAATGATCGTATAAGCGTAAACACGGAGCCGTTTGCCCCCCCAGAGCGTTTCGTTCGCAGATCCACCTTGGGACCCGTTATCGTTTTATGCGTTTCCATGTCGGCCTCGTGTGGCCGAACCGTATATGATAGAGAACTGTAGCGGACCGTTATCGTCCTCGTGTGGCTGGGGCCTAAGACACAAAGATTTAATTAAAAAAATGATAAAGAAAAAGATGACTAACTCAATTAAGCTACAGATGCCAAATAGGTGATGTTGTGGAAGATAAGTCTTAGTGTCTCATTCTGAAATGAAACTCTTCCACTAATGTTGGAACACAAACACTTCACAGTACACCGGATAGTGAGTAATAAAAGGATCTCCCGTTTGGCCGCCTTCTCTATTTCCACTAAGAACGATTGCATGCGTCCTTTGCATGAAATATTCAGAGAGTGCAGCTTCCCTTGGCATGATCTCTTATCTGTCACACTGCACTGATGTCACAGTTTGTATATTACCAGAGAATATTACAAAACATATCCGAAAAAGCCATTTTGAAGCTGATGCAAATTATTGGTTATTAACCAATAAATCAGATTTTAGAAAGTCCACTACTAGAAATATTCTGTGGGTCATGCACATATAGGATAGCATGCAGCTAATGTTGAAATGTTAAATATTATAGTATATAGTCTCTTAGTATGAAATTTAAATTATTGAAGGGTCCCTCAGCCTTGATACAATTCTACATAATTGATACAACATGATCTTTGCGTTTTGAGGTCAGAATGAGCCTGATCTCGTACAACAGAAAACACTTTAATATTTTTTAAGAGGTGAAGATAAGCTGTTTCTATTGCTCCCTTTATCATCCCAACTCTCTCTCTCCCTCTGGTGTTATGTCTCTGTTCGGGTCCAATGACTTTCATTCAGTCCTCTGGGATCTGTCTCGAATGTCTCTTCTCAGAGTCATCAAACAATTAGCGCGGTACAAGTAGCTGAGAAAAGACGAGCAGTAACATGAGTAACTGGCACGCTAGAAAGACGAGGAAGCTTCAACTGCTAACTCATTTCAATGTTTTTTAATGGCTGACGCTGAGCTGAGCCAAGGAGTGGCAAGGAAAATGATATAACAGAAACTCTCTGTTAAAGGGTTTGTAATTTAGAAAAAAACTATAAGTTAAAAGTCCATCAAGAGTGGGTTTTAGTGCAGATATGGTATGGAGTAAGATATATACAGATAAGTTGTATATACTTGTGATTAAAGTAAAAACATGTAGAGGCATATAACTATTTGTATCTGGATATGTATCAGATTTTAGGTGGAGGATTTGTTGAGGCTTCAATAAAGCATTTCAGAGGGCTGTTAATCCAACAAACGTAAAAAGAAAATACTCTGCTGTCAAGTGTTTTAACAAATAACATTGGCATTGCTTTTTCTGTTTTAAATAGTATTAAAGGTTTGGATGGTAGGGTAAATTCATTTGGTATATGGGTCACCTGCACTTTTTGTTGTAGCAACTGCTTATTTGGCAAAGAGGGCAAACTGGCCGTTGCTTGGGCGACTTAAGCCCTCACTGTAATTGATACTCGTTGCTTAAACAGACTTTGGTAGATCACTTGTCTTCCCTTTCATTTCTGATCCTTAACTCTTGGTTTGGAAAGTGCTTCATACCGGGTTTAGGCAGGCGTTGGCGGTAGAGTTTCAGGTGATCCTGGGCCGAGGCACACAGTTCCTCCACACTGTCTTCTCCTTCTGTAGTTTGTAGTCTTTTCTCCCAGTTACGCACCTGCAGTACACAGAATACAATCATCTGTTCATCTATTTGTGAGTTATATACAGGGTATATGCAGGAATCCTGAAGTCAAATGTAATCCCTTTTAAGACCTTTTTTAAGACCCTTTCCATACATTTTAAGACCTCATCGCCACTTTGAGTTTTAACCGGATACCTTGGCGACACACTTTACCTCACATTGACTATATACAGTATTGATTGTCCTTCCTTCTTATCTTCCAACCATTTGGACGCATACTTGCATTTCCCCATAACGATGTTGTTTAACAACCGGCGTAAACGGGCCTTCGCGCGCTATCAAGCAGTGAGCGTGCGATGTCCTGTTCAGATGACGTCACATCCAACGGGACGCCATAAATAAACTACACAGAATCACACTAGACACCTACGCAATGATTACATTCAGGCGCACTGTAGAATACAACCTCTTTGGACAATTGATATACTTATTGAAAACAAGCTACAAAATGTAATACCTTGAAAACGCCGTTTAATACTTTTCAATAGCCTTAATTTTCGCTAAATTGATTTATCAACTTTTAAGACCCCGCGGACACCCTGATAAAAGGAACTATGTTTAGACATAGTTCCTTTGTCTAAAAAAGACAAAGGAACTAAAGACAAATTATTCATAACTGAAATCATAGTTCATCAACTTGTATTTACCAATAGAACTGTGGATGTGTCCATGAGTAACACAGTATCATAATCACTAACGAAAATCATGAACCAAAAAAGAATTACAGGAACTTTGAGTCTGCACACGGCCCTCAATTTGATCTCTACTCTTCAAAATGGCAAAACTTGTAAAATATAAGGTTTAACAAACAAGAATGAATAAACATTAAGGGAAATAACCCTTTAGAAATCGAATTAGATGGTGAGCATAGTAAAATACATTTATTACCTCCAAAGTGTGTTTAGTGTCGATCTCCAAACAACTGGATAATGCAAAATGCTTCTTGTACCAATCAGTCTCCGTGACATCCTGAAAATGAGAGATGTGATAACCAGATCTTAGATAAAAACTGACCCAGCAAACTATTTCATATAAAGAGCTTGGCATTCCTATTCAAGGTTTAATAACAATATACTGAAATGTGAAAACACTGACACACCTCTGCATCATCCTCACATGCACTACACACAAACACATGAGATACTTTTAAAGGATGAGCAGAGGTCGATGGCAGTGATTCTGGCTCTGCAGAGCGATGTTTAATCTTTCACTCTGACCTTTGCATCCAGCTCCCCTGTGGGCCTGTGTGGACAGTCCAGGGAGTGTGACCCCAGCTCACTCAGCTTCGTCTCACTGACACATCCTTTGTTATAAAAACACATCAGAGCCACAATATGTCACCAGGCTTGGGGAGTAACAGATCACAAGTTATGGGATTACGTTTTCAGGAGATATACATGTATTTGTTTTACTCCTATACCGTTACATTCAAAAATGTGTTATCAGCATTTTAAACGATACAATTCTGTCTGCATTTACTACAATTTAAGAAGACACATTTTTCCAACTAAATATATATTCTTTATAGGGTAACTAGTCATAGCATTTTAGTGTTTTAAATTGAGTCATAACACATGTGTCTAACTACTGTAGTCTATTAGATGTTGTCATGGTGGCCTTTTCTGCACTGTGTAATTATCCAGAACCTCAAAATAAATCGATTGGAAAGAGGTCTTAGTTGTCCAGAGACCAATCACTCATGTGACTAACTAGGAAGGGGAAAGCTCAAATGAGGCCTGATGCAAAATGCAGCCTTGGATCTGAAACAGATAGANTTCACCTTGGCTCTCACCATGCTCCTGTCTTGCTCTCGTGCTGTCTGTCTGTAATGCTTCGCTTCTGTCAAACAGGGGCATGTGACCAACTTTTGGTGACGACACGTAGTGACGGCCATGCACGCGACCCTCGCGTGGCAAATTCAACCTTTCAACTTTCTCAAACACACACAGACTTTGCGATACACTATATCATGTCAAATGTGTCTGAACAAGAACATCGGATGATAACGTGATTTACGATGTGATTCCTTATGCAATACGTTTATTACGTTGAACAAACAACTTACAATTATTCTACCCGTTTCGAGAAGTTTGTCGGTAGAGAAGGGCTGTTAGGGGAGACACGTGTCTTGGGAATGTAACCATTAATTTGTAATTTTGGACGCGAATATATACATGTGTAGTAAGTTAAATCGACGACGCCGAATATAATCACACGCGGAATATCAGGCCTTTAATGCCAGTTCCTAATTAAGTGTCTTCATTCCCTTTTTTTGTTAATGTGCTAACAACGGCTCTTCTACCTGGCCTGAAAGTTAGCTTACTGATGTTGAACAGCTCCCTTAACGGGACGTCAGGTTCTGAAGTACCCTCTCAACCGACGTGAGCAAGAGTCTTTTATCCATTAGATCGAAGTACACAAAAAGATGGACGACGACACTAACGACCAACATATATACAACGTACATAATTGTTCAATGTGACTGAAAGGGTAACATAATGTAAGTGGGAACGGATTAAGTAAGAGTGTGATCCTTTCGATCCTGTAGTATAAACAACGTAATGTAATTATGTAGCCAAAAATTTAGTGTAAACAACACAATTCTAGTTTCTCACTCATAGTCTTCCCATATCTGGAAGTAGACCTCGCTTGGGAAAAACTGTTTTGACCCTGAAGATGTGGGGGTTTGACGACCTCTATAAACCCTTCTTTCCGGCCCCAACGTCCGAGTGTTATTTGCTATGACCTAAGTAAGTCACTCCATTCGAACTTTAAGTATGTTGCTGTAAACTGAAAATGACGAATTTTGATTATTAACTACGCGCCCGGAAATGTAAAAGATGCACAAAAGAGTGGAGAAGGGGGAGAGAGAATTTGGACGGGACAAAAATCTGATTTTACATTTGCACTTCGTAAGAGAATTTTACACAAAACCTAACGACATAAAGATAATGTACTTATGAAAATGTTATACAATAAATAAGATTAATGTAAGACCAAATTTGTCGTTTACAACTTCCATCTGTCTATGGTAGTAGGCGACGGACCTACCTCAAGGAACCTCTCATGTCTCCTTGAGTAGTTTCTGATTGGTCCATTACAATACTACTAAACAACTTAAGTACACATTAACAACGGGACAAGAAGTATAAAACATTATTCTAAGATATCCAATACTCGTTAAACACGGTATTAAACCTCTTTTTTTATAAGTCTAATCTATTAAATCGTAATTTATTCCTCCACACACCGCGTCACTAATCAACGCAACCACAACCTAAGTCCAAGGTTTGGGGTGACGTCAGTCGTACAGCAACACAGAGGACTCTGTGAAGTGGTTTGACGAGGGACACCCCTAACAGGTGTCATAACTCATACATTCATCGAAACCATATTTCGCAGATTGTACATTACATTACGGATTTGTATGTATTCAATATCTAAAATAAACTTATGAAAGAGGTAAAGTAAAAGACTAACTTTTACACAATCTTAACCCAACTCTAAAATTTTGGGTTTAAAGAGGGGATTACAGACGTTATAGAATTACGTCAAATGTTATAACAATAAATGAAGAACCAACCTTGTTTCTTATATAAAATAAATTTACTTCGACGTAAGTCTGGGACAGGAATGACTGGTTTCGTTTATACACAATTATATTTAGGAAGTAATTGAATGGAATAAACTCAACTTCCTGTGATGCTTACTAGGATGAATCTTATGACTACCTTTACGGGTGAAATTGCATTAATCAGAGGAGATGTCATTGTACAAAACTCCTACATTCGTTCCTGTACGCAGTTTCGTCTGATACCGACGGTCGAGTACTTCTAGAAACAGAGTCGTCTGTCACGGTCGTGTCCCTCTGCGTTTACGACCAGTGCACAGCTAGCAGTATCCCCTTGACTCCACGTCCACCCCACGTTCACACTGTTTGCGTACGTATGACGATACCCCGTATTAGATACGGTACTTGAACCAATGGGTGGTTTCATTTATGTGAAAACTTACAGGTTTCGGAAAGAGCGCTACCTGTCTCACTCTTTTCCGGCCTCCAGCTTTTCCTGCTGGAGCCCGCCGCTTAAAGGTGGGGGGCGCGGACCGGCCATAGAGCCCATAGAGTTAAAGGTGGTGGACTGTAACCTGTAAAATCCATAGATTTAGGAGGTCCCCTAGTGGCCGTTAGCTGTACAAATCCATAGATTAGCCGCACCGTTATATAAACCGCAGCGTCGAAAAATGGGAAAAAAGGCGCGGCTTATAGTCCGAAAATTACGGTACTCTCTCCTTCTCCAAAGTGTCCTTTGTCTCCCCAAATGGCAGCGGTGGCAGGTAGTTTACTTCTGCCTTTTGAAGCCTTTGGGACCCTTTTTCATTGGACTTCTGCCTTTTTTTGAGAGTTCACCTCCAGCTCTGGACAGGCAAGTTGACGACATCTCAATTTTGCCCGGTAATTGGCCATTTTATATTTTATCCTTTGTTGCCAACCGTATATGCCATTAAAATACCCGGGTTCTTCTGGAACAAGGCTTCTGCCACACAGGGGCGGATCTAGACACATATTCATGGGGTGGCAGGAGAATTTGAGGGGTGGCATCCCCTGGCAGAAGTATATGCTGATTTAATCAGTCATATCAATCAATGTTAACTTGGAAAGCCACAATATTGATTTTAACTCAATAACATTTGGTGACATTATTGTGGCACATCAGTAAAGCCTTAAATATAAATATATAAGGTGGCAGACCTCATTTAATGAATTTTAACTGAATGAGACCAGCAGAGGTACCAAATCTATGCAGACTGCTGAAATAAGTACACTAATTAACTGTCTCATCGATGTTTGTCTAAATTAATATGATACTATTAACAATCATATTATTCCTATCAGCTGTCAATCACTGTTATGATTCACATATTCATTGTTATTATTAAATAAACTATATGTTTTGGAGGAGTTAATGATGAATGTTCCTCAAGATGCTTGCTCACCCTCCTTCAAATTTGAAAGACAAGTAATTACTATCATAAATCAAAGGAACAGTTCAGCGCCCCACAACTTCATTGCAGACAGTTACCACCTGGACTTTACATCAGAAAGAACAAACATTAAAGAAGTGACTAACTGCATCAATTAGGGTTAAAAAAACGTGTATTCAGCTAAAACATACATCGCTGCAGTTATTATCCAGTGGAATGCCCGTACCTACTGGCCTAGTTAAATCAAAGTGGTTACTTTTTTTTGGCTGGGCAGTGAAGTTTTACACACTGTCTTATTTGACTTTCTCAGGACTTGAAACTGTTTTTTGAAAAATGTAAAAATGTATGTGTTTAAAAATATATACACACATACAAGGTCATCATCTTAACAGTTTGTTATGCTCATCGAGTCATCCGTGAGAAGAGCATCAAGTTGGCATGCCTATAACAGCTGAATGTGTGCCGATTACCATCTTGATCAGCAAAACGCCTCACAAACTTATTAAGATCCAAAGCTTTAGTGCGTTTTGATTCAATTCTGAGTGCAGCAAAATTTGACAGTCTCTTCTCTGTCATTGTAGACCGCAAATACCTCATTCCTTCCGTCTACTTGGGTCCGAATGCTTCTCGTTTTGCGCTGTCCCCCGTTCAAATGAAATCGCCGCCAATCTTATTTCCAGGCTTCGCCAGGGCCGTAGGAGGGGTTACAAGACTCGCGTCTTGTGCTGCATTCACTTGCACTCGGACATTAGAGATTTTCTCTCATAAACGTCCGATGAGCCACAACTTTTCTTTCAAAACAAAGCTGCCAGCTGGGGTGGCAAGGCTATTTTTTAGGGTGGCAGTTGTCACCCCATGCCACCCCGGTAAATCCGCCCCTGGGCCTGTTGTAATGCACTTTTTACAGACACATGTCAGTAAATGTGTGTTTCCCACAGATCTTATTTTCCATAAACCAATGGAACAATCCAAATGCTTTTTGTTGAGGTTGCCCTTGCAATGCTAACTTCGAGGTCAGCCAACACAAATATGTCATCCCTCTATTCTTAGTCGGGAACACCCCTACAATTGAAAGAAATCTTCCAAATGCAGGAGCTATCGGAGCTGAGAATGTGCAGTGTGTTGGAAATGAATGTAACAGACTGTGACCCACTCTCAGAGAACAGTGCCTATGTGGAAACCGGGGCTCACACTGACTCTTGGCTGAACGTCAGGCCGAGCCCACCGGGACGGGTAGGTGCGTCTGAGCCCAATTACCCTCTGTCTGTATCCGTGTGTATCTCGGTGGACACAGAGCCACAGATTGAACCATGACAGCCTCCCACAGTGAGGAAACAACCCAAAAACACTGCAGACAGCTGGATGCAAAATGAAAAAGGTGTTTTTGTTATAGCGTGTGAGAGGCAGCAGCTCATCTGTGTGTCCGTGATCACACTCTGAACCCTCAGTTGTGAGTAATAAATGGGGTGGCACTGTGCATGATGCTAAATAAATAATGAGCTATCAAACACGGACGATTTATGCAAAAGCAGCCGGCATTGTGAGCATTCATTTTCCTTCCGCCGCTGTCTGAGAGTAATGGACTCAGAACAGAGCGTCACCAACACGGATAAGCTGCCCTGCCATAAATATGATTATTACCAGTGGTGAGATGTAACCAAGATGAAATTCACTATGCTTTGTTCTCTTCCATTAACAGTTTCTGGGTATAATATTCTCAAAAAAAGCATCAACACTTTTCTAAGAAAGCTAGTGGTCGTTTTAGTAGTTTTAAAAAAAAGATTATGTGAAGCTGACCTTTGAGCGGCCCGACCAAGCAAGGAGGCAGAGGCAAAACGTCCCAAATATAACCCGGAGTGGGCATTTATTAAAATCATAGACCCATGAAACCATAGGCACCGTAAAATTCTACATCTAAGGTTTGTTTCACCATCTCCTTTTGAGGTTCTTCTGGTATGCTTCTGTAATTGCAAACGATTACGTTGTCTAGTGTGAATTGGGGGGCGACCAAGAGAGGGATCGAAATGTCTATCCCCTGACTAAATGACCTCATTACCACTTAACGTTTAGACTACCATCGTGTCTTTTGTGACTCGCGACTCCACCGATATCGCACATTACAGTCCTAACGGACAACTACAAATCAGATAAGTTTATTGTGTACAGAGAAAGAAAACGAGTTTCTTACCTAACAACTTGGGGGAACCGTGTGTGTGGGGATCATCCTTTTTCAGGATGTGATACACAAGATTTAAAACATAATAAGGCGTCGACTTTTACTCAGGGTTTGTTTTTGTGGAAAATGTTAGGATACAACATTAAAAACACTGCTTCTCTCCGAAGCAGTGACAACTGGACTGCGAAGCCCGAAACTAGTAACGTGCACAAAATAAAACTTTTCACAATGGAAAGGGGTACAGACAACGACAGACTAACACCACGTGGACCACGGGACACAACAAGAGGAGGGGGGAGTGGACACAGAACAACCCAATTAATCAACACACACATAAATCCGCAGACAAAGGACAAAAAACACCCACCACACACATTCTAGGAACACCGACGACTGACACACAAGTCCCTCTTGTCGCTCTAACTCCANTTATTTGACTTCAGTTTAATTATGTCTGTCTCCATAGCAGATTTACCTACAGACCTACTTCCGTAATGTGCCAGGCACGCTCTTGTCTTACCTTTTGACAGTCCTGTCAAAAGGTAAGACAAGAGCGTGCCTGGCACATTACGGAAGTAGGTCTGTAGGTAAATCTGCTATGGAGACAGACATAATTAAACTGAAGTCAAATAATCTGTTACTCTGATTGTAGGTCCATTTCGTACCATTTTTTATTATTTGATTAATGATACAAGGTAGGAAGTTAGCAACTTTATTTGTTGCCTGAATAATGGTGGTTTGATGCTTCACTCCACTGACCTTTAACCCACTGAGTAATAGCTTTGCCTCCACAGCAGCTCTGCTTTAGAAAAATCTATTAAAGGATCTAAGACTCCAATATTCACCTCTGTAATTAAAAAAGCACTTGACCAGAGCATCCGACATCTTCCTGTCGAGGTCCATTTCAACGACCTTCCAGCCGTCTCCCAGCGGACCGTCGCTAAGTGGGTCGACTTTTGATCTACGTGCCAGCATCTCAATATAAGGCCTTGAGAAGATGTGCTTTGGGTCACTGCAAATCAACAGGAGAACCATAGAGGAGAACCAACATTGGCTGCATTTCTTTAACCAATACAGAAAGTAGTATGTGCATATAAATGTAGTTATTTCTGTTTATATTCCAAAGGAAAAAATATACGAAAATGGTCAAGCACAATAGCTATGATTATTCAAAGTTAAACAATTACAAGTTTCAAATTAGGGAATTACAAATGTGTTTTCCAATTGGCTAAATGAGATGTGCGTGAAACTTTGCCTTATACTGGTTCAATTTATTTTACTTGATTTCTTTTTATAATTATTTATATTATTTGAACATTGCATTAACTCTAAAACACTTGGTTTAGCAATATGATGAAGGGGATAAGTGCAGTTAGAACTGCTAATATTTTCTCTTATTAAGAGTATTTCTATTCAGGTTTTACCTGTGCTTGATAGATATGGGTCTATAAAAGGCAGTCAGAGATACTGGACATTCGTAGTCCAGCTGCTGCTTCCCATCAGTGAAGGTCACAGCCATGGGAATCAGCTCTCGAGTCACCAGCAGTGTGTACACCTGAGGGGCAGCAACACAGGGAGACAGCACTATTTGTATCTGTTTTATGTATATTCATGTTGCACTGTTGGAGGAGCCTGTGACTTAAGTTTTTCATTGCCATATCTACACTGGAGCTAATGTGCACATGACAATAAAGCCTTGGATCTTAAAAATGTTTCAATCATTATGTAACCTAAAATGACCCCAGAAAACGATCCTCTTGAACGCCTTCTCACATTCTGTGATATAGGAACATGGAGCAACTAACAGTGTGGGTGGAGCTCCAAAATCTACAGGTTACCAGTTTGTACTGTAGGTGAGGATGAGGTGGTGAACCCATGAAGATGATCGACATTTTTTAAATATAATGTCAACAAGTCAGTGTGCTGAAACACACAGCCCCCTTCTCTTATGTCTCATACCTGTGAATTACTGCCATCTGCTGAATGGACTGAGATCTCCACCACAGAGTCTCCATAATTCAGAGGGACCGGCTGTGAGCTCTCTCCCCGATTCACTGCAACTTTGATGTTTCTGTCCGGCACCTTGGGAAGCAGGGTCACCGCGTTACAATGAAATGGAACAAGACCTGCAGGAAAAAGAGTTTAAAGTTGATGACGAAAGAGACAAAAAATACAGAAAGGTATCTTATATGGACATGTTACCACCAGATACTTATAACAAAGACAATATAATGTATATACACCTCAAATACTATATTTCATTATTTTTGTATCATTATTCATATACATGCTATTACTGTACATGTTTGTACAAATATATTTTTGTTGCAAATAATATGTATTTCTTAATAAAAATATGTAATAATGTCCCAACATTCTGGTACTTTAACTGGCTTTTTCATAGTTTCACATGAAGGCTGTACTCACTGTTGTATTCATAGATTTTGGTACAGAATGCAGGATTACGTGGAATATCTCCATCCAAAGCCAGATCACTGAGTGCTGCGATCTTTGCAGACAGCTTGGTGATTTCCACACAGTATTTCTTTACGGTGCCATCCTCTGCTACCACCTCGATGTCCACTCTGGTTAACCCATCATTCAGGTTAATGGTGCTGGAACCATCACCAAAACGCTGTACAAAATGGGTTATATTCAGAGGTGGGAAGTTACTTTTACTCAAGTACTAAACTTAAGTACAATATTGAGGTGATTATGCTACTGTATACGTCTATTTAAAAGAGAAATAATGAAATAACTAACCCTAACCCTTCTTATAAATTAAACTAGTGGACAAAAGAGTAAAATTAGAGCCAGCTAAAAAAAGTCAATCAGAACTTTGTTTGTAAAATAAAATGCTACTTGATGAAACAATATCATCTAGAAATGTCACATAAATATAATTATATACACACATAATGGCAATTTTTCTGCACAATTATTACTTTTTATACTCTAATTACATTTTGCTGATCACAGATTTACTTTTACTTAAGTAAGATTTTGAATGCAGGACTTAGTTGTAGGCTACTTGTAATTAAGTATGTTGACATTGACAATAATATATTGGTACTGTTACTGAAGTGAAGCATCTGAATTCTCCTTCCACTACTGGTTATATGTTATGTTAAATCTGAGAATATGAACTAGAATTAAAAACATATTGACAGGACAATACTCACAATATTGTATGAAGCTCCACAGTCACTGGTGATCAGCTTCAGACTCACTTTGTTCACATTGCTCTCCACCGTCACTCTGTAGTCTGTGACTTGTGGTGTGAAAGCAGGAAGGAGCTTCCCAACAGACACAGATAACTTCTCCAAATCACAGTTGTCCATTTCACAAGCCTCTTTTTTTCATTTAATTGTACACCTGGTTAACTTGTGTTCAGGTATACCTACAACAACAGTGATACGGTCCAAGTCCTGAACGCACTTAAAACTGGCATCCCATGACACCAGGATTCATTTATCACACTGACACCAAGTTTCCATAGTAACGTGAACACCTTTGCTGCCTTCAGACTAAGCTAAAGCTAAGCTAAATATATTATACGTAATATCTCCGATGAAGAAACAGCTATACAAAACTCACAACATGTTGATTTATTAAGGCGTTAACGTTGGTGTAAAAAGTATGTTTCAATGTGTCAAAAATGAGCATTAGTTAACAGTTAACTTAGAGGATAAACTGGTAAACAACGGTGGTCGATGCACAATATATGTTTTTTCTCAGATACAGCAGTTACCAATCTATAACATACTACATATAAACAGTAAGTTACGTGGATAATGTCCTCCTCCAAACGGCAGACGGCAGTACAGAAGAAAAATAAGACAGGCTGTGTTGTTTACTGACGTTACTTCCGGTCTGCCAAAGCGTGGTGTGTGCTAAAAAAGGTAATACAGAAATAGCTTACTTTACCGTTAACTTCTGTTTCCAGTGGACTTGTTTAGACATTTAACCAGTTTCAAGTGTTGTTTAACACATAATACACAGTTGCCATTCAATGTCTGCTCTTTGAAACGTGTGCGTCTGATCCTTTTAGCAGCATGTGTTAGCTATCTACTAGCTACAAAGCTAACACTACCGATTTGAATGGGATCTTTTTGGTACAACAGGGCTTCATAATATTGTCGGATCATACTTATTTTTTACAGGAACATGGCAGCGGACGGCAAAACGGAGGACTACCCTCACGAGATAGACGATCAGCTCACAGGATTTGACTCCTCCGTGACTGCTATCAAAACCATGTTGGACAAGTTGCCCAAGAACGACGTTATGCATAAGGTAAAGTTAGGCTGTTAATACTTTTCACAACACTTGTTAAGATTTAAGGAATGAAGCAAGCACACAGCTTTTAAAATGATGGCATGGACAAGTGGCAACGTTACCACACCAATAAGAAACAAATATAATGTTATTAGCTACACTTGTTCTCTTCTATAACATGTGAACGTGTCAAATGTGAGAAAAGCCTACAGTAGGCCTATATGACAGATATATTGAAAATATAACATATAATTAAACATATGTGGTTGTTTTAATGACACCATGCGCAGAACTGTACAGCTCTTATTCAAAAATACAGTTATATTCTATCTATTACAGCTATACTGTACATACATGTTATCGTTTCTTATAGAGAGTATGTATAAGTTTAATTATTATTGTAATTTGTTTCTTGACTTTTGCACTTGTGCAGTACTTTCATTTACATGCCAAACATACATTAAGATCCTAAAATATGATGCTTGGGTGTATCCAGCAGTCTGTGATTTGGATAAATATAGGGTACATTATTGTTTTGTTTTGCTTGTAAGTTACTGTGCTAATGACATTTTTGCGACAGAAGGAGTTTGACACAATGACTGACAAAACGACATTTGTTTTATTGACAGCTGGACCCTTTGGACCAAGCCAAGCTGGATCTGATGTCTGCCTACACCCTTAATTCATTATTCTGGAGTAAGTTTTTTTCTGCTTGCTGTTATTTAATCTATGTAAATGATCAATCACATAGTTATTTATGTATTAATAACTCAAAAATGGGAAAGATTGCCCGTTTTTTATTGACTGCACATATTATACTATAATAAGCGTATTATTTTCTGTTTTTTTAGATAAGCATACATGCTGATTTATTCATAAATGTATTATATAATTGAGCGTTGAATTTGTATTTGCTCGTATTTGTGTCTGTATTCTCTATTAACATAATTGGGCCTTGTTGTTTACAGTGTACTTGGTTACACAAGGAATTAATCCAAGAGAGCATGCAATCAAACAGGAGTTGGTATGTATGAATTCTCTGTTCTGTCTTTGACATTTTAATAATTTCTGTATTTGTTTGCATTGTCTAACTCCTCTGTAACAACTCTCTGTTCTCCAGGAGCGAATAAGGACATACATGAACAAAGTGAAAGAGATCACAGACAGGAAGAAAGCTGCCCGTCTGAATAAGGGAGCTGCGGCACGCTTCGTCAGGAGTGCCCTCTACGAGCCAGATGAAAAAGACTCTAGAAAAAAATCAGCATCCAAGAAAGCAGCTGACTCAAAACCTGACACCCCGCAGTTTAAGCGTCCGAAGCAGAGCAGAAGTTAAGAAGGAGCTTCACAGTGTGGTCTCACTGCACTTTGAACCACTTTAGGACACGAACATTTCTGTCTCGCAAAGAAACAAAGCATCTTCTATGGTTGTGTTACTCGGTGCAAGACCTGTCAGAATTCACCAGTCAGCAAATTATACTGGATGTATCAAAAACCCAAGATTTTCTGCCATCTCTGAATCACCTTTCAGATTTTGCTGAAAACATTTCTGCTTCAATATTCCATAGATTCAAGACTATAATATGTTTACAATGTAATTTCATCATTCAATTATTGCCTATTGACAATTCAGGATTCCAAAACCACGAAAACATACAATTTCCTTTTTTGAAAGTGAGTAAAACTAAATACTGACATATTTTAAAATGTGTGTGTACCATGTTTTGAAATATGTCATTTAAGATTGTTCCATTCCTTCTTTTAGAGGAATAAGACTTTTAGATTTTCACTTTGTTTTTAAAGTGATTCTATGAATCATCATTTGTTTTTTAAGAGATGTTTTTTTTTACCAGTGCCATGTGTAAAACATGTATTCATACAACGTTGTTGGTAATGTAATACTATATTACTGCATAAAATGACATGACTCACCAAAAAACTTTTGTTAAATCCCCTTTTTTCTATTATTCAATTGATTCCTCGTGAAAAAAAGTGTGAAAATAACTCATTTAAAACAGTCCAATGCAAGCTGTTTGAGATGTTGGCATGTAACACAAAATCCACTGATATCAAAAATGGCTCAATTCCATTTAGCTGCTCAGGTTCCAGGACCCTGATATTGGTCATGCTGGCTTACTGACGTGCTCTTATGTCTTACTGGGACATACATACAGAATAGATGTGCTTATACAAAATGGAAATATAATGTGTAGTGCAGTTAACACCAAGTGTACAGTTTGAGCTTCATCCTCACTCATTAACAAAGAATTAACAGGACAACTTGGTGGATGTGATTGTACCAGCATACTCTGAGCCAGCAGCTGCGCGAAGGTGGCGACAGACTTGACAAAGACTGGATTGGTGGACTTGCTGAAAAATGTGGACGTACTGTATCTCTCTGATTGCACTGTACAATCTCTTGTAGATTTCTTGCCAATATATATGGTGTGGTGACTCGTTTTGCCAGTAAAGATTATTGGTTGCACTCTGGCTTGAATGTTGCAATATATTTAAGTACAATTTATTCTTCTGTTTTAATCTTCCCCATGGAGTCTAAACTCATAACCTGTAGTGAGTGTCTCAGTAACAAGTCTTCATGTTACTGCCTGTTCCCTTTGTTTTGCTGTCATATTTGTATTTGAACCTTTTCCTAAATAACCACATGATTGTTATTATATAATAACTTGGCAGTTAATATTTTTCAGCCATTGTGAGAATGATCGAGGTTGCCTGTTTAAATTAAGGTGAGATGTTGCCTTTACAAACTAGGTAAACAGTGTTAAACATTACATGATTCATAGGAGCAATTTGGACGGGCCCCTGTGAGGGTCAAACCTGTGACCCTATGATTACAGAACGGCCTTTGTTTCCATCACAAACAGCACTGTGTAGCTGCATGGCTGCACAGTATAAGCATAGGCCGTAATGAGACTTCCTTTTTTATAAAAACCAACGTCACATTTGATAAAGACACCCATATAGCTTCCTTTTTGTAATTCCCTCTGGACAACCAAGATCTTAATCTAAATGTAGCCGCAAGTCCCTGCATCCCTCTAATCAAGCCCAGGAAACAGTGAGGCCAAGTCAGATTCTCAGGAATGTATCTTTTCATTCTTTTCATCATCTTTCCTTTTCCCCGTCCTCCCTGCAGCAGCGTCCAAAAATGACATTTGTTTAGCCAAACCACCCGACTCCAACCTTTTACTTCTTTCCACGAGTTGTTGTTTCTAACTGTTCAAAGACATGTGTCAAACTTTGCCTGATGAACAGCCTCCGTCTGCATATTGGAAAAATATGGATTTTTCCACCCCCACCCCCTTTTATAATGTTCGCCTTCCTATGCCCTTTTCCCCACATGTGCTCCGTATAAAAGCGTTAGGTCACTGCACTAGCAAATTTGAACAAACAAACTCTCATGTTGAAATCGTGCGCCCTAACAAGCTCCAAACTTGGGTTTGTCCTGTGGATGTTTATTTATGCTGTTTGTGAGCAGCTTGTGGTGAGGAAGTTTATATTATGTGGAGTGAAAGGCATCAGACCAAATGACCTCCGCAGGCAAGAAGAAGGGAGAAGCAGCCGTCCTTTCAGACTCCTCTATCTCCTAAAAGGAGGAAGTGTGCTGCCAACAGACTCCATTAAAGGCCTGGAGGTTAACCCATCAGGGCAGATCACATCATTTGAGGTAAGTTGCCAGTAAGTAGATGCTGTAAACAAACGTGGGGTTCAAGCACTTGACTGCTATTTTCACAGCATCCTAAATAAGAACCAGCAATGACTTCCATTTAATCACAAACTCTTCACATATGAATTTATTTCTGGAGTTTCCTGCAGTTTAAACGTGATCTCCAGTCAGATAAAGTGAGGAATTCTGATTGTTTTATGGCCTGTATATATCAACAAGTTGTAATGAGCCACAGGAATAAACAAAAAATCAATGTCTCAATCTGCCTCTCTCTTTGCTTTGGTGTTAAAGTTGAAACCAACGTGTCGATCCATTCTTCAAACTAACCAGGAAGATGCCAATGCTTTTAGGTCATGCTAATCTTCCAGTTTAAAAATGGAAAGTTGCGTAAAACTCCTGGAATTTTGCAAACAAAACACTGTCGTTTAAACAAAGTGAATACACCAACATTTTGGAGATTCAAAGTTTATTTGTGACCTTGGAAACAGCAGTTGATAAAATAATTTCTCCAAGAGTTTAGCAGATGTTCCTGTTCATCACATGGCCTTTATCAGCAGATGGAGTTGTCACGAATCGTAGATGTTAATTTTTTCTTTCCTGCAGCACTTTAAGGACTTCTTGTTTATATTGGCTTAAATGTTTGAGATTGAAGAATACGTTATGACTTCACACAGGTGCAGGACAAAAGATATCAATCGTCAAACAGCATGGCACGGTTTCAAATCTGAGTTTTTGGCTTGATGAAGGTCGGAACGTTGCATTAATTAAAAAGAAGTTTGGAGCTTTCACATTTCATTGTGTGGACAGCTTCTCCTCTTCATTTGTTCATAACACCTGTCTGGAGACTGAGGTGTGATGGAACCGGAAAAAAGCTGGTGGCGATCAAATTAATATGTATTTTGTGTCAGATGTAGAATTAAATACTTAAAGGTGGTGTAGGTAATTCACTTCAGAAACACTTTTTGTTATATTCCATGGAATGCTCTTAACATCCCGATAGCAATGAATATATTAAATGCTTTGACAATAAATACATAAAAAATGTAATCTAGCCGTAGTAGCCTACTGTAGAAAGCAGGACCAATCATCTGAGCCGGCCCGGCTAAAATAACTGGATGGCCTACCTGCCTGTCAGCCTTCCATCTCGTGCTCAAACTTATCTCGTGCCCTCATTGGTCATGTGCGCATTTGATGCACTCCATGCATCAAATGTGTATTTTGATGGGGGATAAGAAAATACAAGATGGTATGTATAGCATGTAATCCTGTGTCTAGGTTATGTTTAATGATATACAATCCTCTCCACCAGACATTTGATCACACCACAGAGAAATAAGATGTATAATGAAGCCCAGTGGAACAGGCTTTGCTTTGAATAAGTGAAATGGAGAGTGAGTGAATGACGAACATTGCAGCTTTATTCTGTCTGACACATCAGGAATTCCATGCAGTCATTTGTGCCACTTTCTATTCACCTTGCCCCCGCTGACAGAGCCGCTGATTAATCATGATAACAATGTTTTCCTTTTATTTAGCCCTCACCTCCCAGCGCCGGGACAAATTACTTTCTGTGAGAGTCAGCAGGTGAGACTGAGGCCCGGACCACCAGGGCGTCCAAAAGAAACTGAGGTTTGGTTATTTTCTTTTTTCTTCAAATAGATTCTGTTATTCTAGTTTTATTTGTAGTCATAAATCCGGCCAAAAAACGACTTTATATTGAAAAAGGAGCTATATGTGCTAGTTTTAATGCTTTAATATGAACAAAAGACTCCTTTTCTCTCATGGGTTTGCCATTTTCTTTCTTAATATGTGTGTGTTCAGGCGTCTTTATTTCCTTTTCCCAGGGTGAGTATCATATCGATGTCAAGTTTAGTCATTTGTCCTGGAGATGTTGTGCAGAAGCATACAGATAACACACAGATTGTTAAGGTTTAATCTGACACATTAGCAGGATTGTGTTGCCCCTTTCCCCTTTCTCTAATCCATCTATGTTGAGTTCCTGCAGGGTGTTATTTCTCACTTCAACTCCCATTCACTTCTCGGGGATTTTTCAAAACAATTTGTCAAAGAAACGGCAGCAGCAGTACCTGGACAACTTCATCCAAAAGACCACGAAGCTTCAGTGCACCTTTCTTAATTTCTTCACGGCTCTCCCCCCTTTACTCCCTCCTTCTCTCTCCCCCATTACTGTACGTCCCAGTGGGGATTGGCAGTATAAGAAAATGACGGCATGCTGAAAACATGTGCAGAGCAAGGCCTTGAACCCTCCTTGCTAAACACATCACATCATCATCACACTTTATTGAGTTTCCATCCCTTACATTACCTTACTCCTGCCAGTATGTTCAATCTACAAAAAGAGAAAAGAAACACACAAATACTAGAGTTATGGTTTCCCTCTGTCAGCTTAAACGGACTATTAGGACTGAAAAAACAAAGGGTTATAGGTTCAAATGTAGGAAGAAGCGAGAGGGAATATTTGTGAGTAAATACATTTTCTTAAAGTTCAAGAAAAACATATTCTAATTTCCCAAGTTCATAATTGTATTTTGTGCCTTCAATGATCAAAAAGCTCTTTATTTCTCTCATACTGCCTGTGCTGCAGCACCTCTTTTCACCCTCTGTCTGAAACCAGAGCCCAGTCTGCTCTGATTGGTTAGCTGACCGGCTCTGTTGGGATTGGTGAACCGCTTAAAGATATCCCTCCTTAGCCTATCACGTGCGATGTGTTTGAGCGATAGCCTATAAGAGCGAGTGTTACATAGTGATGTCACTATAAGGAAGTAAATATAGGACTACAGGAACTTTGTTTTTTTGCTTTTGCAGACCATTTACATGCACAAAACCCTTTGTAACACAGGAAAGGAAAATCCCCCCAAAACCATGATAGGGCCTCGTTATTGTTGATTATGTAGCTGACGAAAATACTTTCAATTACCTCTAATATATACACACAGTTTTGAAAATACAACATCCATATCAAACAGGAATTGTTCAACTTCTTTCTCCCATGTGCAGACCAGCTTCACGGTGATGTCACTCCCACTCTGTGGTCATTAGAAGACCTCATCTATTACGGGTGTTTATCTCTGCTCACTATAAGCGCTCCATATGGCTGCAATGTGAAATCAGGGCTTTCCCGCTTTAAACCATGGGCTTCCGATACATAAAGCCGCAGGATAACTGCTCGGCCATCAAAGAGAGAAACTATCTCGGAGTCCTCCACACACAAGCACACGTGGTGCACATGCACACAATTACTCACACAGAGGAAGAGCAAGCAGCTGCAAGCACGCTGTGAAAGCAGGAAAACACTCGCCGCTACACATGCTGAGGGCCGTACAAAGACACACAGAGAAAATGGCTTACACGTGCATCTGTGCACACTGGAGAGCTGACTGGAGGTGTGTAATGGATTGGATCCCCCTCATAATTCCTGGGACAGCGTTGTCTTCCAGGTCCGCACAGAGGCGGATGAGACCACAGCTGTTTGGACATAAATTTCCAAAGGAATGCCTTAAATCCGAGCCCTCAGCATAAAGAGCATGACTGAAAATTCCTCTCCGGATGACAAATGATCGCCCTGAGGACATTTATGTGTGTTTGTGAATGTGTGTGCAAAAGGTTTCCAATGCAGGCTTTTACAAGGTTACTGGTTTCTATGTTTTTTTTTTACATGCACGAGTATACGTTTATCTGTGCATTCCTTTGCAGGAGGAGTTTTGTACCAGGTTGAAGAGCATGATGAAATGGCGTGCAGACAGGAGTGGTTCTCCTCTGCTGGATCAGGAAGAGTCAACAGCTGGGGAAGGAGAGGAGGGCAGCGGGCCAGGACTCATAAAAGAAGACTGAATCTCACTTTCCTCTCTGTACAGTAGCTAAGACTGGAGTCATGTTAGCATACAAGTGTGCAGTTTTATAGGAATACTTTGGATACATTGGGTTACATGCAGCTTGTAAGATTGTTTTTCCAACGAGGGGAAGTCTCAATCGTATGTCTCTCTGGATTGTGTGTCTTTATTTGGAGATATTGCAGGGCTTCATGCATATTTTCCTTTCACTGAAATGACCAGGTATTTACAATTTAAATGTTATCAGATGAAACATGCTTTTTCATTTCTGAACAATCCTCACGAACAGAGGGTTAGGTGTTGATCTAAATGAAATAGCATTTGCAATCACTGGGGAAATTTTCACATGCTTGTCCAAATTGCTAATTGAATTCTGGCCTTGTTGCAGTTTACGGGGCTCCTGAGCACGCAAACAAAACAAGCTCCTGGACAACATCTCCTGTTTCTCCTCAGTTTTCCTCACTCAAGACACACCTGCTGGAAATGGACAGGCAGAGTGCCCCCTCTCCTCGCTTCACGCCTAGTTTCCTCTCTCCCTCGATAAAATAACGGGGTTTATAGCACATCAATAACCCCTCTCATCCCTCTTCCCTCTTCCATTCAGAGCCGAGGTTTACAGCCAGCATGGGGCGGAAGGCTGCAGGCCTTGATGTGAGAGCCTGGGGCTAACGGTAGCGTTGGGTACTGTAAAGTGATGAAGGGCCTCCGCTTTTACGATGATGTGAATGATGTAGCCTGAGAGAGTAAAAGAGCTTGTGAGAGAAGCAGTGTGTCCATATATACTGTACATGAGTGGACTGCAGTGAAACTGGATAGATTATATGCCCTGCTACAAAATATTTACATCCCCTTTTAGACTTTTTGCAGATACCATAATCCCAAATGATGTACGGTGCAGTAGCAACAGTGTTGACTAAACCTGTGGAACGAAGGAGACAATAATAAGGATTTCTACAAAACATCCGTTCTTATATAAGTGTTAAAAACATCAACCCCATGTTAAGTATAAATCCACTGAGGTAACAAAACCATTTATCCACACTGACATTATCCAGTTTTCTATCAGTAAACATGAATCATCACTCACTGAAACAACATTTAGAACTGACTAAAGATGACAAAGCTTCAAAAATAAGCACAATACACAGTCAAGCTAGCTTAAAGGTGACCTATCATGCAAAATAGACTTTTGTACGTCTTTTATACATGAATGTGTGTTCCAGGGAACTCACCAAGTGTCAGAAAACACAACCCTCTCTCTTTTCCTCCATACCTAAATCTCTTAAAAATGGGCTGCAACGGATCTGATACAGACTGATCCAGATTTGAACACTTCTATGACGTCACAGAAGTGGCGCTACGGCTATTGTTGCAACTCCACCAATCAGGAGGAGACAGCCACGGACATTGCCGTTGGAAAGCGCTGGAGACGCTGTAGTACATATGCCAGGCCTGTAGATGGTGCTGTTCTCACAGAATCAGCCCATGCAAAGACAGTGTTAAATTGAGCGAAATGAGGAATGGCTAAAATGCATGATCTGTTTGGTATTTTGAAAAATAAAAAGTATAAATATGCCTTATATAGGTATGGTCCTACACTATGTTATTCAAATATAGCATGATAGGTCTAGAAATAGATCTAGTCTAGATAATAGTCTAGGTATAGAAAATACATCTTCATCAGCTGTAGCTAGGCTTTGGTCAAAAAACAACAGATCGATTTAAGAAGTCTAAAATGATAGTGACACAAATATTGTTATTCTTATTTTAGGCCCCTGTTACAAATGTGGAATATGTAGTTCATCACAAACCTTATCTATTAAAATATAGGTAACAGAGGAGCATATGATATGTGGCAGTAAAAGATGAATGTCTATTAGATCTTGATAGTAGGACCAGTTGCAAGCAGCATCACATAATTGTATACAACATTTTAATTCCATCGCTTAATTAAATGTCCTAGTAAAGATTATATAAGTGAATCACTAAGGGATATTAGCTTTCTACATTATTCACCACATATTGTAAAGCCCTGTACATGTTTACTTATTATTGTGTTGTTTTTTATTGTCAGACAAACCACCAACATTTGTATTGTTAATTGTTGAAAATGTATTTTATTTCACTGACAGCTCATACCCATTTTTATTTGTGTTTAATTTGATATTTCCTAATTTTATTTATAATTTTATACTCATATATGTTGAGTGTGATGCATTTGTCTGTGTTTTTGACAGTTCAACACCACCACAAACAAGCAGGCTTTAATACAGGAGGGAAGGGTTAGTAGCTTTCTACATCGTTCACAACCTCCATTAAAGCCCCATACATCTTTACTTTCAAATTACTATTATATTATATTTTATTGATTACAGTTAAACGACTTTAATTTATATTTCGGCAAGTCTAAAAACTTCTATTAAGTCCCAAACAGGGCTTTTTCGTCAGCATGCAGGTAAAAACCATAAACTTCCAGTTTCCCGCCACAGGGGGGCAGTCTCACTCCACAGAGCAGCCTGTGTTCTGCTCAGGCTTCAGCTCTAAACTGAGGTTTGCTTTTCCTCACACCGCAGAGCAGATTGGGGAAGATTAGCCCTCACTTGGCCGGTAATCACCCTTATCACACGAGAAAACGACAACAATACCGGGAGTTTAATGATAGAAGTAATTGTTGTGGAAGTCCCACGTTATGCTGCGGTGGCGTGATGAATGACAACCACAATGCACCGCGCTGTGCGGAGACTTACTGCATGCTCGTTATTTAAACCCATTTGTTATGCTTGCAACTTTCCTCTGGGGTTGTTTAGCTGAGGGGAGTGACTTGGTTTCAAAGAGGAAAAGTTATTTTTGATGAATAAATAAAGTTGTGATGAAAATGAAAAGTGATAGCCTACAAGGGTTTTCTTGCACTTACCTTGTTTTTCTTTCTAGATAGATGGACATATACTTTGTGTATAGGCCTACTATACATTTGAAGTTGTTGTTTTTTTACTGTAAAATATCCAATATTCTACACAAATGTAGATGCATTGATAATCATGGTGGACTTTAATCTTTCTTTCCATACATATAAGTAAGTGCATTTTTTATCCACTATAAATTATCTATTCATAACTGTAAATCTGCAGGAGTAGGCTACAATCAAACTGTATTGAGGAGAAAGAGAATCCTTGAATGACAGTTGATATAAGACTTTCAATAAAAGTCGCTGGTATTATTAACCGCACAAATCCCCCAACAAAACGTCTGGAGAAAAAATCTGGATGTTCCACGTTCCGCTTGCTGCAGGCAGTGCGGGCTAATCATGATCTAATACACAGGCACTGCATGCTTGGACTGACATCAATTGGCTGTTTTCTCTTTGCATGTGGCCGTGTGCATACCCATAGAACTGTGTGTGTGTGTGTGTGTGTGTGTGTGTGTGTGTGTGTGTGTGTGTGTGTGTGTGTGTGTGTGTGTGTGTGTGTGTGTGTATGCACAGGTGTGTGTGTGTGTATGCACAGGTGTGTTTGAAAACCAGTTTGTGAGAGTGCTTTTGCTCATGTAGCTGTGTTGGTTTTAGTGTGTGTGTGTGTGTGTGTGTGTGTGTGTGTGTGTGTGTGTGTGTGTGTGTGTGTGTGTGTGTGTGTGTGTGTGTGTGTGTGTGAGGAAGAGATTACAGTGCTCTTCAGTGAAGGTTTGGAATGCTTCTCAGTGAGACAGCTGCAGTCTAGACTGTCATTCTCGCGTCACTTTATCGCTTCGGGCCTAAAAGACAAATAAGGAGGAGAACACAGATATATGGCCTCATCTGATAAGAGAGGTGGTAAGAGGATCTGCTGATGACTTCTTCAAACTAGCATGAAAAGGCAGCTCTGGTGTCTGACACAGCAGGATCAGTCAAAGGGCAGGCGATGACTGAAGAGCATGAGCTGTCCAGCTCTAGTGTAACATGGAAACTTATATTATGGTGTGTAACATCAAACCATAAAAAGTTTTTTTTTACATAAACTTTCACTTTTTTATCACATGTTCTAAACACCGTTGTCTCAGTCTTAGATTGCATCATAAAATCTGCCTCTGTTGTCGAGCAAAAGAAAAAAAGTCAGCAAAAACTGCAGTAAACTGAGTTACTTGATTCCACTGGTGAAAGCTGTGAGAAACTTTCCAAAGCAGCCAGAGAAGGAAATGCCAGTCCTAATGTCAGAGGCCTGCTCTGTCCTATTATGGCAAAT
Organism: Notothenia coriiceps; assembly: GCF_000735185.1. Lineage (NCBI taxonomy): Eukaryota > Metazoa > Chordata > Actinopteri > Perciformes > Nototheniidae > Notothenia > Notothenia coriiceps. Next base: position 26,765,992 of record NW_011369947.1, on the reverse strand, counting down.
CGAAGCAGAATGTGTCATTAGCTAATCGAGGGCTGGTCTCTCCTCCTTTCAAAACAGCAGACAGAGGGCAGCCTCTGTCCCTGGCGCTGCAGCCTTCAAAGGCCCCCATTATACTTCAATGATGGGTAAACAGCGGCTCCCAAAAATGACGGTCTCGAAAGTTTAAAGCAACATCATTTATCACCCCCTGCCAGCCTCTGCAGGTGTGACCCCGTTCCCACAGCCTCAGCAGCAGCCCGGGCCATGTGCACACCGTTCAACCAGTGCACCCATAACAGCAACAATATACTACAAAAAACGTTGCCTCTGTTCTTTTGTATGTTAAACATGGACTCTGGAATTCAGTATGTACTTTTCGGACATAAAAAATATGGAGGTTATGTTAAACATATCCACTCAATGTATTGCCAATTGGCTTTAGGCAACCAGGACAGTTTTGATTAGGGGGTATTTTTTAGTAACTTTCTTTTAATTTTAAATTTTATATACAATTTTGTAGTCTATACTGTACCGTATGTTTGAGTGTGATACATTTTCTTTGTTTTTGACATGCAAAAGTTCAACACCAACCAAGGCAAGCAGGATTTATCACTGCAGGTCAAAAAGCATGGTATGAAGTTTTGGATTTGTTTGACTTTAATAGACTTTTATTGAAACTCTTTTCTGCACTGCTTTGTGTGTGTCTTCACATTTGCTAAAAAAGTTAAGGATACAGCTCTGACCTTTAAAAACATGATAGAGACATTTGGCTCACTATGAGTAGAACTACAGATGGCATCTGAATTTTATTGTTGAGCGTATAATATTTATGCAGCTTTTGGATGCTCAACAACTATTAAATGTCAATGACGTTGGTTTGCATTAAGGGTTTGGCAGATATCTGAGCCAAGTTAGGAGGAGAGACTCTTTGCCAGTGAGTTCAGTTTCCACCAATATGTCTGGGCTTTTGCCTTTTGGTTGACATTTTAATTCACTGTCTTCACATTGCCCTTCATGCATTTTTAGTGTGGATGGCTCAAGAAAAAACAAGAAACTTCATCCTGGCAGCGAGAGCCACAGCGATGGAAAGAACACCTTTTGCACATTTGCTTTGTTTTAGCAGTATTTATTCTACCATTAGACAGTAAAGAATGTATGTATATTTATTTTTACTGTGCATAGACACAATGTAAAGATGGCTGACTTGGTCTTTTAACTTGCCTTCAGAACTTTCCTCCTGATTCAGCGGGTGAAAAGGATGACTTTTGAGACGTCCTTGTAGCGTTGTTTTTAATCTGACACGTTTGTGTGTAACAGAGCAGAGAAAGAGGGAGAGTTTAACAGTTTATTAAAGTCAACTAAGCATGCTTGGTCTATTCTATAAACATTCACACCTGGGACCAGCTCTGTGGTCTTGTACTGTCAGGGTCGGACGTTAAGCAGCTCAACGGGAGCAGTTGGTCCTCAGCCACCTGGCTTTCACACACATTGTTTTATTGGATAACTCTAACCAATTTATGTCGGAAGGGCGAGTCACCCTTACAACAAATGGTTGGCAGTTTAATCCATGGATACGCATGTTTTAGTGTCCTTGAGCTGGATACTAAACCCCACGTTTCTCCTGATGGCCAGGCCAGATTCTTTCATGGCATTTCCGCTATTATTGGTGTACGAATGGGTAAATAAGAGGCCAATTATTAAGCTTTTTGTCCGGGAAGGTTGAAAGGCGCCTCATAAATTCAGTCCATCTTTGCAACTTTTTATTTTTCAACCTCAATAAATTGTTTTCTCAACATTAGCCTATGGAAATAATGTTCTGTAGGAGCCCTTCTGCAGCAGCTGTTATTGGCAGAGTTACTCATTCACCTTCCCTACCTATATTTTGCCAGATGTGACCGTTCAGTCACAGTGCTTCTTCTGTAACATCTCAAATGTGTGTGTGTGTACTACGCTCCCAAGTGTGTGCAAGTGACTGTCTTTATCTATGCATGTCCTCGGTTCAGTTTAATTAACAGAGGCCATGTGAACAGATCCCATCGGGGTCAAGGTGATCGAGGCGACTGAGCAGGTGGAAAATCGATGAGATTGGCTCACACAGAGCGTATCGACCACTGGTCAAACACAGCCACTATTGATTGACGTGTTTACAGCGGAAGTGTGTTTATGTGTGGAGTTCATGTGTTGAACACACATTAGGTACAGATAGAGAAAGAGAAGTGATCCCTGCTAGGACAGATCACCTTTGTATACATTTTCAAAGTTCTGGATATCAAATATGATCCTTTCTAGAATTCACAAACTGTCCAGGAAAGAAAACGCAGATGATGCAAACATGTTTCATCATTTTACTTCGCTCCTCAGATCAAGTATGAGTTGCACAAAAATACCTGAACTCTCAGCTATTCATCATGCAGGCCCCAGGCATTGGGAGAGAGATGCATAAAATAAGATAGGGAGAGAGAGGCTATGGAGACTATTGAAGAAGGGTGCGAGACGGGAAGAGGGAGGCGAGACGGACTAGGGAGTGGATTAAGTAGCTTTGAAAAGACTGGTTTCCACACACACATATAAACCCCCTGTGAAAACACAAGCTAATTATTAAGAAAACAAACGGGGAACCGCAGCGACGTGCCAACGCACACAGATCCCCGGCAGAGTAATTGTGCGTGAGCTATTTGGGCCGAAAACAGCACGATGTGGTGCTCTTCCTCAGCACAGCCAAGCAGAATGAACAACATCTGTTCCTGGGATAGGGTTTGAAAACAAGCAACAAGGAGGAGGCTCTCTTTTTTTATTCCGTCCTTTTATATCATTACTGCGATTCAATGGTGTCTGACGAAAGACAGTAGTTATTTTTTTATTAAGTCACTAGGAGAGTCCAAGCATTTGTGGGTTTTCTGCTTCCCTTTGCTACATTAGCATGCTACCGCTAAAATTGAGGTCATTAACAAAAACAGTCGTTCTGCTATAAAGGGATCCCATCATCATCATGAATGGCCAAAGCTCATAAAAGCTTGGCTTCAATACAATGCTATCACTCCCAACGAGGCCCAGAACTTGGACAGGGTTAGTATGGGGTGGAAAAAAAAACCTTCAGTGTTTTCAAATAGGCCCTGAATGTTTCTGTATTGCCTTCTTTCATGCATGATTAAGTTATACAATCTGAGAGGCTTTTTGCGCGTCCCCTGTGCTTTCCCAATCTTTTCACAGTATCAAAATGATCTCTGTCCTACACAGCTGAGCATATTACTTCCCAATCTCACTCTGCAGTTTAAGCGGTGAGGGAAGTGTGGCTGGGAATTTGATAATACTCAGCAGCTCAGTGGATGCCTTGGTGGAAACAGGGCCGCCGCTTGCGGACAGGCAAGGCAGGCAACTGCTTGGAGCCCCGGACAAGAAGGGGGCCCCCAAAGAAGGTAAATTAAGAAGGTCCACAGCAACGACAACATGAAACACCTTTTAATTTACTGCAACGACATGTCGGGAAACCCCCTCAAGGCGGCCCCATGCATAGCGCGCCGTAAAATTCTGCTTCTTATCTTAAGTTTCGTTGGGCCCCCACAGACTCTAGAATCGGCACTGGGTGGAAAGCCATGTTTTGAATGTGCTCTGAAGCTGCAGAATTAACCTTAGCAAGACACCAAAAACATGGTTCCATTTGATTTATAACGGAGTCAAAACAGTTGATGTCAGCTCATGAGAAATGGTGTAGCTGATCACTGTTTTTATTATGTGACCGGGCTTACTTACGCTAGCACGCCGCGGGCTAGAGACGGTGAAATTAGCTTCGGTGAGGTTTGTGAAGTGTCTCGCATTTCGTGTTTTTACTGTACATCTTTTGTTTTTATCTGTCATTGTGTCTTTCTCCATTAAGCACTTTGTGGCTTTTAGCTAAGGTCGGCCACACTTGCTAAAAGCACTTTTCGAGGAATTCTGACTTGACAGTGATTCATGATGACAGAAAGTTTTAATGCTGTGTTGAAGTGAAAATGTTGGGCGGGAGGTTTCAAATGAAAATTGTCTTAGTGTGACTCTTCCTTTCAATGCACCAGTTAACTCATCATGTCAGACAGTTTCATGTGTGTGTGTGAATTGTAACTGTGTGTGTTTGACAGAGAGCCGCCAATCACACCAGTGATGAACAACTATGTTAAGTGCATCAGTGTGCTATGTTGTTAGAGACGTGCAATCTCCAGACACACCACATACTCCTCAAACATGCGGACACCGTGCACACACTAACTCACACTCTCATTTGTGCACACGTCCTTTTTTGAACATGCACACATTCTGGCCCTGTATAACTGATTATATGAGCCATGGCAACAATTAGATATAATAGCCAAAGATAATAACAGCAATTGTTATACTTACGGGAATGATTAAACGCTGGCAAAATATTCAGTGAATTATGCTTTAAGTAGCATGTGGCGGTTTGTTTGTGTGTTTTATTCGGGCATGTGTTTTCTTTATTGTCTGAAGTGTCAGTCAAAAGACAAAAAGTCCGCCAGTTACTCTAAGCTTTACGGACAGATAAAAGTAGTGTTTAGATAAAGTTTTACTAATTATCTAAGGATCATAATGCCACACAATCACAATGCAGAATGCATTTATTCTCTGCACTACATAAGAGCAATTCTGTAATGTTGTTCAAGTCGATTTAGCTCCAAATGTTGTTAAGCAATTTCCATCAAACAAGTGAGCAGATTTGCAATAAAATACAAATCACATAAAGCCAGATACATTTAACAAAGGCACAATCACTTCCTACCTATTTTAAGATAATCTTTATCTTGAAGCGCAAACAATAAACTTAGTATTTCCTCTTTTCCCAATGAACAAACTAGAAATATGGCACTTACAGCTCTATGGAGATTATATGTTATTGTGACCAAAATAAATCACTATCAGCTTTTCATATAAAAGGTTAAGGCAGCCATCTGTTAAAAATAAAGGAGACTTTTGTATATTTTGGGTTATTTAATTACTCAGATAATCAGAAAAAGGAATGAAATCTAAAGAGAATCAAAACCGTATCTAAACCTACCAGATGGAACATATTTATATGTTCATGGTAGCAAAACGCTACTTACAGTCAGTGGACGCTGTATCAAAGAGCGTGAACCTAACCCCAAGATACTTCAAGACCAGGAGCGGGAGAGTGGGATAATAATTTATGGATGAGGGTGTGAGACCACCCAAAGTCGGGGGCCCCCTCACAGCTGCTTACAATGATTCAATGGGGGAACACACACACATATACACACACACACACCTGCAAATATACAAGTGCATATCTAAACACATGCATACATACAAAAACACGCACCTGCGCTTAGTGACAGACAAAGCAGTATTAGTGAGAGGAAATGTCAGGTGGAAAGGTAATATGACAACATGCAAGTACTTACAGTTTAATTTAAATGTTTTGTGATTATTGCTGCCTTCAATTCAAATATATTGACTCTTAGTTTGGACAATGGAAGTCGTGTACAGCACATGATATGCTAGGAATTCAATTGGTTAAGTCGTAAGATGTCAACGTCTAGATACAACTGAGTCAAATCATGGGCGTAGGAAGCATCCTGAATGTGGGGGGGACATTTTTAACGGGGGGTGTGGGGGTCCCCCACCACGAAAAAAAATAAATAGATTTCCTGTATTCTGGTGCATTTTAACAGGTGGTTTGATACTTTTATGTGGCTATACTAGCATGAGGAAAATGATGGGTACATTTTGTAATTTCATCCAGTCGTAAAGAAAGGAAATATATTTGATTATTAATTCAGAGCCGTCTTTGAATTAATAAAAAGCAGTTTAAATGCCCATATTTTTGTACATTTATATACAACAATAAATATTTGTGAGTGCATTGAGAGATATTGTTGTGGAGAGTCATTTATATATAAATCGCAAAATACATTTGTGAATCCTTCTGTGAGCATTAATATTGAGACTGATCTGACTCCATACAGATGTTAAGTTCACCTAGGAATGGTATCATTGACTTAAATGTTCAAATAAATGTTGCTCTTCTGTCTATATTGGTCATATGATGCCCCTTGACTGAAATGTTTCCTGTTCAATATCCCCACTGATTTCTTAGAATTCTGGGATGAGAGTCCACATCACAATTTACTCTAAACTGTCATTTCCCTTTCATCACTCACCTCAGCAATGGACCTCTCTCCACTGTCCCTGTGTTCTGCCTCTGACTCACTCTCAAGCGCCTAGATGTCAAGAGAGGTGGTGAAGTGATCATTGTTTATTGAGCAGTATACTCTTTCACATTGAATCATAACAAGTCATACTGAATGTAAATACAACTGACTCTAAAGTAAGTCCCAGTCTGTGACACTGGACATTTTGAAGACTCAAAGTCCCAAGCAGTAGGTAGAATATTAGCTAGTCTATGTAATGTGCACAGAAAATAAATAGTTAACTGAATACTGGGATGGAAATTGCCTATAAGCACTCAGTAAAACATAAACACACACAAAAATCTTCTGAATGACAAGAAGTATAATTAAAACATGATGCACATTACCATTTTGAGAGAGAGTACCGGTTAAAGAACTCAGAAAATAATCTCTTATCGAACTGAGGCTCCAGTAAAACACACTGACTGTGTCTCTACAGTACATCATGGTGTTTACATGAGCACAGAGAGATCGGGTTATTCATGTTCCCTGTTTACATGATAAATACTAGTGTCCGAGGTGTTAAGGCTTCAATGATACTTCTGTGTAACAAAAACTCAGGAACTTAGTAGTTTTTGGAGCGTCCCAGACAGACCCGGCGTCATGGGGCCGGGCCCGCCCATCCAGGATTTGGGCCCGCTGTTTTAATCAGGGCTGAATACAACATTTTAATTGTTTTATTATTATTTTTATTGTTGTTATTTGTAGGGCTTTGTCCTAA